>NC_141825.1:2759464-3066071 GCF_982586985.1 Callionymus lyra | reverse complement strand
TCAACATGTCAGCCTTTCGGACGGATGGAGCCCAGATAGGAGGTAGAATTGTCTTTGAGCTTAACGTGTCACAGGCTGGCTGATGGGATCGATCAGGGAGGAGATAAAGTGAGGAAAGTGAGCCGATGTGAGCGCTGTCGCTCCCTGCTGGAGTGAGCCAGATTGGGGAGATCATTTCCAAACCAGGCTGCACAGCAACTTACATCGATCTGTGGCCACGGTTATATCTCTCTGCAGCTCAACGTCTTCGTCCGGCTTATAAACTCAAAAATAGGCCAGGCTTGTGATTGATGTGCCATGTGTCTCTCAGCCCTGTAAATCTTCCTACTTCTGCTCTCGTCACTGACGTCTGTCTCATTTCTTCTTGTGTCCCGCAGTTGTGACGTCTGCTCAGGCGTCGTGACTCAGCAGAGAGCAGACCTTCGCACTACATTCCTGATGATGGAGAAGAGGAGGATCAGCACCGCCCTTTTGGTGGGGATGGTCCTGGCCCACCTCACCGCCGCACTTGACGTCCCATTGGACTGTAAGAAACACGTCTTTGTTAGCCACTGACGCAGCCTTTGAGTCAACAATGAACATTCATTTTCATCTGATTTAACGTCATGTTTCAAACTTATCAAATAAAAATTATTGTTGACAGGCAAAATTAAAGCAATTATTTAAACAGAGAAATCAGGACTTTTTCTGCCAAAATAAATGATATATGAATTACGATTTTGGATAGTATATTTTTCTAATGTGAAATATAGACTGTTTATGAATCATAATATTATAACAATCAGGATATTGACTGAACAAACTGTATTGTTTTTGATAAAATTGATAAAAGCGTAGGAACATGGATAAACCTTTCTTCCTTGTCTCTAATTGATTCTTACCCCAAATATTGTAACTTTCAAGTGTCAATTTGAATGAGCTTAAACCACTCGGGGCAGATCTTTATGCCATTTAACTGTATTTATTTTAAATCTACAAATTCAACTCAACTTTGTCCTTTCTGTGGGCATTTTGTGACGCTTAATAAAAAATACTGCAAAAATAAGTTGGGGGAAAATATGCCTTCATGAAATATTTTTAAATGACGCACAAAAAAAAAACTAATATACAAAATAAAAGTAATTATAGAATACAAAATAGAATAAAGTAATAACTATATTTATTTATTATGTTTCCTTCATATTTAGGTTATTTTGTTGTCCCTTCTCTCCTTTGACTGGACGGCCCCAACATTCACAGAACAATGTATAATGTGTGCTCGGAGGAAATTCAATTGCTCTCCCCAGGTGTTGGACAAACTCAATCAGAGATGAGAAAAAGAAGAAAATAAAGTGAAATACAGCAGGAGTTCTTCTACCAACAAGCCGTTTCTAATGACCATCAAAGTTGAATGGTATTTTTTTCCACTGTCGGTCAATAAATATTCGTTTTTTTTGCACATCAGTTCTTGAATGCGGCTGAGTTTACCTCCTGAAGTCAAATGGAAATAGAGATAAACTATAATCAATTCATCACTTAGTCTTTCGAAATCGACAACTGGCCCACTGTGCGTCGCAGAGACCCTGCCGGATATACAACTCATTATTAAGCAAAATGAAGCAAGGTGGAAGCGCTAAACTGTAATTACTTGGCAACTGTGGAATGTGAATTTGTAATTACTGTGAACCGAAAAAGATCATGAATAGAAACAACTTAGGAAAACATGTGGCATTCTGAGCTGGTGCATTTTAAGGCTAATAAAGCTAGAATGAAGCTGAAGCTGGCACAGAAATGTACTGGTTTTACATTTGGCTGTTGGCTTGTTCTGTTGACCATTTGTACTTAATAGGTTTAAAATATAACCTTTAATTGGTTAAATCCATGCCTGCCTGGTGAGTCAGAGAAGTGAAGTCAAGCTATGATCAGTATCCAAAAGTGTAGACTTGAGTCAAGTTTCTCCATATAAAGAAAATAATGATTATGAAAGAGTAAATGAAGTCACGTTGTCAAAACAAGGGTTAGGGTAAAATATAAACTGTTCATCACGTTTCTCACCACTGGTTGTTTTATTGTCACATTCTCTCCCGTCCTCGCAAAAAACAGTTCTGGAAGAATGTAAGTGTCAACCAAGTGTGAAGATTTTTTTCGTTTTTATTGTGTACTTTATTTCTTTTGATGTGGTTTGCAGTGTGCATATACAGTTTGCATGCTGTGATTTTGTTGTTGATTTGTTTTTGTTTGCGTGCCACTGCAGTGTTTTCCTGCAAACAGCATGACTCCATGTATCATTTATATCCGGTCATAGACCATTAATCGCCTCCCCAGCTGCAACCGGAATACATTACGCGGCGGATCATTACAGTGAAATGAAATGTACCTGAGTGCTCTGCATGCTTTTATACCGTGACGCGTGCCACACTTTTTCTGTGTGTCTGCCAGCCAGCATACTCCAGTCTTACCTCACTGTGCCAAATCTGCATGTGATGCTAAAGGCCGTCCAAGGTCACCGTGGAAACAGCCTACGACACACTAACAGTAATGATTGCTCACTGTCCTCTTTTTGATCACCTTTAGTGCCGCAGCCGCCGACCATTACTCACCAGTCCCCCAAGGATTACATCATTGACCCACGGGAGAACGTTATAATCCACTGCGAGGCGAAGGGAAAGCCTCATCCCAGGTAGGAAAGTGCTTTTCTGATGCAATCACGTGTGTTGACTTCCCCTGGTCATCGTTGCACTGCTGGCTATCATGGCATGAGGCTTGAATGCAACAAGGTTTTCAAATGTATAAGGTGATCGGTAAAGTTTTATATGTTATAGTCAGAGATTTAAAAAATAAATGTATTGATTGTTTTCTAGAAATAAAGCAGATGTAGACTGTTTATACATACATAAATAAATACATAAAGCCTGGATCCAGCACTAAAAATAAACTATTATAGAGTAGATTTTTTGAAAATAATTAAAAAGCAATAGTAATAGATAGTTATGAAGCAAATATTTTACCTCACCTTCCTTTATATCTATTTAAAACAGACCAAAACTGAAGACATTGACTTCATCCAGTCATTATGCCAAAGAAAACTTCAACTCCTTTTGTATTGGATCATGGTCATGGACATCATCATACTGGTCAAGGTGCAGAAGAACACATTCCATAGCAGTGTGGAACAATGCAAATGTAGAGCTGGAACTTGATCTTCTTAACATCATATTTCACCATAAATGATAATATTTGCTCAAGTGGCGAGTCACTGGCACATTGAGATAGAAGAAAAGTTTCCCTCTGCCCTCCTCTCATTACCTTGACGTAACCCCACTCTTCTGCGGACCTTCTGCCAGCTTTTTAGGGCTTCAAGCCAGCTCAAGGATTTCTAAAATGTCAGCCATTAGATATGCCCATGTGAGCAGAGATCAAAGCAAACGCCTAATCAGATAACATCCTGGATTAGATTTATGTTAAAGACCGTATGTCTGTGCACAACTAGATCTGCCACAATGTCATTTAGGATGATCGGAATACCCACACGACGAGTGCTCTTCCAGTTGTTAGGATCTTTTAATTCATTACACTTCTTCTATTGTCTACCTCCTGAAACAGTTTAAATTTGAGAAAATTTTGTTTATTTTAGCATCACTAGAGGAATAATTGTCAGGTATAGTCAAAGTTGCTTGAAGAAATACTTTTTATTCCTGCTAAAATGGACGCTTAAGCTTCCACATTTGACCAGACTGTGTTACAACAATGTTAAGCTATCACGTCAAATAATTGTTAGCCATGTCACCAAATATGGTTCTGTGTTCATCATGAACACAATATAACGTTTGTACATCGTCTTTGTGGAAAGAAGTGAGTAAAATCCTATCCAGGGAAGATACCAAATGCACACCACAAGCTATGCTACATATGTTAGCAAAAAACTAGCAGCAGCAGAAGTATGAATAAGTAAACATATTTGCCATATTTTATCAAATTATTGAGTTTTTAATGCAAATTTAAATGGCATTAAAGTCATCTTAGACTTATAAAATTAAAAAGGCAGCTCGTAGCATCTCTAATTATCTATATTACAAAAACACAAACCATATGTAGGGTCAACATACTTTTACTTAGGAATTTTCTCTGTTTCAAGTGGTATTTTTTTTTCGGGAATTTGCTTTTTGATTTGAGCTAGAATTTTTTTTTTTTTTTAATTTAGCATCACCTTTTAAGCATCTCCACATAGTAGTGTCTCTTTTTGGGGATTAAGAATATGACCCTCAATAAAAGTATTTAACATAGTGCTAGTACAGTTTGTTAGATGCATTAAGGAAAATCCAACTGTTAGTTTAGTTAAAGTAATAATATCTGTTTAACTTTACAACCATAATAAATGATTCATAATAACCTTTGAAACCTATATGAGACATTGACCACCTATCACTAAAAAGAATAATGATGCGTTTGTGTTTTTGAGTGGTCTTACAAATTTAAAACGGCAGACTAAAAGTAGGTTCTTGACAATATGTCGAAATATAAAAATACATTCATGATTCATTCTTAAAGACAGCAAAGAATCCACATGCATTTTTTGTGCCAGTACTTTTCTGCTGGTTGATGCGTTTTAGTTCCTGCAGGTCCTGTCAAACTGTCACCTCTGGATGTGCTGTTGAATAAAAAATAGAAATGTTTTTCCTACTCATGGCTATCCTCTCAAACAAGACAATTCTAACTCAGTTTGATAATGGACTCTACATCGACAGTTTCTCCTGGACGAGAAATGGGACCCACTTGGATGTGGAGAACAACCCCAACATCAGCATTAAGAGTAACTCCGGGACGCTGGTGGTGGACATCACTCGAGAAAAAGACGACAAGTACGAGGGTGTTTATCAGTGCACGGCTCGGAACAAGCATGGAACGGCCTTATCCCACAACATCGTCGTACGACAGTCCAGTAAGATGCTGTTTTTTCTTTCACCAGCCCATTATTTACTGTAAATGCCTCATCTGTCATTACATCACCATCATTTTCTTTTCTTTCTTCCACTATTAAGTTGCTTTTTCCATCTTAAGAGCTCTGCTGACAGGTAAAGGTCGCATGAAACACTAAATTACTCCTCTGTGCTTCTCCCACAGCAGTCTCAAACTCAATTAGGAATCATCCCTCATCCTTCCACAGTACACACTGTCTTCATCCCCAATCAGACGTATTTGTCTTGTCAAATTAGAAGCCTGTTAATGCTGTTGTCCTCCTCCAATCCAGGGTCGCCGTTGTGGTCGAAGGAGAGGATCAAGCCAATCGTGGTTCAGGAAGGAGTGTCTTTGGTGTTGCCATGCCGACCACCTGCTGGTCTTCCACCTCCTATCATTTTCTGGATGGACAACAGTGAGTCTTTCTGTATTTAAAAACGCCTAAAAGTTTACTTTCATTGCATCTCCTTGGTGGTTCAAAACTTTTTGCAAAGACGATGACCCTTGATTTTCGCGCCCCAGACTTCCAGAGGTTGCCTCAGAGCGGCAGAGTGACTCAGTCTCTGAACGGCGACCTTTACTTCGCCAACGTGCTGAGAGAGGACACCAGGAACGACTACATCTGCTACGCCCGCTTCCCATATACGCAGACCATCCAACAGAAACAGCCGATCACCGTCAAGGTCCTCAACCGTAAGTCCGGCTGCTCGTGTGCAGCAGGAACACAATAATGGAAGTCAGCGCTCACAGCATGGAACGAGATTGTAAATATAATTTTGTGTGTGTGTGTGTGAATACACACGCCAGCCTATGAGCTGGCTTGACCGCGTAGGAGGGAGGCCACATTTCCTACCACTGATTTCATCCTCAAAGACGCCACTGGTCATCTCGCCGTATGAAAAGACATACTGTCAGAGGCTGCTGGACATTTCAATGCACTCGAACACACAACAGAGACCCTACTCATTCATGACACTGCAGAGTGGCTCCTCCAGTGGAGCTACTTCTTCATCTGTTTCTTTATGTTTTTGTCAAGTCTCTTTTCATTTATGATTTTTCTGCATGTTGTTGATTTGACGTGTTTGATTTGTTTTGCTGTGTTCCAGTGGATGCAATCAATGACACAATGGCAGCTTTTTACAATGACACTGATTTGTTCAGTGGTGAGTTCTGGCTCCCCCTAGTGTCCCTCTGCTACTGCGGCGCTCCAGTCTTACCCACTGACTCTCTAACCCCTTCCACCTAAACCACCCTCTCCCCAATGTCTCTCTTCAATCACTCACTGGTAATATCTGGCTCCCCCTAGTGGTTGCCCCACTCTGGAACACCCATCTGACCTTCACTTAACAGTTGATTCTTTTCTTTCTCTCACTCTATATCGCTCCTTTTAAACCCCCTTTAAACTCTTCCAGCAATCAGCTTATGATTGATTATATATCTGAATAATTAAAACAATGAAACTGAACAATAGTTCAATGTTAAACAATATAATGAACTGACTGTTAATACATTTTAAATCAAAGTAAGCAAATAGTACGACAGATTAACTCTTTGATTCCTTCGATTTTTTAGGGAAATTTGTTGATTTTTTTCAATCGTGGTTTTTTGTCTTCTCAGCACGATAAATCTATTAATCATTGCTGATGAATGATGAAAAGTGTTCCCTTTTGAATCATTTTTCCAACATGTGCATCAAACTATCGAACTAGACGTTTTATTGTACTTTTTACTACGTCATGCAATCTCCCACCTTGTTTACAAATCCATACTTCTTCCTCCTAGTTATCTCCTAAAGCCCAAAAACAAACTGATAGTGACTCTAAAATTGACAATAGAAACACAAAAATGTGTGATTTTGCTTATGTTTGTCCTCTGATGCCAGAAGTTTTAGATAGCCAGGATATGTACAATAAATAACCACGAGGAACTTCTCATTTGAAACATTTATCTTATTTATTTAGTACTTTATTTATTTACAGACAAGCTAGGGTTGTTTAAAAAATGCTGTAGCTTGAGACAAGTTTTATAGGATGGAAGAGACTCCTCCTGCACCTTACTTGAATTTGTCTTTGGGGCTTTGTCACCAAAACTATAGTGTTTTCTGCAGTGAAAACATGGATTTCCCGCCGGTGCTGAACCTTCTAGCTGTGAACCAGAGTTGACTCAATGATCTATCAGCTCTTTACGTCACAATTGAAATGGTCACGGAAGCTTAACTGATGGATTCTTTGTCGTTCTGGACGGATCTACTGTTAAAGCAAGTAATCAATGTCACAGTATAATTAATTACATTTGCAGGACACACCAGTACTCTGTTACAGCATCATTATGACCACCGCTATTTATAATCAGCATCAGAAACTTTTATTGCCAGTGTTGTAAACAAAACAAAGGATTTTTTTTTCTGGTGTTAGTACAGAGTAAAATAATAAAATAAGATAACACACAAAATGGAAATAGAAGAACAGAACCAAGCACCAAGGCAGCCTTTCTGTGGTGCATAATTCAGGTTTGTTTGTTAAAATATCTCAGTACATGCTACTCAAATAGGAAAAAAGTATTTATAAATATTGTTGAGATCTTCTTGTGCAATTGGAAAGTTGTGTGCTTGCTCTAGTCCTTTGACCTTTACTTACTTACTTACTCCTAAGTCCTTATATTTAAAATGCAAGTCATACATTTCAAGTTATAAGGGTATGTTTTGATGCACTTTTAAATGTTGGTAGAAATGTTTCTTCTTCTTTCTTCTGACCAACTTATCGTTCCTGTGATTTAATGAAATTAAGCTGTAGAAAAAAGTATTCTAAACATTATATTGGAAAAAAAACACTCAAAATAGAATAATGATAAATATGTTGTTGTGTCTTTGTTCCTGGATTCACTTTCCATTTCATTTTCTCTCCTTTTAATTTCCTTTTGTTTCACTGTGTCTTTGTTTTTACTGCAATAATTGTATTATATATATTTGTGACTAGAGTTAGATTAAGGTAGGTGGAGGGTACTCTATGATTGGCTAAATGAAGCTTGACTGTTTTCAAATTTTACCACAGAAGCTCCAGTGGACGACAGGAGGCCGACCTTCCTCGTCCCGTCTGAACCGTCCAGCTCCAAGCTGGTCCTAAAAGGCCAGACGCTGGAGATGGAGTGCATTGCTGAAGGACTGTGAGTCAATAGATCCATCTCTGATTCTGTAATTGTCAGCTCATGTTTCCTTCTGTGTTTTCAGGCCCACTCCAGAAATCTCCTGGACCAAACTGAGTGGCGAGCTCCCGGCAACACGCACGTCCTTCCTGCACTACCAGAAGACCCTGCGCATCGTCAACGTATCGGAATCCGACGCCGGTGATTACCGCTGCACGGCCAGGAACCATAACGGCTCAGTCCGCTCCACCATCCACGTTACGGTCAAAGGTGTGTGTTGACCACCAGCCCCTGTGGTGGCCCTGACGCCAGCTCTATCTCCTCTCCCTCCATTATTGATTTACGCTATCGTGTCACAGAGACTGAGATTCACTAACACCTCTTTCTATTTTTAGCCGCTCCATATTGGCTCAGTGGTCCTCCCAGAAACCTGGTTCTGGCTCCAGGAGAGACCGGCGTGCTCACCTGCAGGGCCAGCGGCATCCCTAAGGCTGCCATCAAATGGTCAATGAACGGAGTCCCCATAGAGAGTGAGTGCACCTGTCAGTCATTTCACTTAAACTTAGCAAAGCATCTGTGTCAAACCTCAGGCTTGGCCTGCAAGATATTTAAGTTTATATAGGTAAAATATAAAAGTTTGAGTTGGTATAAAACCACAAATTCAAATTGAGTGTGATGTCAAATTTCGTTGAGACTTCCTATTAAGGGACTGCATGATGATGATCAGTTATCCAAGGCTGAGCTGCAAATGTTTTTATTACTTTGAATTAAAGCTGGATTTATCCTTATAAATTATTGCATGGTTTTAGATTGGTTGTTGTGGATTTTTTATTCTCTTAGTCAGATGAAATAAACATTTATTATTCTATTTCTAAACACTGGAAAGGGCAGAATAATCATTTTGATGGTAATATTGTGACATTTGATTAAAGAAGATAACACCAAGCAGCCCTGAAGATATTCCTGTGAAACGCTAATCCCTAAAGTCCTAATAGCCTCAACGTGCCTGAGATAAATCATTTTCATTAAAAGCATTTCAATATTCTACCGGATCAATAATCAGTCGCAAGGAAATAGGTCAATCTTACTCGCGTTGCTAATGAATTCTTGTTATCACGGCGGTGGTGAGGAAACCAACTTAGATGTAGCTCTAGGAAATCTCTATCATAAGCCAGAAATCAATCTTTTTTTCTCACCAACTGTTATCTTTTTTATATAATCCATTTAGATCAGGGCTGTCTGAAGGTTTTTGATTCTGTTGGAGCTTCATTTTATTTACTGTTGAATCCATGTGTGTCATTTAAAATATTTGTCAGTTTGGTTATGAATGATCTGTTTGGTATTTGTTTCATGACTGTTTTTAGTTTTTACTCTTTAGCTGCAATTTATTTCATTAGTATAGATCTTGCACTCATATATCAAAGTAAAATTCAAATAGTTAGTTTATAATGTAATAGATTTGTGTCCATATACTTACATGAAAAGATTATCAATTATATTTTAATATAAGATTCCGTATCAAGAGATTTTGACATTTTAACCATTTGTCCATTTCCCCATATATACTGTTTTATTGTGTGTACAATTTAAGATATTATTATATTATATTATCATTCTTAAGTTTTATATAATTTCAAAATAAACACAATTTTTGTTTTTTCTTACAATGGACAAACAATAGTAAAATGTTCTATAACTTTAATAAAACATTTTCAACTGATCAAACAAGATTCTTTTAGGTGAAATTATCTTCCTTTTTTACCCACCAAACCTTTTTTTTTAAACATATGTGACTGTAACTATAGCTTTGAACTAGTCAGCCATTTTCTTTAACTTTTCAAGCCTCTATTTTCAGATGCTCCACCAGATCCCAGCCGTAAAGTGGAGGACGACACCATCATATTTACCGATGTTCAGTCCGGCTCCAGTGCCGTGTACCAGTGTAACGTCTCCAACGAATTCGATTACCTCCTTGCCAACGCGTTCGTCAACGTCCTCTGTGAGTTTCTGTAATCTGTACTGTACAGTGTTAGTGTTCATTAGCAACATCTCAGCGGTGTACTCACTGTGCCGCGCCTCACTGCAGCCGTGCCGCCCCGAGTGCTGATCCCCTCCAACAAAGTGTACCAAGTCATCAGGAATCACAGAGCGCTGTTAGACTGCACGTCCTTCGGCTCACCCATCCCGAAAATTACATGGTGAGATAATCGACTTTTATAGAGCCAGCTGTTGATTTATGCTCGTCGGGTTGATCAGAATGGTTCTGCCTTCTTAACCCAGGTTTAAAGAGAGTCGCTCCGGCACGCTGGATGGAGACAATCACGTCGTGCACGACAACGGCACTCTGGAGATCCACATCGCTCAGACGCGAAACAGCGGCAAATACACCTGCGTTGCCCGGAACTTTCTTGGCATCTACGAGAATCACGTCTACTTGGAGGTCAAAGGTACGTCATTCAGATGTGAAAACACAATTCTAACAATTACTGGAAAATAAATCATATGGTATTGTACACATCAAGGATAGTAAAGTGCAGAGGAAGAGTAGGAACAGTAGCAGGATAAGGAGAAAAATGCTTCAAATACAAGGTTTTAATTAGTGTTTAAAACTATCTACCCTCACTTCTGTACTTGGGAAGAATGTGCACTAACTACTGTTTATTGTTTTTAAATAAAAATAAAAATAAAATAAGAACAAGAACAAAGAGAAATAAATAGAAAGAACAAGATGATAAAATCTAATTCTAAAGATAAAGAACATAGATCAAAGAAAAATAACAAAGACAAAGGATACAAAGACTAACATAGAACAGAACATCCAGATACTTTTACTCCACTCCTGCCCCCGAACTCAGAATTGTACAATTTAATAGCCCGAGGAATGAATGAGTCCTTGAGTATATTAGTGTTGCATCCCGGAAGGAGCATTCATGCTCCATCTGCTTCTCTGCTCACTGATGACAGTGCTGAGAGGATGACTGACATCATCCATGATGGATTTAATTGTGATAATTGTATTTGTATTTATTATTATAACAGTAAAATAGTTATTTAGTTATAATTTTAGATGAAGTGATGTTAAGAAAAGGTAGTGGGAAGAGTAGAACCATAGAGATGGTAAATCTAGAGTTGGAGAAATATATATAACTAGTGCATAGTACTAGTATATAACTCTGCACTATTTTTCTTTATTTTGAACAACCGTTCTAATGAAACAGAACATCATTTTACAACTGATGGCGCCACCTACTGACCTCTAAACAACATGACACTGTTTCATGAAGCTTCATCAGACCATCACTATATCTGACGAATGGAATTGTTTGTTAAAGGAGCAATTCATTTTTTACTCCTGTCCTCTCTCACTGTTTTTCTTCCCTCTGTCAGAACCGACCCGGATCATGAAGCAGCCGGAGTACCGAGTGGTCCAGCGGGGCAGGTCTGTGGTATTCGAGTGTAAAGTGAAACACGACCCAACACTTGAGCCCACCATGACCTGGCTGAAAGACAACGACGAGCTTCCAGATGACGAGAGGTCAGAGTGGACACATCTGTTCCTGCTTCCCTTTTTTGAAAGGGTTCTGACAGTCTCGACAAACTCCCTCGGCAGACTCATCGTGGACACCGACAGCCTCACCATAACGGACGTGATGGAGAGCGATGCCGGGATCTACACCTGCATCATGAACACGACGCTGGACCGGGATTCTGCCAGTGCCGAGCTCACCGTGGTCGGTATGTTGAGCAAAGACCTGACGATGTTGAGACGTAAAGTGTGTTTATGATGAGCCAACAGCCATAGGTGTCAGCCGCGTGAATGTTTAATTGCTACCTTCTTATCTGTCTGACTTGATCTAATATCTCACACCTGCCCTCGTATCTGGCAGAGGCCACGCCCACTCCAGCTGTCATCTACGGTAAAACAAGCGACCTTCAACGCCGCCTTGTTCTTCGTTTATTCTCTGTCCAGTGAAGCATGACGTGGCCTGCGAATGCTTTTTGAAAACATCTTCATTTTTATTTTAATCGTTGTTCTGTTTAATGTTTTTACTTCACCCTGTTCAGAATTCTGTGGAGCGTTCAAGAAGAGACAATTTAACCTCGGCACTCGGCTTTATCGAACCAGGTGTTCAGAGAAGTAGCTTGCAATCAGAAGACAGCAGCTTCGATATACGACGCCGAAGGGTTATGCCCTTGAGCATTGTATTGTCAGCCGAGATCGATTTTCCACTAAAGGGTCTTAATTCCTTCCAACCTTTTCTTCATTAACCACATTCTGTTCCTGTAGTTTTAGTACCTTTGCCTTCAAAGTACAAGTGGAATTACTTTACGCTTGACACCAACCTGTCAGATATAACACCAACTTGGACGAAAATACTCCACATTATTACTTATTATTATTATTATTTATTAAATTCACATTAGAAGATCAAAATACAGGTTTTCCAAGAGCATGTGAACCTCCTTCTAGACCAGGGGTGGGCAATTATAATTATTCGAGAGCCACATTAAATTATGTGAATGTTGTTAGGGGCCATCAAGCAAAAAGAAAGACGAAAAAATCCCTAAAAATATATGGACATTCTTCATTAGGCTTTGACTTTTATTAAGCTAAGTAAGCTGCAATAACTCTTACAACGCTTCAACTAACTTATAAAAAAATGTTTTAGGGATTAATATATACTCGAAAAATGACACACAAAAAGTAAATAAGTGTTATGTTGAAATGTAAATGAATAATAATTAATAATAATAATAAATACAAAATACATTTGTTAATGCATTGACATTACGAGGGCCGCATAAATACAATCAAAGGGCCGCACCTGGCCCCCGGGCCGCACTTTGCCCAGGTCTGTTCTAGACTCTGTAGTCAATCGTCCTGGTGTTACATGCTAGTCTGAGCTGGTTCCTGTCAAGCTTATACCCTTCCAAGTGAGAGTATAGATGTTATCTCATTTATAGCATAATGTAAATCAATGATAGTTGGGAATTATGAAGGATTAACAAGGGGGTTATTACCAGTTCCTCTTGAGGAAATAGGAGTAGTAGATTTACTGCTGGCCCATTTAAAATCATAGGTCGAGCTTATGTGAGGATGTCCCCATTTGTCCAGAGACCAGATATAGCTGGGTGAGATGGACCCCTTCCTCTTTACTCTGGTTTAAGAACATGATTCTTATTCAAAGCTTCTGGCTGATTGAACTGTTACCCTCGCATCCAAAGATGTCGTGGACTATAAGTAGTTGCGTGAAGAGAAGACAGAATAAACTGTTGAAGTGGTCATATGAATGCAGATGTTGTCTCTTGTTCTGCCTCACTTGCCTTGCGTCCTCTTCAAACGTATGCCTCGAGCCTACCACTCCGCTCGACTGCACACATTAGCGCTCCTCGTGCCAGATCCGACTAAATCAGGCCCTCAGTTCACTTCAATTGTACGAGGAGATGGCGAAGGTGACATCTCTCCGTCACATAAGACGTGCTCCCCTTGAATGAACTATTTCCTCATCACCGATCAAGTCGCTCTAACCATAACAATTAAAAACATGAACTTCAATTTGGCGTCTCACGTGAGCTTGAGAGTCAATTTCATGCAGAGCGATTATGGAGGATGCTGGAGTTGCTTCAAATGCATGGAAGATTGTCTGCATGAGCGTCAACAGGGCCGCAGTGAATACATTACCTCCTCCATGCGAGACACATGAGGAGTTGAACCATGAGATTGTTGATGTATGTTCTTATTTAAGTACCATAAATGGGTTGTCTGCTTCTGTTCTCGCTTCACGTGGCATGAAGTCTTGATGGTGGATACGACGTCGATGTGTCTTCCGTGTTCTTCGCCGTTGTGTTGATTTGTGTGATCTCTCCCACAGAGCGACCTGAACCCCCCTCCGACCTCGAACTGACGGACCAGAAAAAAAGAAGTGTTCAGATCACATGGACGCCAGGAGATGAACACAACAGCCCTATTCAGAGTATGTATGTGTTTTTTGGTGTGAAAAATATTGCCCTTTTAACCAGTAGGGCGCCTCCTAGGGGGCTTCAGAGTCATTACGAAGGAAGAATAGCTCTTAGAGATGGGCGTGTTTTATTTTCGTTCCAAGCAATTTGGTGGAGAGAGGCCATTTGGAACGGCAATGAAATATGACAGATGTGACGAGAGGAAGGTGAGAGCAGACGAAATGACCGCCATGCTATCATATCGTTGACAGAAATATATCTTTGTCCTGTCATCAAGTCAGACATGTTTGGCATCCATTTACCACTCAAATGTATTCCTCTAAAGGAGGCGGTTGGATGAAGACCGTAGTTAACTTGTAACTGTAAGACTGTGATTGATATAAAACAACATTCAAAGCAGTGAAAGTCATACGACAACATTGTTGTCAGTCAGACTTGTTGCAGTTTGTTTTTAACAATCTCAAAGCTTGATAAAAAGTCTTATTTATTCTGTTACATTTGACCTAATCAGGCAGGTTAAATTTTTGGTAAATAGTTATATCAGCACTCCAAACGCTTCAAACAAAGTAAAATACATTTAAGGTGAAATTGTTTGCAGTTGTTATGGTAAATGATTTATTTTATTATTACATAATAGCTTGGGAATCATCTTTTAAAACATTATTCAGAATAGTTCCATTCAAGATTTTATATTTTGGTGAAATGTTGTATTAATGGCGTTGACAACTGTTTTTCTTCTGTGTTTCTTTGCGGATTCAGAATTCTTGATCCAGTACGAGGATGCACTCCACCACCGCGGGCACTGGCACAATCTGACCGAAGTGCCAGGATCCAAAACCACAGCTCACCTCAAACTGTCTCCGTACGTCCACTATATCTTCCGGGTGTTGGCCCTGAACTCCGAGGGCTTCAGTCGGCCAAGTTTACCCTCCAGGATGTACAAGACCGACCCCGCAGGTACAGAGACGTCTAACATGGAAATGACACTCTTTGTTTAAAAGTGGTTGTTTCAGTATGTTGAAATGATGTCACCAATGGATAATAGATAACCTGATACAAAGCTCATGTTTTAATCTTTCTTTTATATTTTTAGCTCCAGATGAAAACCCAACAGGTGTGCATGGGTTTGGAACAGAACACAACAATCTTGTGATCTCTTGGAAGGTAATTCAAATGTTTTTTTTATGTATTTGTATTTATTATTTTATATTCTTATATATATTATATTATATATATAAATATATGTTCTTGAGAACATGCAAAATTTTATTTTACTGCAGAAGTGGAAAAATTACGATTAAGTTCTATTGAGTAAAAGTTTAAATAAAATCAAGGTTGGTTAAAAGAAAAGAAAATTAGCCCTTTTTATGACTTTTTTTGAATATCTAAAAAACAAGTTAAGTTCAATTTTATGTAGCTGGGGATACTAGTGATACATGCATGATTATATATTCTCGTTTTAAATCAAGTTTTTGTTGCTCCAAGGCCTCAAATCAATCACGTGGTCCAGGTGAATTCTTTCTGGTTTTATTTCAACTTTGTAACTTTCAGCCGCTGACGGACCTCCAGGCCAACGGTCAAGGACTTCACTACCGCGTGATGTGGAGGCAAAAGAGGATAGACAGTGAGTGGACCACTGTGACCGTAGCCAACAACTCCAAGTTCGTGGTTTCTGGAACGCCCACGTTTGTGCAGTACGAGCTCAAAGTTCAGGCGGTGAACGACTTTGGTTCTGCACCTGAGCCTGCAGTCGCCCACGGATACTCCGGAGAAGACCGTGAGTGAGACTGACCTCTGAGTGGAGCAGGAGCCGGAGGATCCTGAAACTTAGTTTGAGCTGTTGTGTACTCGTCTGTGCAGTGCCGGTCGCCGCTCCGGAGAACGTGCAGCACATCGTGATCAACAGCACTCTGGTAGAGGTGCACTGGGATCATGTCCCGCGGAAACTGATCCGAGGGCATCTCAAGGGATACACGGTATATGAGGATGGAGAAAGAAAACTGACTGAAACGAACGTGAGGCTCTAACTGGGTGTTCGTTCAGGTCTACTACTGGAAGGAGCGAAGTCTCCACAAACACAACCCCCATCACGTGGAGAAGCAGATCCTGACCTTCAGCGGAAACCACACTCATGGAATGCTGCCCGGCCTGCACCCCTTCAGTCTCTACTCATTCAACGTCAAGGTCTTTAACGGCAGAGGCGAGGGGCCTGCCAGCCCCACCCAGCAGTTCACGACCCCTGAAGGAGGTATGCTTTACAGACATAAATCGTTCAGAAGTTACTGATAATAAAAAGGAAAATCAGATCAGTTGTCAAACATGAGGTTTTACTGTAGGAACGATGATGGCAATTGTATACAAAGTATAAGATCAATTATCCTCCCTCTTTACCCTTGTGTTATCCAGGGTCAAGGTGACCCTGACGCCCGAAAACAAATGTGTTTATGGTATTGTTGTTTATGGCATTGTATTCATGGTTTAACTTATTTATATTAGGGCCGACGATACCATCTCCACAAATAAAAATAAGAAAAAAATGATACTGAAAATATATATTTATTTTAACTGTGTATTTGAGCAGGTCAGCCACCAAGTAAAATGTACATTGACTTACAGCAACTGTCTGACAGGAATTATCTGATTATGTGTTTCTCAGTGCCTGGTGCTCCTTCGACCCTCCTGGTCAACCCGAATTTGGACTCCATGACCCTGGAGTGGGGACCTCCGCAGGATAGAAATGGATTCATCACCGGATACACCCTCAAATATCAGCCAGGTGAGAGCACTCTTTGAATCGGAGTTGATTTCGGGAGACTTAAATGTCATGTGGTTCATGTAATTTCTAGCTGTTGTCATTATTCTTCATGTCTGTCTTGTCATCCTGTTCTAGAATAAATGGCAAATGATGATGAAATGTGGCTAAGACTAGAAAGTATTTTTAGACATGTTGCCTAAGGTACAGCAACAAAATTAACAAATCCACTTTTGTCATTTTTGCCTTCTCAACCTTTTTCCTCTTTGTTCCGATCGTTTTCACTTCCAATTTTCTCAACACTGACACCTCATCTCCGACCCCCCCCCCCCATCTATTTAACACTTCTTCTCCACTTCCAACTCATGACTCTGGCCCACCCACTCATCCCCGACCCCTGTAGTCAATAACTCCAATGAGCTGGGCCCAGTGGAGGAGCTGGCCCTGCTGGCCAATGAGACCTCAGTCTCTGTGCTCAACCTCAGGCACAACACTCGCTACAAGTTTAATTTGAACGCCAAAACACTCAAGGGAGACGGTCCGGCCATTTCCAAGGAGGCCGTCACCATCATGGATGAAGGTAAGTGGACCACGAGTCGAATGTGATCACGCTTCTTCCTTTTGGATGGATTTTTATCTGCTACAGCTACTTTAAATCATAGACGCTATAGAAAATACAGGTAAAGTTTGTACAAGGTTTATATATATATATATATACATTTTTTTCAATCTTATTATTTTATTTTCATAACCTACTCTCTATCAGTTATCAGTACATTTACAATGATAGATCAATGTCTAAAACTATTTTAAATGGAAAAAAAATATATCATGTGAAAATAATTTTTTAAAGCCAAATTGTATTTGTTTATTATTTATATAAAAGGTTGTATGACTCAGAACTGCTCGAAGCGTGTGGTATAGTACGAGGGGATTGTTTTCACAGCAAACATCAGCTGAACATCCATGTGATACAGTTTCATTGTTCCAAAACTCATTCTCTCATCTTTCATCTTCACTTCCCTGTTCTGATCATGTGACCTGCGTCTCTGTGTGTCATCATGTTTGTCTTGGTGTTTCTGGTTTGTCTCTCCAAGCTCTAATCGGGCTGCTTGACGACGTTGTGTCCACAGGAATCAGTGGTATCCTCATCCATGCATGCTGCTCTGACACAAGGCTTCCCAGCATGAACGCCTCACTTCCCGTTCTAATGTTGACGAACCTGATATTGTGACGAATGATTTCTTATCCCTTTGTTCCTTGTGATTCCTGCCTTCATATGTTTCGGCTGCTCACGTTACCTGCATGACTTTTAATGTTGTCAGTAAGTGCGTCTGTCCGAAGGTTTGAACATGTTGTTGGTCCAGCAAATAATCCAATACTGACTCAAGATACTATGGTATTATTGCTTCAAATAACATATATATGATGATGAAAATCAATCGTGAGGTTTTGCTTATTCTCACAGTCTCACTAATAATCTTAAACAAATCATTTTTAATACTAAAAATGTTTATTTAGAAGCCTTTGAATGGTTCCCCTTGGCATAGTGTTAAATTATTTTCGCACTTATCGGCAACAGCTTGGATTAAATTCGAGCAGTTTCCTTCAGATGACTTTTTAATATGATTTTTAATGTCGGATTTTTAATTTGACAGACTGATGTTGTGACCCAGAATGCTGTAGTGTGATGTTATTCTGTGACACCGCATCATGTCTTATCGCGAGCCATCTGCCGATTCCCATCCCTGGCCGTGTTTGTGTGTGTTTGCGGGTTGATGGTGTCCTCACCTCTCTCAACGGTATCCACAGGAGACTCCAAACACTTTCATCCCATTGCACCGTCCGGTCCTCGCGGGCCACCCCACCAGGGTACAAACCACCGACGTCTTAAAGCAGAAATTTAGTTCCTCAGTCCTTGTAATGCATCTGTGTGTGTAAGAGCTGCTTCGTGTCCCAAGAGGCTAAATTAGGGATGTTATGAGAGATGAATGGCGTTGAAATTCAATTAACTCATGACTAGTCGTCCCATTGTCACTTGACAAGCGCGGCTTCTTGATATTTGTCTTTTCTCTTGTGTGTCCAGCACCTTCTGAGAGTCCCTTCGGGAACATTAGCACGAAGATGGAAGCGGACGGGGCCATGATCAGTTGGGAGTACTTGGGCCAGGAGAAAAACATTTATTTAGAATACGTAGTACAAACCAGTAAGCATCACCACTTGTGCAGACTGAGGTTGGAGGAGACTCCTACTGCATTTTTTTTTTTTAAATGCTGGAGCAGGTGAAGCAAAGTCTGTGAATAGATTGAAATTGACTGGCAGCTGTCCTGTGTTTGTTCCCGCCAGCAATCTGGTTGGATTTGATTTAGACACGCAGCACAAACATTCTGGATTTGCTGATTGAGTTTGACTCAAGTGCCTCCTTATTTATTGCACCTGCAGTGAGGATGAACACTTGTAGTATGACTCTCTCTCACCTGCTGCTACATTTTTCCATCCGCCATGTTCATTAGCCACATTTAATTTAGCAGTTTTCTGTCGTTATAGGGCTGCACAATAGTGTGTAAAATAATAGACCCTTCCCACTGTACTCTAAGACTCGGAATCTCACAAGAATACATATACACTCAAATATATGTCCTGCTCCTGCAGCACAATGAAGGTTGTTTGAGTGTTGAGCATCTTGACGAAACGACCAATGAAATATACTTTAACACTACATTTTCCCGAAATAATGATTTGTATTTTCCAATTGATACCCACAAAACATTTGCAAACGTCTATTAGCTACACGGACGTAGTGAAGAAGAATAAGGTCACACACATCTATCAGAGCCCAAAATACATTATACCAGAAAACGGAGACACAGGAACTCAAAGCAGCTATTAACCAAACTGAGGAGTTATTTTCTCGCTGGCAGGACATGCATGATAAAAATAAACCTTATCTTGAGAGACAGTTATTCAGAAATTATTCAGAGAATCACAAAAGTGTTGGGCTGTTAGCTGACAATTATAGTTCCTGAAAAGTGCTCACAAAGTTAAGCCCTCAAGAGTAATACTTCAGTAAAAATGGTAAAAAACCTTCATTATTGACATTTACTGTGCAGCCCTATTATCCTTAATGCTAGCTATCCCGTTAAAGCTAAACCTTGTTCTTGTCATCGATTTATTATAGATTCCATCACCTCATGATATCTTGAGCCATTTCCCATTTATGTACTCTGGAAAAATCGTCCTCTGCAGGTGAAGGTGAAGAGCAATGGCAGAAAGAGCACATAAACAGCTCTCAGAACTTTATACTCAAAGGCTTAAAGGAAGGTCTCTCCTATCGTGTGCGTTTGGTGGCCGACGGTCCCTCGGACCAGGAGCCCCACCGCTCAGAGGAGTTTCTGGTGACGGTCCCAGGTGAGGCATTTCTGGGCGGTCCCTTCCTCCGTGGCCCCCTGTGGTTTTTGCATTGTGCTGTGTTCAGTGGCTGTTGTAGTTTGTGCTGTAACCTAGTGAAGCATGGCCGTGTGGTGTTGTGGCCCAGTAGTGACTCGTCGTGCCCTGAAGTGTTAGGCAAGGCCGTTAATAAAGCTGGATGTCATCTGCATATAGAAGTATTGAGCCCTTCCAGAATTTCAGTCCTTCACATTTCACACATCTTTAACCAGTGTGATATAACTTGCCCCTTTTAGGCTGTAACTTAAAAACCACTTCCAGTAAACAGACATTTCGTCTCCTCACCGAGGATGATTGTCATGATCTGTCTCCGGGAAGAGCCACTTTCATTAGTGAGGGTCGGTGTCAAGGTGGCGCCGGGGAGCGACACTTCAATCTATTTTCGATCAAACTGTGCAGTTCGCCCACTTCACTCGTCGCAAACAAGTGGCCGCTGGTAAAAGTGAACAAAACACAGAGGAGAACTGAAAGATGGGAGGAGTGAACCAAGGAAAAGAGTGAAATGTCACACAAATCTCGGTGGCTACTGTGAGTCTCTGGACAAATGATATAAATGTCAATGAAATTCTGGAGGGGCTCTTAGTTATCTAACCTGTTACCAACAATACAACTGTGTGTGTTTTGTGTGTGTTTGATGTGATGTAACTATTCCTCACCTTCCTAATCAAATGGCTTCTAAATGCTTCCTGATTTCCTGCACAAGACTTCTAACCGTCTAACAACTAAACAATGATCCACACTTGCACTTGAGATGTTGTCCACAGAAGATTATGGGGATGTTGCTCATCAAATTGATGGTTTTCGTACTAAAGTCGAGTGTTGTTTTCTTCCCTGGACAGCTGTGACCAGCAGACAGGTGGACATCGCCACTCAGGGCTGGTTCATTGGCCTCATGTGTGCCATCGCCCTCCTCATCCTCATCCTTCTCATCATCTGCTTCATTCAGAGGAATAAAGGAGGGAAATATCCCGGTGAGTATTCTTTTGCTTTGCTCACGTCTCTCATTGTTTGATCCTCTAACTTTCTAGCGCAATTATTCTCTTCACCGCTTTGGTTTAGAAGCAGAGTTTTGTTTAATCTTCCAACTGCCAAGCATCGGTCTCCCTGAGCATCTTGCACTTGCTGATTCAAGCCAACAAACTTTTATTGGCTCACGGTCTGCTATCTGGCAGAGTCAATCTGAATTTAAAGATTCAATTCACAGCCAAGTACATGACTGCTAGGCCCTGATCTGTTGCTGAATTATTCAAAAAGACTTGCAAAGATTTCACAGTCTTTCATTCGGTAACTGCTGCTGCATTTGTAATATTATTACAGTCATTGTGGGACTCATTAACCCTTGTGTTATCTCAAGGTCAAGTTGACCCAGTGGCCTGAAAACAAATGTGTTTGTGGTATCCCTTGTGAGATAACACAAGGGTCAACGGAGTTGTCTCATCATCTCAGTCTAATTCATCAGTACTGTAGTAAGGGATGACAGAGACAAGATTTTTTTAATTTTCCTAAATTTAGAATATATTACAGAAATGTTGACATGCCCGGATATATTAAGTTTACATTTTTCCTTGATTTATTTGTAGTAAAAGAGAAGGAGGACGCACACACTGATCCGGAGTTCCAGCCGATGAAGGACGACGACTGTACTTTTGGGGAATACAGGTGAGGAAATCAGCTCTGGACTCAAACGCCACAGGAACCTTTTTTTCCGCCCATCGCCCCTTTTCCCGTCCAGATCAAATCCTTCTGACTGGACAGGACCTCTGCATTAGCCCCCCCGCCCCCCTCCTCTCTCCCAGACTGTACAGCTGAAGCCACTAACAGTGTCAGAGCTCCAGACCCTCAGGAGACTCTCAAGTGGGCGTGCATCTGCACAAAAGCACAAGGGACCGTGCAATCGGATTGGAACCCTTCTCCAATTTCTCTGTGTGTGTGATGACATCATCAATTCAGATGCTTTCAGGTCTTTCTGGTTTTGGGTGCAGGTGTTTACTAAATTATCAGGAACAAAAACGAAATAAGCTAACGACGTTTGCAACACACAGACACCTCCCTGCTCCCCCCCAACTAATAAGCTACACATTAGCATGATGTGGAGTATTTCCAACACCTCTACAAGTGCAAAGACACACGCGTGTGACGCTCACTACATCCTCGCACGCCGAGCAAAGAATACGAAGCACTTTAAGTCTGCCGAGCATATTTGAATATTGTTTTTCTATAAGCCAGTTAATCAGATGTTCTTGTTTTTATATTTGATATTGATTTTATATCATGTAAACACAAATCTGTTTTCTGTGATAAATAATATATAAATAGGATATATACAATATGTATGATGGGATGTGCATGGTGTGAAGATCTTCTTGCAATTACAGGCAATAACATGTGGAATATGATGGAAATCTAAATATAGAATCTATACATGAAACTATCGCACTTTTTATTGGATTTTACATTTTACAAAAAAATAATTGAACAGGACAAACTCTGTTTTCTTTCTTTAAGAGGTTTGGTTAGTATTTGTTTTCATCTCCCTTAAATTAATTTGTACTTTCTTTACTCTAGAATCTAAAAGTATACATATATATATTCATTGAATATAAACTGTAAACGGTGTCAGCAAAAATATTTGTTATTGTTGTTATTTGTTAAAATGCTTTTATTATTTAATAACTATGGTATAGTTACTTTAGTCACTATTTCCGACACCTGTGATGCTGTTACTTTGGTTATTATACCAAAATCAGTTTTTTGTTCCATCCTTTCTTTAAAAATATTGTTTAAATGTGTCATTTTCAGCTTAATGCCAACAAAATATCACCTTTTACAAAGTTAATAATTATACATTTTGAGGATATTCAACTGTCACATATTACACAAAATGTACAATCTGGCACAGAAAATTTTAGGAAAGCCAAAGAAAGCAGTGCACATTAAACAATTTTAACAAAGAAAATTGAAATAATGACGGAGACAAAGACGAAAATGTAGTTCATAAAAACAAGTCAATATTCTAAATAAGCAGATGCTTTCTTTACATTCATTGTGTAATTTGCTCATCCAATGAACTTTATAATTTTAGAACAATTTCCTTTGCTAATATAATATGAAGGGATGAGACCAATGCTTCTTGAAATGCCAGAAAAGGTGTGATTTAGCGAGACTTGCAGCTTAGCAACAATATACTTGGCAGTTAGAGAATCCACAAATGTGGAACATAACTTGTGGTACATGCTGTTTTCTGACACACTTCCAACTGCTTTGATTTCTTCGAGAAAGATGTTTTTTTCAGACTTGATTTCTCAAGTGTGTCCAAATAAGTGCAGTTGTGTGGTTGTA
Organism: Callionymus lyra; assembly: GCF_982586985.1. NCBI lineage: Eukaryota > Metazoa > Chordata > Actinopteri > Syngnathiformes > Callionymidae > Callionymus > Callionymus lyra. The sequence continues at coordinate 3,042,496 of NC_141825.1, read as the reverse complement.
GATGTACAATGTCTCTGCTCTGCTCAGGCGTAGGTCTCAGAAAAGGTAAGGGTGATGACATATGTGTTTCTCAAAGTGACTGTAACAAGACAAATGCTCTCTGTAAAACATTCCAGGTGGTCACTGTTCAGTATGTGGACGTGAAGCCTTCATCATGTGCGTGTCTGACATTTGTACGGTTACATTGTGAAGAGGTTAATCAACACAAGCAGGTGATGAAGGCTTCGTGGTCGTGTCGTCGATGTGATCTATGTGGAATGTCAAATACCTCATTTATCCAAAGAACTGTTTCTTTGCAGACGTCCATGCATTTTGCTGATGTGTGGTTGACGACTGTGCTTGCTTTTGGCTGAAACGTTGCTTTTCTTATTCATGTCATCCCATGTTCCTTCATCGTGACCTCAGTGTCGGAGGGAAACTCTTTTGTCAGACAACATATTCGCCACCTCATGCATACTTGGTTTCAGGGGGAATTTGACCAGGATGTGACTGCTTGACTGTATTCCCCTGTTGCCTGATGGAAACCAACTCATGAATGTTGTTTTTTAGACACGGAGCCTGCCAAAACTAATCCAGGAAAAGACAGCGCTGCTGCATTGTGTAGAAAATGTAATTGGGGCTTGATTTACTAAACATTCAGGAGAAATGAGTACCACACATCTGAAGATGATGCTGTCTCTTGGTAACTGTATTTAGCTGAGCTCTTAAAACGTTTTGTTTAAAATGTGAGAATATGTTAATTTATTTAAAGGGCCGCTGCTGCAGGAAGTCTAGAGAGATTCAAAGCAGGATTACATCAGGGATCAGCTCAGCTTCTTGTTTACCAGAGTGATGGACAGGCGAGATTAAGGGAGGAGTCTTCATCGACCATGTTTGCTGTAGCGGTTCCTTGATTAATGATGAGTTGGAGGAGGAGATGGAGAGTGCATGTTGGAATGGATGGAAGCGACTACAACGGACTGTCAGTGACACAGGAGCAGTAGTTAAGAATGAAATGGGAAGTTTTGGAGTGAGAGTTGTTAGAATGATTTAGAGGAGTGATGGGCTGATGAAGCTTCATGATGCAGTGTCATGTTGTTTAGAGGTCAGTAGGTGGCGCCATCAGTTAATGAATAATGTAATGTTTCATTAGAACACTAACTAGAAAGTACAATTTTGGAGACAAAGTTGGTGAGACCAGACACATAATGTTTAAAAACTCACCTATTGAGTTATGGAAGTTACACAACTGTATCATGAAAACCTATTGATGGTTTCATGAAGCTTTCCCAAGGAGAAAGGACTGTCATCTTGTTGGTCAAGCTAGATATTAGAGTCCAAAGTTATTCTTAAAGGGCAACTAATGTCAGACTCCGACTTTCCTGACTCACTTACATCTTTTAAATGTTGATGTCTTCCTCTCCAAGATGCAGCAAGTCTCTCATCATGATGATGTTTTGAAGATATTACTTCTTCTATAAACTTCTATAAAGTTCTTCCCCGTCTGAAACCTCGGCGAACAAGAGGTTACGAGAGCGGTGTCCATTATTATGTCATATTGGGCTTCGCTCCTCCTCCAGCCAGCTGTAATCACACCCACTTTGTTTATACAACAAGTCCCTTAGAGGTGGAGAATTCTTGGATTGATGAAGTACGGTGAAGAACTTTGATGTTTGACCAATCACAGCAGAGTGGGTGTGGTTATGGTAGAGCTTTGTACAAACAGACACATACTGATGAGTACAATAGTGGTCAATTTAAGAGAGAATTTAATCAACACATTAGTTGCCCTTTAAATAAGATTCATTCTGATACACAAAGGAAAAGGTTATTTCTTGTTGAAAATTTTAGGCCCTCAAATGGTAAAAAACATTTTAAATTGTGTTTTCTACGATCATGCTAGTAATGAAGTTGCATGAAAAGATGATCAGTTAATTTGTTGTTGTTGTTGACAAAGGAAGTCTACAAAGCAACTGTTGTCTGGTCTTGCAGGACAGGATATTGATTCATGAAAGTTTCTCCACTATTGTGTTAAAACAAGAGCTACGCAGGACATATTCCCTATTTCTGTGATTTAGTAAATCGAGCCCCGTCATTAATCCAGCTCTTCCTCGCCCACACTTTGGGCTCATGCAGTACATACAGTATTGGCAGTGGCTGCTCCATCTAAAAAAGTGCTTATGTGTGTCTCACCTGCGCCACCATCCCACCTCTAACACCTGCATGTTGTCTCTCCCTTCAGCGACAATGAGGACCATAAACCGTTAAAAGGGAGCCGCACGCCGTCTAACGGGACAGTTAAGCGCGAGGACAGTGACGACAGTTTAGTTGACTACGGGGAAGGAGGCGACGGACAGTTCAACGAGGACGGCTCCTTTATTGGACAGTACAGCGGAAAGAGCGCCAGCAGGGACACGGCCGAGGGCCCCGAGAGCTCGGCACCCCCCTCGCCCATCAATGCCATGAACTCCTTGAACTCTTTTGTGTGAGCGGGGTCTGGTGTGAGGCCAGCCGACCCCAACACTCCCCTGCACATGCTTGGCGCCTCGGTCACGTCCCCCTCTCCCTCGCAACAGCAATGCCCATCAAAGAATTTGTTTTTTCTTTGACAATCTTGAGACGGTTTTCTGGCGGAGCATGACCTTCCTGATGGAACACTTCGAACTCGCGGACAATCTTGTTTCGTTACGTAATGTCAGAGCAGAAGCATCTCCAAAGCTGCATGGCATGTCACATGACCCCATGACCTTTGACCCCGCATGTAATCTCCACACATTGATTTGAAGCCCACTTTTCACCTGGCATTGACACACCTGGTATGAGAACATCTCTGGTGACTAAATTGATAACTGCCTAATAACTCCCTGTATGTCTAGCAGGTCTTAGTTGGATCCAAATTTAAATTAAAGATCAGTTATTACAGAATAAAATAATAAAATAAGATAACAATAACTCTTTAGAATAACTATCTGTTATAACTAGGAATAAGAATAAGTAATAACTATTTGTTAAAAGTGTGTTAATGATTTATAACTGTACCTTATAATTCGTTCACAGAGCATTAATAAACTGATTTTCTAATGACTTGTTAAATGTATGTTAATGATTTATAAGTATGATTTATAAATTAGTATAGACCATAAACGAGCTATTAGTAAATGACTTAATATCAGTTAATAGTTTATACATGTAATTAGGATTTTATTCTAACCTTAATTCTAAGGTTGTAACTATTCCTTATTAACTATCTGTTATCTATAAACTATTAAGTAATGGTTCATAAATGCTCTGTTAACTATCTAAAAGGTACAGTTATAAATTATTTACACACTATTAACAAATGTCATTAATAACTAATGAATTAACAGTTTACTAAATCTATTAACTAGTTAAAACAGGTGGTTATTCAAAAGTTTTATCGATAAAAAATACTAGTAATGATATGATCACACATCACTATGTTTGTGCCACTCAAGACATCTGTGGTGTTTTTCAAATTTACATTCATGTTGCGAGGAGTTCCTGTTTTAATGCCTGGTGTAAAGGAGATTTGTGTGTGTTGGCGACAGCTTGCCTCGTATCCAGCGGTGCTGCTGGGTCACCTTCAGCGGCTAGTGCCTTCTTTTGAACAGGGATGCCAATGTTTACCTACAACTCAGTGTCTTCAGGGAGAATCTGGCGTCACAGCTTCAGAAGACAAATTCATAAAACCGTGTACAAAGCTCTGCTCCAACACTCGCCTTCCTTACTGGTCCCTTCCTGAGAACCTGCAAACGCGATGTAAAGTATCTGATTGTATTTCTGGAGTGAGTATGAATGTATGGACTTCTGTGATTGTGTAGGCATGTACAACTTTCTCTCCACATAGACATGGACATTTCTACTAACCACACTTGAGGGCCTTTGGATGGGATCAAGTTTTTCTTTTCTCTTAACTTGCATCAAGTTTTACTTTTTTAAAGACTGTAGAATATATGTTGAATTTGTAAATACTTTAAGTAATTGTACAGGGACAAGCAGCGTAAAAGAGGCAGCCCGAGAGGTGCATGACACACTTAAAGCCTGTTCATAGACTGTATCAATATAGATGACTTGTAGAGAATATATATATAATTTTCTCATTGCTGTGCACCGTGTACATTAGTGTAACTAAAATGGACAAACATATTGCGTTGAAATTCTTATTTTTACTTTGGTATGGATCGACAACATGTTGGGTTTGCTCACACAGAACATTAAGTGTACTACGCTGGTTTAGGTTTTTTGCCAATCTCGTTTCCTGACAGTATTGCAAATGTTGTTTTTTTGTTTTATTTAAATGCAGATTTGTACTAACAAAATACTTTCTCTGTTTCTATTTAAGTTCCTCTGTTTTAGTGCAACTATTGAATTCCAGCTACAGGAAATATATTGAATGAATAAAGAAGTATCTGCTTTCATTGATGTCGGACTGTTTCTCTTGAGTCATGTAAGGAACATAAACCTTTGGAAACATCGGGCTCTATTTTTGTTGATCTTATCAATATATTCATGGGTAAAAACATGAAAGGGAGTCGGATTACTATCAAACTAAGAGAGCTTCAACTGTTGCAGTACATTATGAGACTTAATTTCTTAACCAGTGAGTACTCAACACATCAAAGGTCTATAGATAATGGGTGTCTAGATTCATTTATCAGAATCAGAGACTTTTATTGCCAGTGTTGTAAACACAATGTGGTATCTTTGGTGGTGGCAATACAGAATAAAAGAATGAAAGAGATAACACACAAAATAAGCAATAGAAAAACAGAACCAAGCAGCAATTCAGGCCAATTAACTGCCTGAATCTAAGAATTTGAACGATGATGATTTTGTTGTCCAACAAAGGTTTGCATAAAAACTAGAAATAAAGGAACTGATTTAAAAGGTTTAATAGAAAAAAAAATGGTGACAATGATAATTGATTGAAAGAAAGACAACTTAAAAGTGTATTCTGATTGCAATTTTTTTATTTTGGGAGGGAATCTTAAAATGAATGAGAGATATTCAAATTGTCATTGGCTCTTACTTATATAACCCCATATATATTTTCAGCACTCATAGAACTTTACACTAATTCACCCATTTACACAGTGATGGAAGTAGGCTGCGACACCATCAGGAACAATTATGGTTAAGTGTTTTGCTCTTTCCCACAGCGCCGGAGATGGATTGAACCCTCAACTTCTTAGGCCCGAAAGCCAACCACTTTACTCTCTGAGCCATTCCGCCCACACAATTATATGTACTGAGATTTAGCACTGAATTTATCCCACTTTGACCTCCTAGTCTCCTTTGTTCGCTCAGGTTAAGTACTATGTAAAAAGCATTTCACATATACGTATTGATCATCTCAATATTAATTATCAACCAAATACTTACCTGTTCTTATGTTTCAGGAGACTGACTGTTCTACTGTGGAATCTATTTCCGTCAGAAGTCGAAATGCTGGCAGAATAATGAACGAGCGTATTAGAGGAAACGCAAGACAGTGGGGAGATAAAGTGAGAGGGAAGAGACTGAGATGGATGGAGCATTAGATGGATGGATTTGGGTTATAATGGGAGAAAGGAGTCAATGTGGTGCAAAATGGAGATTCTCTTCATTGTCTTGTATAAATCTGGTTGAATTTAGACACAGCTACTGAACATTGTTCACACATCAACACCTGAAGTCTTTAAGCAGCCACACAATAGAAATTAGGATTGTTTTCCACCTATTTAGCGTCCACTTGTCAGTTTAATTAGCCGACAGTCACATACGTAGTTCGGGTCGAAGAGAAGGAGCAGCCTGCCATCTGGAGCATAAACACAGCCACGGTGTCAGAGAGGGAGCAGGTCTGAGCAACTTTCTCTCTCTGGCACAGAATCCTCACCGTCTGTTCACTCAGGTGCACCAAACCTCCCCAGGACTGGATCCAGGCAGCACTCTCCGTCCATGACTCTTCATTTCGGCTGACTTCAAGTTAAATGTTGTGAGAGAGAAATATTGAATTGGAATAAATCTTGATCAAATGTATGACTTTTGTTCTCCCCAATATTGTGCCGACTCTCTCGTACTTTATTCAAAGCTGTTTTGGCACAGAAACATTGTCATTTAAGATGATCTGTTGAATATAAGATCAGACAAGTATAGTTGGAGTTTGATGTAACTCTAGCTCTTGAACACCTCAGATACCTCAGAATGACAGAACTGACAAGATACCTTTTTGTGATGCTTGTTCACTTTAAAGAGCGATGAGGTGCACTTTTTACCAGAGCACAATTTGGAATCCTTGACACTACAAGATAAACTGTTAATAGTAATCTTGTACCAGCAGCCGCAGATACTGTATTTCCACACAAACTGTTAGTAAGACAGCAGATACAGAGGTATAAGCAATAGCTAGAGCACCACGTGAAACATATGATGAAGTTTGCATTCCTTTTCCAAATATTTCCTCAATATTCAATACAATTCAATTCAATTCAATTCAATTCAATTCAATTTTATTTAAAGTGTCTTATCATAACAAAGTTATCTCAAGACACTTTACAGTTGAAGTAAGACTAAAGTGGAGAAAGGAAAAACTGATCCAGCAACTCAATAATGAGTAAGGTACATCGTGGCTTTGGCGAGGAAAAACTTCCTTAGAAGGCAGAAACCTTGAGCAGAACCAGAATCATTATTGACGGCCTCCTGCTGTGACCGGCTGGGAGGAAGGATGGGGGGGGTAGACAGATGAACGGAGAGAAGAGTGAGGGAGGATACAGTGGGAGAAAAAAAAAAGGTGGAGAGTATAAAAGAGTCCATGGAGGTGTTGGAGAGAACTCCAATGATGTGGTGAAGATCCTGGATCAGCAGCCGCTCTGGAGGTGGAGCCGTGGGGCTCCCGGAGAGAAATAAAAAGTGTGGGTTTAAACAGCACAGGTGATGAATGTAATGCAGAAAAGGAAGGATATACAGAGCTCGGTGTCTAAAACTCCTCCAGCATTCTAAGCATATGGCAGCTAAGATAAACTGAAATAATAATTATAGGCTTTATCGAAAAACTGAAAGAATAATTATAGGCTTTATCGAAAAGTAAGGTTTTAAGATTGTTTTTAAACATAGAAAGGGTGTCTGCCCTCCGGACTGAAGCCAGTAGTTGGTTCCACAGCACAGGGGCATGACAACTGAAGCCCCTGGCTCCAAATCTACATTTAGAGATTTGTGGTAAAACTAATAGATACGAGTTTAAGGATCGTAAGGTCCTAGAGGGTTGATAAGTTTGGTTTAGATCTTTATAGTTAAATGATGTCCCCGTCAAAGCAGACAGCTCAGTTTTGTCGGAGTTCAGTAAAAGGATGTTTTTTGTCATCCAGGACTGTAGTCGTGTTAGCTGATTTCTTTCATCAGGCTTCATAGACAAGTAGAGATGAGTATCATCAGCATAACAGTGAAAGTAGAGTGTCTTCTGATCAAGTCCCTTAGTGGGAGCATATAGATTGTGAATGAATGAATGAATATTGTTTATTTCGGGGATGTCAGTTTAAATAACCAACATCACACTTCATCTTAGTTCAGATATTACATGCATGTCCCGAAAGGGAAAAGCGGGAGAAGCAGAAGCTTATCTAGTCCTGCCCCCATTACCCTCAGAATGAAATCATAATCATCATTCCACTGAGGTGCTCTGTAATAATCATATCTTATACTTGCACTCATTTCACTTTGACAGAACAGATTCTTGGTACTTATAACCAATTTGACATGTTACAACAGTAGTTGTCACAAAGTCACCAATTTAGTAACTCCATCTTGAACCAGTAGATTGTCCTTAGTGTGTGTATTTACAGGACTCTGAATCAGTCACTTTTCACACAGTATTGTCACAGTCTATAAGAACCCAGTTTATCTTGACTTATGTGATACACATTATGTAACATCCTGCTTTGTACAAACTGTCTCAGGTTTCTCAGGCTCAACTCATTGTTTAGTTACAGAATGTTCTTTTGTCATCCTCCCATGCCGTCTCAACACCATGTCTGACTTGCATCTCTGACCTTCATTAGCCATCATGTATCATTCTGTACCAGTCAGTGGTTGAATGTTTAAACTTGCTGAATGTTTGACATCCTTTTCTAGTACATTCCATTGATAAGTAGTATTCTGTATCCTCTTTTGTCTGAAATTCAGATTTCCTCTAAGATTCTGTTAATTTTCTCTGTCATAAAATATCTTTTGACATGCTTTGTAAAGTCTCATACTTGATGGTATTGTAGATGACTAGGGCTACTCCTCCCCCACCTTTGTTTTTCCTGTTAACACATACAAGATTATCCATCCAGGAAAAATCCATGTTTCCGACACCGCAGTTATACTGAAGGGTCTTTTGAAGTGATTTAGGTATTCCTTGATGTGGCCGAAGTTGGTGTTTAGACTCCTGCTATTAAAGTTTAAAGATAGTTTCCCATCCATGTCAATGTTGGCGTTGAATTGTTCTTCACTGTAGTAGTGGCATCTCTCAGACTTGTTATAATAGAAGTGGTTATCTGGGTCAGTCCTTTCATTCGGGTCAGATAAGGTATGTTTCGCATGATGTTGATTTATAATAAGCTCCTCACTATTCTGCTCAGCCATCCTTTCAGATAGACCCATCATATTTTCAGTCCATGTAAAAACCATTGTACTTTACTGTGCTGTAGTTATGAAGTGTTCGTCGCCATACCTTAGTCGTTGTATCCAAATCTTCCTCATTCCTGATCTGGATTATTTTGACTTATTTTGCTGATACTCCATTCATTTTGATGTAGATCCTGCAGTTTGCCATCCAGGTGTGTTGTATCTTGCCTCTCTTTTTCAGTTGTGGAGCTTTCCTGGCGATGTGCGTTTTTCTTGGTCAGGTTCTCATTGATATAAACATCAGATCCTTTGAGCTTTCTGCCCTGCTTAAGCAGTGCAGACTTGTATTTTCTGTAGGTGAATCCAAGCACAACAGCTCAGGTACCAGACTTTCTCTTTCTAGGTAAGAGGAAACATACTTTAACGTTGTTGAAATCCAGATCAATGCCTCTGCCATTCAGGAACTCGGACACCTGCATATCCATAGATTTGATCACAGAGTCATCAGGCTCTCACATAACTTGGACGCCGGATTTCTGGTCACATTACTTCGTTGAGTTTTCCCTGCTGGTCCAACTCCTCGCCTCTGTTCCCCAAAGTTTTTTTAAGCAGATCCATCTTTGCGTTAACCTCCCGGAGCTGTTTCATTATAGCCCTCGCCTTTTGAAGAGGCTCGTTCAGTTCTTTGAGTTCGTATTTCATTGCCTTCATCTCATCTTTTATTGCCATCAGGGTCTGGTTCAATAAATCCCATTTTGAATCACTGTCCGCGCTCTCCTCCTGTCTTTGGTTGTATTTAGATTTTATCTCATGCGGTGCAATCACTCTAGTCTTAGATTAGCTGCAGCAGACAGCAGGCAGCGACCTTTACAGACGAGCTCAGTTCTTCCCTCTATATGAATAGGATTGGACCAATAACAGAACCTTGTGGGACACCATAGCTGACCTTAGTGTGTGTTGATGAGAGGTGGTTGACGTGTATATATGGCTTTCTATCAGACAGGTAGGATTCAAACCAGTTTAGAGCAGTTCCACGTATGCCTATATGGTTTCCTAACCTCTGTAGAAGGATTTGGTTGTTAACAGCGTCAAATGTAGCACTGAGATCTGGAAGAACAAGAACTAAAACATGGCCCTGACCAGAGGCCATTAGCAGGTCGTTACTTACCTTTACCAGGGCGGTCTCTGTGCTGTGGTGTTCCCTAAAACCAGACTGAAACACTTCAAATTGATCATTGTCATGGAGATAATCACAGAGCTGACTCGTAACCACTTTCTCCAGAATCTTTGAAATGAAGTCTAGATTAGAGGCCTATATTTAGTGAGAAGCTCTGGATCAAGAGTGGCTTTTTAAGCAGAGGTTTGATTACTGCAACTTTAAAAATCTCAGGGACATAGCCGGATGTTATTATGTCAAGTAATGTGCTTAGTAAGGGGAACACTTATTTAAGTAGCCATGTGGGAAAAGGATCCAGAAGACATGTTGTGGACTTTGAGGAGGAAACGATGCTTCTACTGAGCACTTAGGGGAATTGTTTCCATAAACTTGGTTATGGCAATTTCAGACAGACATCTTTTGAGAGTGCTCCTGCTTTTTAGACTTGGGTCATTTAAGATAAAATCAAAGGTTATTAATTGATGGTCAGAAAGAACTGACTTCTGAGAAGAGACAATAACATTTTTAATTTCAAGTCCGTATGCTAGGACAAGATCTAATGTGTGCTTAAAACAGTGAGTCGGTTCATGTACATACTGAGAGAAACCAAATGACTCCAGGATAGAGTGAAACCTGTTAGCTAAGCTATCATGGACCATACCCACATGGATGTTAAAGTCACCAACAATAATCACTTTATCTTATTTAAGCACCAGGCTGGTCTGGAACTCTGGGAACTCAGACAAGAATTCAGAATATGGTCCAGGAGGACGATAGATTCCTGCAAAGAGAAGTAACTATCCTGATCTCAAGGTTGTATTAGATATGCAAAGTATAATACTTTCAAAAGAGGTGAAATCAGATTGTAGTCTAGTAAAGGTTGACAGACATGAGTTGATGATGGCTGTGACTCCACCTCCTCCACCAGAGCGTCGAGGGGCGTTAAAGTTAGTGTGGCTGGGTGGTGTTGATTCATTTAAAGATACGTAATCATCTATAGACAGCAAGATTTCAGTTAAGCAGAATAAGTCAATGGTTTTATTTGATATAAGTTCATTAATAAGTGCAGCTTTTGAGGACAGGGATCGGATATTCAACAATCCACACTTAATTCTACTGTCCTCTACTTGGTTTTATTTAAGGGGGCAGAGGTATAGTTGAATATAATCACCACCAACCTCTCGTCGTCATTATCATCATCTTGTCGTCGTTGTCAACATATGGGATCGTCATCATCATCATCAATGATAACGTGGTCATCATCGTCATCGTCATCGTCTTCTTCATCTTTATCTTCATCTTTATCTTCATCTTCATCTTCATCTTCATCTTCATCTTCATCTTCATCTTCATCTTCATCGTCATCGTCATCGTCATCGTCATCATCATTGTCATCATCATCATCATCATCATCATCATCATCTATATCTTTATCGTCATCGTCATCGTCATCTTCATCTTCATCTTCATCATCATCTTCAACTTCATCTTCATCGTCATCGTCATCGTCATCGTCATCTTCATCGTCATCGTCATCATCATTCTGATTGTCATCATCATCATCATCTCTAATTGGACAACCTCATCACAGGTAATGTGTTGCCTCTGAAGAAGTCAATGATTCATTGGTGATCAAAGGAAAAGGTTTTCTAGTGAGTCCAGACTATTTGTTTTTCTGGCAACAAAATCATGTTATTCTTCCCTTCATTGATAATGATTGCCACTAAACAAGCAGCTGTCCTATTAGCCTGCTGAACTCCGCCTCCTCCTCCATCCTGCCTCTCCACAGACCCCCTCCCGTCATCTAATTCCCGGTGGATCATTCTTTGCCGGCTGTATGTCTGCCATAGCGTCCATTATCCTCCCTACCTTCGTCCCATTCCAGCTCCTTGATTTACTGCTGGACGGAAAGCCTGCTTTCAACTGATCATTTGTCTCTTCCTCAACTGTGCTTTTAACTGCAAAAGATTATTACATGCTCACATGTTTCAAACAACAGAGCAGGAGTGAATTAGAAAGACCATCCTGAAGTGAGAGACGTTATTAGAAGTTCTTTAACAGCCCTAGTAAGTAACTTCGGAAAACAATATTTTGTGCGTGAGCACTGAGAGCTTCGGCTACTGATGCAAACTTTAGTACCTTTACGTTAATCTGTAATTTCCTGCTGCTGGGAAAACAGAAGGTTATAGTTTGATGGTATTTCATTGTGGTGGTTGAGCAGACACTTGTGAACACATCTGTCGAGCCTGGCGGCTCATTAGTTGTTTTACATCGCATGAAACACATCCTCCAACTGTTGAGGGCAAATGGGCTCCTAGTCTTCAGATCTGAGCTTTGTTTAGTGGGTTTGCTTCGTACTATGTCTGCAGTTTGAGTTAGTGTTTGCAAAAAGATCAAAGGCTGGTCCCTTATTTTTAACAGTCACTTGCATTAGCATGAATAAACTCACACGATTGTCCTGGTTTGGAAATATGACATCCGTGACACTCAAGGCAAAGTTATCGTATGCAGCTCACAACATTGACCCAAACAAGATTACACAATGAATACATTAAGCCTTAAACTGCAGCCTCAAGGACTTCTAGTGCCATCACTTTCCAAACAGCAGAAATATTTAATGTAAATAATGAACCCTAAAGTCAGAAAAAAATATGTTTTACTGTGAGTGGTGGACAAAAAAGAATATTGGAAAAACGAACATGGGGTAGATGCTTTTTTCTGAAAGTTTGGTTTTGAATATGACACACTGCTATTGTTGGGGTTCAGGGGGACATCTGCATGCATCACTCATGCATTTACATTTGATCTGAGAGCCATATCTTCCCAACACTGCAGTCCCAGCATGTGGCATAAATCATCATACTGCGCTTTGTTCTATTGATCTGACATTAACAATCTCTATCAAGCCCCTTCCCCCACCTTCTTAAGGACACTTCTAGGATTATCACCCTTTCTACACCCTGATTTATATTCCCCAGACTCCCCCTTCCTCGGTCCTGGGAGTTTGAACTGGGTGATGGGGGCAGGGGGTTTTACCTTTGCATGAGATCATTGGGGCTAAACCGCATTTACCCCCACCCTCATCTTCATCCAATCTTCCTCCTCTGCCAGGCAGATAGATGACAGCCAACTACTCCTTCCTTCACAGTGTTTGCTGTTCTTCTTATCCAGCCGAGAGGCCGACCCTGTGACAGATGTTATTACACCCCGGCAGGAATATGTCTATTTGCTTTGTTGTTTTATAAGACAGATAAAGAGTGTTCCAGTATTGACCACATCTCAGATATCCTGCTTCAAATTGGATACTGTAGTGTCAACCTTGTTTGGTGCAATTTGAAGAATCATGAATTTTATATACACAGCATTAGCATTTTAAATAGCTTCTATATGAACATAATACATGAAACAGATTGAAAAAAAAAACATTATTTTTTCATGATAATACTGTGATGAAAGCATTTATGTTCATCTGGTCATATATCCATTAATGTAGCTTTCCCAAAAATCCATCCCAATCCTTCAATTAATTCTCTCAGGCTCTACCTCAAAGATTCCTGAATTATTAATGGGCCATCACAACATCAGATTATTAGTCGCCGTGCTGTGTTTACATCCAGGATTTAAATCTAATCCCAGTGGATTGAGTTGGTGTCATGTTTGGACGACACATGGGCCACGCCTGATAATTGGTGGAGGTGCCCTTTTGATATCTGCTTGATGATAAACAAGTCTGATCTCTGGTGTGCAGATGGCAGCTTCTTGTTCATGCCAGTGAGGCAGAGTAACACTCTGAAAAGACTCTGGAATATCGGGAAATGGGAAAAAAAAAAGTAATGACCAGAAAACTCTGCCAGAGAATTTCACTGTCGACAATAATGTCCATTTACATTTCACCAATGTGTCTCTGCTTTATTATTGTAGGAAAACATCTTGTCCCTGAATGACTTGACTATGCTTGTTATTTTACAAAAAGTTTGACTCGAACAAACTGGAGCAATAAAAATGTATTTATTAAAATCTGTGAGAGCCTTTTATTTTACTATACAGTATATGGTTCAAATCTATACTGAGTACGGCAGGCAAATCCACCAGACATGGAGCTCACAAGTGTGTAATTAAAACTAAATACTAAATAATAATTGGCAAGCGTTCTCTACACAGGAAGTAAGATTTTAAGTGTAGTGTAAGTATTGACGTGTTAACTCCATTAGGCTACGGTCTGACCTTGATCTGTCTCTGCACCTGAAACGTTGTCCTTTCACCAAATAGACCAAAATCAATTTGCTTTTTCATACTTTTTCCTTTTTCATTTGTCTAAGTCTGCAGATAAATCAAGGCCCGTCTTTTTTTAGGACTATTTCTGCTTCTTTTGCCATGATTCACAATGAAAGTAGAAGGAAACTAAATCTCCATAGAACTGATTCTCTAACAAATATGTAAATCCTTCCAATAACCAAACATGCAAAAATACAACAAGAATAATAAAAACATTTTAAATATCTTCAATATGTTGATACCTGATGCATTAATTTACAATCTGTCATTTCTATTCTCAATCGGTTGTTTACATAAGATGTAAATCGTTTATTGTGAACTACATGTCATGTTCTTTCACCCCACTGTCAGGCTCTGATTCTCTTTTGTCACTTCATCTTGAAATATGCTCGAGAGCGAGCGAGACAGGACATTGCTCTCTGTTGGTGGGGATTCTGCAACACTGCTGAAATTGGAAGAACCCTTCTTTGCCAAGATGTTTGCTTTTATTCATTCCTGTATCCATGGCTGCTTTTTTTGTATGTTTGTATGATATTTCCCTCACTTTGTCTCTGATGTTTTTCATGACATTTCCTGCCCAGTGCTTGTTTGAGATTAATTCTTCTATACTGGTCGTGCTTTTAGTTTGCCAATGTTGAGTGTGATTTTTTTGGACTAACAAACTTTTTTGTTCTAATTTCCTTCATCTGTTACTTTTTAATCTTCTCCATGTATTAATGTAACCAAATGTAACAAGTACACAACTTTCAGTGAAAGTCTAATATTTGAGTGCTATTTTGAAAATAAAGAATATTTAAAACGGTATTTTTTTAAAAATTTGAATGAACATATATTTGTCTATGTTTTATTTTGAAGCAAAACAAGAGTGCTTCAATAAACAAGTAGCTGCTATCTCATACAATTATCCTAAACTATTCTCAGGTTTAGAAGGATTATTGCTGTATTTTTTTAAAACTCTCTTGGATGACATAGTTCTATCCAAAACTGCTGTCATCACATATCATTGAATATATATAGTCTGAAAAATATTTGAACTTTAACTACAAATTCAAGCTATTATGCAGAAAAAAAACAGAAAAGTTTTCGTTTATTTTTCAAATTTGCTTCTTACATCTCATCGCAATTAAAAATAAGAGCATTATTATTTCCTAAGACGTGAGCTGTCGCCATTCAGTGATGCTGTGGACAGCCTGGAGTCAATCCGGAGGAAGAAGAAGGTCTAGCGCCCCCTAAGTTGACAGCCCCCATCCATTCCTCCAATCCGCGGGGACAGGACCGCGGCTCCGTCAGCTTCTCTCTCCTCAGCAGCTCCCGAGTCCCGGCGATCCCGTCGCTGAGCAGATGTGAACATCGAGCAGGACTCTCTCGGACGGACACGTTGGTTCGCTGCGGAAGGTAAGAAGGCGCTCGGAGCTCCACACACCGGGAGGATGCTCTGGACACCCGGGGACTGTGACAAGTGGCGAGTCAGGCTTGTTTACAACAGGCGGTGCAGCGTCTGCAGCCGCCCGCAATGCAGAAATGTGATTCCCTGGATTTGGAAGTGAACGTTTTGTTTGCTAAAAAATCAGGTTAAAAGCGGGATGTTTTGGGGTTTGAATGAGCTGCTGCTCAGCGTGATGGATCATGATGCGTTTACGCCCTAATGTCCAAATGAAGGTTTTCAGTGCGCCTGGATAGTTTTCCGTCTCCCCTGATGCTCCTAGACAGGAGGTTTGAGGGTGAGACTCACACCGGGTTATTCAAAGTACCCGGGTGGGTGAGAGAGAAACCGCCAACTGTAAACACTTTCATCCGGGATGGAACTAATTGACCCAAGAACCAGTGCGGTGGACACACACATGTGGGTCTGTCATGGACCCTCTCAGACTGCAGGTGATGGAGAAGGTGTCATGGGCGCGTCCATGACCCACCACACTTGGCAGCATTGGCTGGGTGGTCACAGTCTTGTCTCATTTGAAGTCAACCATGGTGTCTGTGTAGTTTTGCATTACTCACTATATACAAACATGAATCAAATTGATCGTTCACCAAGAATTCAGTTATTTTCTACTCTAATGGTTGGGATTATTTTAAGAGTAATCTATTACTTTTTAAAGTTATAGGCTAGAAAAGCATGTCTGTTTTACCGTAGAACCCGGTGCTCAAAATCGCCATCCAAAAAAGACACTTAAAAACATCCAAATACCTCCATGCTGCTCGTCTTTAATGTTCCTCTTTTTACTTACACTGCAAAGAGAAGAATTGATCCCAGTAGACAGTAGTAAGTAAGTAATTTATAATTTTAAAGTGTAGACAGTAAACTGGAAGTACTTTCTGTCTGTGTAGCATTTTATGTTTTACAAATAATAATAACTTACTCTCCTATGCTACCAACAAGCTTAAATATAGACTTATTTAAGTTTTTCTTGAAAAATTCCTCCTGTTGAGGTGGGGCAACAAGAGGGACATTACAGATGAACAGCATGAAGGTATTTGGATGTTTTTAAGTGTGTACTTTTGGACTATAACCCCAAAATATAATGGATTACTCTGAAAATAATCCCAAACCCCCTTAGCCAATATGAGGGTGAGTAGAAAGTGAAATTTTAATATTGGGTGAACCATCACTTTAAGCCTCTATGCTTCCACATGACAACACAGCACATTTAAGTGCAGGTCTTTGAGGGGACACGAGACATTTTACAAACATGTTTAAATCTGCATGATTTGAGAGATAAGATTGAAACATTGCACATGATGTCGAGGTAGACAACTGGTCACTTTAAACTGGCTTGAATATTATTTTTTTTGCTGTGTTTATTTAAGTTGTTATCCTATCATCCATTATACTTTAACCTGTTATTAAACATCAAAAATTCATGCTCAAGCTGGTCTCACAAGCTGTTTTAGTTTGTTCGAAATAAAATTTATATTGTCTACAATCTACATCCATTTTTTTTTTAGAAAACCACAAATACATTTGAGACCACAGCATGATGACCATTGTATGGTTGTAAGATAACTTACTGCTTTAACTAGTTGACCTGTTGGCAGATTAACTACAACAGCAGGCTTATAGCTTCTCATAATGTATCTTTAAGCGCTTTTCTGTCAAGGTGAATTAATGGGAAATTTAAATATTACCCAGTTTAAACATCCGACTTATCCTTCCTACTAAACTGCTGTTTTTTTTGTTTTTTTTTTACAGTCTATCAATTCTTCTCATGCACAAGTCACCTATTTGTTGACCATGGTAGCTGCCAAATGGAATACCCGGTCATGATATCCTATGTAAACAGCCACAAGGAAAAGATGAGCATTTATTTTCATATAGTGAACTGCACACGCTCACAAATGACAGATGAACAGCCTCATCAACTTAAGTGGACGAAAGATTTGGTTTTGTTGGTTTGATCACAGTTCCTAACAAGTGAGTTCACATCACCACAATCTCATTGCAAAACAGCCAAATTCTAGTGCTCTTAGGCAGATTTTCACATTTGCTGGAGACAGAGGTTTTTGAAGTTAGGTCAATTAGCTCGGTCTCTTCGGATACGCCTCAGGGCCTGCTGCTCTGCCTGAAATCACCATTCAGTTACAGCACATTATATGGCGTAAATACATCAAACTTTGTAAATGACTATAACACGAGAAACAAAAGAAATTAGAGACGGTCAGCGATGTAGTTTTGTTGTTTGTATCATCGTGCTCAGAGGTAGCTCTTCACACATGCACATGGCTGTGTGCAACAATCGATTCATGCCAAGTATATTAACCTTAAATAAACCTGCTCCTTCTCAATATCCACCTGTGGTGACAATTCCAGTTCCAAAAAACTATACTAAAATATGGTACAGACACACAAGTAGAAGCAGGTCCACCACCCCTTTCATAGTTGGAGCAAATCATGGAAATGTAACGGGATCTCCAGAAATACATGGATGCTTGTGAATTTGAAACGACCCAGCTACTGTTTATTTTTAGCTATTCAAGGTTTTGAACTCACATGAACCCAAAGAACAGTGTAAATGCACCAAACACAGTGTTGATTATGTAAATGCTTACGTCTTAATAACTAGGCTTTGCCAAGTTAACCCTTTCTTTTGAGATTGTTTTTTTTAATCCATAAACTTTGCTCACCCTCGACTTGTTTTGACTGTCGTCGTTTTACACTCTTAACTGGGACTGAATCCGAGCGGAAATGTGGCACAAACTGTCAGAGGGATTCCATGGCCGCCTGTCAGGTGGAGCACTTTATGAATCTTGTAAGCTCGACTGCTGCAAATGCATCCTCTGTCTGCCCCCCCCTCAGGACAGAGCCACTCCTTCATGCTAGGTGACTGAATGCATTGCACTCAGAAGTAGGTTAAACTAGTGCGTGCAACACAGCATCAAGTGCTGCAACACGAGTCTAGGAGTTCTGTAATAAGTTGTTCCGCTACAGGGTCACAGCAGTTTGTCATGATGATGCAGATTTATATAATAA
The DNA here is from genome assembly GCF_982586985.1 of Callionymus lyra. NCBI lineage: Eukaryota > Metazoa > Chordata > Actinopteri > Syngnathiformes > Callionymidae > Callionymus > Callionymus lyra. The sequence continues at coordinate 3,024,014 of NC_141825.1, read as the reverse complement.
TGCTGACATGCAGGACGCTGCTGTCCCATCTCTGAACTAATGACTAAAGATGACCTTTGTTATCTTTAATAACTGAACCCTGTATCATGTTACCATTAGTCATGCACATAACATTGACATTTGTCTCACACATCCTCCTCTTCTCTTTATATCTGGAATCAGTGTCATGTTGACCAGACCGTCCGTCTAGTTTTCCTTAATCCACTAATATTTACTCAGAGGCTCAATTTGAGCCCAGTTATTTGTGTCTCAGCCCGACAGTTCATGTTCGCATCAGTGACCAGAATCCAGATGAGTTAGCTCTCTTTACATTCACGTGACCAATGATTGTCATAGACTGTTAATTGTCTCGTATGAATTAGAGCCAATTATACATGTTACACTGAGCTCATTACAAGAATGAAGTGATGAAGTCATTGAATTGTTGTGTCTCTTTTAATAATATCATAATAAAGTCAATTTAGTGTGTTTGATAAACAGATTCTGAAAAATAATCTTTGTAGTGAGGATCCCAGTCACATAGAAATATACCTGTTATCACTATAGAAAACATCAATTTCCAATATCTTTGTTGATGACAGTATTAGTATTTTAATTATGAATGAATAATTTCAATACCATATTACTAATTAAAGAAACTGAATAAACAAACGTTTTATGTTAAAAAACATTTCACATTTTGACAAGCCCCTTGTTTCAGACTATATTTGCGTAGAGTTTAAATTGAAGCACTGTCTGACAACTATTTTATGTACAAAATCCCATATTAAGCAGCTTAATATGTGGCTGTGGTGGTGTAATATATTCTTCCTCAAACAAAAATAAAGTTTTAGTTCCATTGAGTTACAGTCAGATGACATTTATGGAGTGTCCGAGCCAAACCTTGAACTTTCGTCTGCGCATACTGTAAGCTTGAGTATCAATCGTTGACACTGACCTCCATTAGCTCCCCCAAGAATCCACAATGATTGGTGGGATGAAAAAGTAGTATATTTTGGTATTGATGGTGCCAAAAGAACATAATTCATTCAGCCTTAATTCTATAAACTCGCCATGCTTTGAACAAATTCAACCTCTTACTCAACACTTCAATTGCCCATGCATTTTTAGTGGATCATTGTGCATCATTTGTTCAAATATATGTTTAAATTAACCTCAATTAAATAACTCAATTGTGACATCTTGACTTTTGATTTCATCATTTTTAGCCACGACTTATGAATGTTGTTTCTTTATGCTTTATCATCTGAAACATTTCTAAAGGAGATAGTTGGGCATTTGCCTGTTGAGATTAGAACCATTTTAGAGTCCTTCTTTTTGATTAGATTTTTGATTCCAGATGTCCTCCGAACAACGGACGGGACGTCTATTGGCACAGATTCAAAGCATTAGCTGGACAGACAAGATTTTGTGTGTGATATTTGGATTCAGTAGACCCTATTAGCAGCAGTGGAAGCTTGTAGAAGCAGTGTCTGTTCATTGGTTCTGTCAGATTGAATGTTGTCTATCCTTTGTATGCATGCACTGCGTGGACACAGCATGTGTGATTGTAAACTAGCTAGCTTGCTGCACTGTGTTTGTACTGGTGTTTGTCTCTGTCGTGCTGAAAGAACATGTGATACTCTTGTCTTGATGCTTCCCTTTGGATTGCTCTGCAGTTTACACACCAGGAATCAATAGTGAGAAGCACTCATGGTACAGCAACTGAGGCAGAGACATGACGTCTGTTTTCCTGGAGACAGACCTTCTCTCTGTCCATGCCTGAAGGGTAATGGCCACCGTCCCCATCTGCCCTCTCTATCTGCCAAGCAGTTTCCAGCAGATACATCTTTTAGTTTTCCACATTCTGGTCTTGTTCCTCACCTTCTACATGGTCGACATGTGCTCAGAGAAAATACTCTAATCCTAAACTAATAATTATTTATTATTATTAATTATTTCTGTAAGTGCAAACAGTTGGTTTATTTATTTAAGTGATAATAAACATTTCTTTATTGCAATCTAACATTGTGATGTATTTGTTGCTCCTTGTACCCCATGAGTCTAGTTCCTCTTAATTCTAGATCCTGAATCATTTAACACTCGGGCACATTGAATTAAAGTTTCTCAAGTGTGTACCTGTGCAGCCATGCATGTGTGTGACTGTAGCCACTCACATTAGGACATGGAAGCGACAAAGCCTTGGTGACAGAAAAAACACGAGACAGTATAAAAATAGACACAACGACCACAAGTCTCGGGTCTATTTATAGACCAAAATCAGTCTATTGTTCTTAAAAAACGGAGTTGTAACATCACCAAATGCTGTCTGTGTCTTTACCTGTATCTGATTGGATGCGCTTTCTGTTTAGATTTGTCCTTTTGCCAAAGGGACGTCTAATTTATAATCAGATTCATCAGTTTCCAGAAGATAATGTGTGCCGGATGCTCAGGTAGTTCTGGGAAATTGGCTGGTGTCTGGCCTGAAGCTCGTGGAGGAAGTAAACCGACATTGATCAATGTCATCAAAGTGTTATCTTGGTCAAAGATTGCCTACAGCTTACACAGACAAATTAGCCGCTCAATTCAATTTGGGGGAACAAGCAGGAAAGATCAACATTCTTGCAATACATCCCTTAACAGCTGATCAGTTGAGGACACTTTCAAGTTTTTGTTAAGTTTAAATTGATCCTTTTCTCTCTTTGTCAATCAATGCCTTATATCAGTGAAATCGTGACGGATTAGAAGTCATGGACTGTAAGATAATAAACATTTCTAAATTAATGTGTACCTCATAGAGTCAGGCCAGTATTAATAAAATAAATAATACTATGTATTTGTAGGTGCCTTTCTGAACACTAGATATACATTAAAACAGCAAACCAGGTTAAAACATCATTAAAACACATCAAATCACCATTCAATAAAACAGTAAAACGAAAAAGCAAGAACAATTAATCATGACTTTATGCAACTCCAGAGATTTACGTTTTAAGCCAATCTTCTTAAAAAAACATAGAAATATTGCAAACCTCAAATTAGTACAAAATGAGTTAAACCTAACAACCCACAAAATATTTCACTACATTACATTTACAAAAAAAACCATCCTTATTGGACTAATTTGATGATACTAATTATTGCACTAAGAAATTGACCTTTTGTTGCATGTGTTCAGAGGATGTGATTAAATCTTCATGCTTGTGCTGCGTGAGCGTCTAGTGTGGAGCATTCCTAGCAACTGGGTTCTCCAGAGAAACACATCAATGGGGAAATTCTAGCTCAATGTTCAGTAAAAAAAATCGTGATTAAAAAGTGATGCCAGTTCATGTTACTGTAGCTTCATGTACATTTTAAGTTCTTGTAATGATTGAAGTTTTTAGTACGAGTCCGATCAGGCGTCTAACTCCTACCTAAACCCATCAGTCGTGTTAACCAAATGCTTTTAGCTCTGGGCACTGATCATTTATGCAACCCTTATATTACAGGAGGTGGATGATGAAAGACCCTGAAAAATCTGTGTGTCATCGTTTCTTCTACAGTATATAGTCATTATAGCTACATAATCGACAATTCTACTAGAGATAATGAGGATAAACTCGGAGTATATGCATCTAATGCATCTAATAAAGATTTGTCTAGCATATGCACTGCTTTATACACATTTAATGTTGTCTTTGCAGTGTTCACTGTTCTGTGTAGGGATGCTCCTAATATTTGGTAACCAAATGCATTCAGCCAAATATAAAAAAACAACTAATATTTGCCCCTTGACCGAAAATAGGCCTCATTATTTGACCAAATATAATACTACATTTACATGATACCAAATTGGATTAATTAATTTAACAATTAAATATGTTATCAGCAATCGTTAAAAAAAAAACAGAACCCCCAATAGTTACAATAATTGCATACTTTATTGATATTATTGCTTCAATGTGTTGTTCCCCAACGATTGTTCATACATTGAACGGCCACTGAATGGATGTAGAATAAGAAGATAAGAAACAAGTGTCAATAATTCATGTTTTGTATTTGGTTGTTCTTTTAGCAATGCACCATTAATGGCTCCTGACTTTCAGAGCTAGCCTGTAATACGTAAACATGACTTTAAAAAGTATAGTATACAATTTAATGACTTAAATAAAAGAGCTTACATTGGACTATGGTTAAATAAATGTTGTTTATTCAACTTTGTTTAAAGGTTATTTGATGGTATTAGCTTAGTTCTGATGGGTAATAATTATAACACTTTCACAACATCAACCCAGGTTAAATTCACCACCATTTATTTTAGCATTATCCAAAATAATTGTGTTTCTTTTTCCAAATAATGTCAATGAGATATTTTACAATGTTAAAATTTAGTTTACCACTGTACTTAAGTCTTTTGGAGTTCAATATAAAACTAGGTTAGATCTCAACAGAGCTCACCCTTTTTAACTTGGAGTTATTCTTAGATTGTACAATCAGTTAGAAACTCTTTGGGGATCCACTGACTCATATTAGCAGAGCTACTACCTGAGCAGAAGAATCAATTTCTCTTTGTTTCTTAAATACGTTAGTAATGATTTTAACATTAAGAGTGATTTGTCTTTGTTCTGATAGGCAGCAGGGAACTACAGTGATCAAACTGGTCAATAGTAGGAGATTAATAATAAATAGGATACATTAAATACTACAATTCATTTGTTACATGAGCAGGTTTGTGTGGAATGTTGTATGGATGAACTGTTTTAGTGGATTTACTGATCTTAACATAAGAGATGAGATGAATATGACAAGAGAAATCAAACTAAACACTGACAGATCTGATTTACAGTCATTTTTATTGTTATGCTAAAATCTGCAATCCCCACAGTTTGTTCTATTTTGGTTCCGTATGAGTTAACTTTTAGAATCGTGCCAGTGAAAGTCGGTGAAGTGTGTCTGATTGGTGAGATTCCAGTCCAGTGTAGAAAACTTCTGCAGTGTTTTATTCTCATGAACCCCTTATCGCAGTTGAAGTCTCATAAGGCTTCATAACCAATCTCTGATGAAGCACACCCTCGTATCTGAGCACCGTGTAGCATTACAGGTTATCTTTTCCATGAAGGGAATTAGGATGATCCCCGTGATGTAACAACCTTTGCCTCGAGCCATCTCTCCTCTGACGTGTTCGTGTTTATAAACTACCCATGAACGCCAGTATTTAGCATCATTTCAAAGATGAGATTAGCCCTTGAATTGTCCATCATGATAGTCTCAGTAATGGCCTGCTTTGTTTGGAATTTAATCCCATTTAATCTGTGTTCATTTTGGGATTTTGAAGGCTTATTGTAACTGCTTGTGAAGCCCTATGGTGCTTATGGAACTGTACAATTAGGTTCAGAAGCACCCTCGTTGGACCAGACTACTCTCTGGGCCTTTGAACAACGCCTGTTGCTATGGTGTTGTGAGCGTGTGTGGGAGACGAGAGCGAAACTTCATCTGAACATAGTAGTTCAAACGGCTGCTGTATGTTTTTTTCACTGGCACGTAGTATATATATAGTATATATTATTCATTTAATATAGATACCACGGTGAGCAAATGTTCTGTATCTGACAGAATAAACACCATGTGGTGGTTGATGTTCAAATATTTATCCATCAATATTTTAATTGTATCTGAACTCCATAGGCTGAACTTGTTTGTTCTATTATAAATAATTGATAAAAATGTGGAATTATTGATAGATTTTCTCTCCATTTTTCTGTTTGCAAAATAATACAATACCAGACATGTTATATTCTCAGGAATATGGTGAAAGTGATACATAGAGCAGATGCTTGAAGTTTGGTGTTACAGTGTTACGAATTATCATCTGATTCCATGAAATTTGCCCCGCTATCTTCCTGGTTTACTGTATATGTTCTACAAGTGAGTTCCACTGTCACCTGTTGTTCACTTGAAATGCATTGTATTTGACCATTAATATAACTCATTAGGACTGCTGGTTATTATAACAATGTCTTCAAAATTGTGTCTTATAATTAAAAATGAAATAGGTAAAGAATAAGAAGGTCTAGAAGTGCTTTTCTCCATTACTGAGTTTTAATCATAATTTAATTTATTTAATAATGATGAATCTTCAATGTCACTCCACTTATTTTAATGTGAAGAGTGATATCAGTTTCAGAAGAAAGATAATGACTGTTCACTGTACTTTTTTCGATTGTTGCACAAACTTCATGGGTTTTCTAGATGGATTAACTTTTTTTTTTTTTTTAACTTGTTTCATTTTTCAGTTTTATATTATTCAATTACTCATTATTAAAGTTTGCATCCTTTGATGGATCTGTGATACATCCAGATGATTGAACATCCAAACAGGAGGAGAACCGGATCAAGAGAGCAAACAAACCACATTAGAAGGCTGGAGTCAGAGACCAGCTAACGCACTAATGGGTTACTAACAATGTCGAAATGATCCGGAGAGGGTTGTGCAGGAAACAATGATGGAGATATCCCAAAATTGAATTTCTGGCAGGCATGATAAGTTGGAAAAGAAGGTGACTGGCATAGTTAATATGATGCTGATGAAAGAATGAGATAATGATTGATAATGATTGTTTAACACAGAGAGACAGGTGAGGAATGACATCTTATTTCAGTTTGATTAGTTTCAAAGCCATTCAACATGCACAGCACTAGAGACGAACATTATGTATTTGGCGACTCTCAGACGTAGAATATTTAAATTATAGTTTCTTTCATGATATTTTATTAGTCATATGAAGCAGTGTCATGTTTAGAGTTCAGTTGGTGGCGACATCAGTTTAATTGATGTGATGTTTCATTAGAACAGTTCAACAGTTCAAAAGAAAGAAAAATAGTGCAGAGACCGCCATCTAGTGGACTCTGACAATAATGACACTGTTTCATGAAGCTTCATCAGACCATCACTAGTCATTTGTGGATTAACAGCAACATGCATCTCAGGAGTGGTTGACATGTTTTACATTTGGCACACCTGGAGTGCAATTTATGTTAAACCTTGTGTTATCTCTGGTTCAAGGTAAACCCGGTAGTCCCGATCAATTTCAGCCTTCACCTTGACCCAGAGTCAACAAAAGGGATAACACAAACACATTTGTTTTTGAGCCTTCCGGACCATCATAAAATAAGGCCTTAATTGTCATTATAATGTAAAGGAAAGTTTAATTTCATGTTAGTTTCAAATCTCATAATGTCTGACATGCACAATAGTGTAACTAACACACTGTATATCCTGATTCATTTAGCAACTTTGGAAAAAGACAATTGAATTTTCTAATCAACATTTGATGAAAATTATACTGTGGTAGCGGATAAAGGGTTAAATGAGCAACTTAAGGGTTAACTGAACAGCTGCGTTAGCAGAACCTCACACATCCAGAAGTCCGGCCAATTTAGTGGAGAGAGCAGCAGACAGGAAGTGGCCGAGAGCGCACATACAAGAACAGTAGAGACATGGGAAGCACGTCACGTGGGATTGGAAAATTGGGGAACGGTCCAGAATTTAGTCATATCCAGGAGGGACTGCAGTTTTGGGACAACCCCCATTGTATGATGTATGAAAGTGTTGTGAGGTCGTTGTATTATTGATGTTCTTTATGGATCTCTGTGTGATATCATCTGGCGGACGTTGTCTCCTAGTAAATAAATCCACTGGCCTCACTTCTTACCAAGTCGACACCCTCCTGCACAACAGTACCAGGCAATGTTTTCATAAGCCCATCACGAGTAGTAACCCTGTTATAGCATCTAACAAGGACTAATTAATCAGTTTTGCATGTATAACATGTGATGCTGTCCTTAAATTCCCGCATACCTCAATATTTTTTAAATCCACCCCCTCGTTATTCAATCTATTACACAGTCTGCTGGACACATAATTGCCTTTCTCCGACATCTTACTTTGAATGTGTCAAAATAGAATTCTTAAAGCAGATTCTAATTTAAAATCTCGATTAATTCCACATCCTTCTCTGGATTAATCAAGAACGTCCTTGGTGAGAGGCTTCATTGTCCTTTCTCTGGCTTCCCCTTAACACCCGGCAGTTCAGCTCTTGATGTGCGAGGACGATCATTGACGGAGCCTGAAGGCGGAGGACTCTTGGCATGTGGAGGGAATACTGAGGAGGGTAACCTCTTGGGAAGGCTCATTATACATTTAGGGGCGTCCTGTTTTCCCTTTCTCAGGACAGCTGGACAGCTAAATTGTTTGCGGATCAATAGTTTAGCTTCCTACTGGCTCAACAGAGTGAGTGAAGTGCATTTAAACCATAGAAATCCCATTTTGTTGGCATAGATGGGAAGCATTGCACTCGGCGCCTCAGCGAGAGGGACTGCTCGGCCCATTATTCAATTTGTTTGTTTACTTGCAGCAGCCCTGCTGTTGAGACCACCTACTGCCGATGAAAAATCAACAACTTTCTGTTGGGTTTGTTACCCACTCACATTTGACTGATGTAAAATGAAACAGTAAGACATATTTTTTCGGGTAATATTCATATTTTATGAATCAGCACTTATGAATTGACAGCGCTCTCAAGAGAAGGGAAGGATCCATTTAAATCTTAGCTACACACTAGGTGATTACTTACTAATGCTGCCTCCGATGAGTACGTTGCTGCCTGCTTTTATTCCACAGAGTGCTCGCCTGTTTGTTTTTTATTTTCCTCCCAGCTCTTTCATGCCGTTCACCAAGAGACAGCAAAAGAAGCGAACAAGACGTTTGGAAGTCTCCCTTCATTCCTCAGATCAGTGTAACCAGAAACAAAGGCAGTTGCTGGTTCAGGCTCTGGACGGTGGGCAGCCGCTGGTCTCTCCTGGCGGTTGCTGTGCTGTTGGTTTTTTTTTTGAGACTCACTGGTCAGTCTCTGAGGTTTTTTATCTGCTGAAGAGACCATTGAAGGCGGCTGCATTAGCATGCTGTGTAGGGAGGCGCACAACAAACAAGGTTGGTTTTCCATTTCAACACCAACAAACCTGTCCCCTCTGGTGCCTCTGAAAGATTCTCAAATCAAGCTGCTGAATAGATAATGAATGTGGATAAAAGAGGTCAAAGAGTGCTTATATAGCCCTCCTTCGGTTCCGGCAGTTTACTATTTGCACACGGCCAACTGACAGGTCAGGACAACACATTTATCCTGTGTGACATGGTCACATGGAGCGCCTCCACTCCTGGGGTGATGTAACTGCCTGCGTCATGCTTTCTTTAAACGCCACGGGGATGAAACCCCAGCACTAATATAATCTGACAAACTATTCTAAAAAGTCCCCGAACAAAAGTTATTCCGTTCGCTTGGCGTGACATTATTTAGATGCAGCTTGCTGTGGAAAATCTAGCTTCTTTATTCATGAGCCTTGTTTCCTAATTATGCCCTAGATTTTCTTTTCTCTTCTGGCTCATCTTACACAGCTGCAGGAGGTTCGGTTGCAAACTGCTAATTCATGACGCCGAAATTATCCTCCAAGTTTTACATCACAGCGGAAAATTGCCTTTAAGATAACGTGACTAATATCACCTCAGGAAACACGTTGCAAATATCAACAAATCTGGTTATTGTTATGCTTGAGCAACAGTTTTTAATTGAGTCCCAGTTTCAGGAGGACATTGCTGTGATACATAGTAAAGCTGTGCATACAATGAGTAATGTCTGACTATTTGATATTGATGAATTCCAAGTAAATTCTGATGATTAAATGATTGTCTCTTAATAGGTTGACTTTGGATCGCCCTAGCTTAAATGAATGATTGGAATAGTGTCACATTAGTTAAAAAACATTCTCACCTGTGAAGTCTCATAGGCTTTGTGTCAAAAGAATGACATAGAGGATAGTTGTTTAAACCTAAATTGCGATTCAAGACCAACGATCCGGATTGAAAATGTGTTTGACAAATTAAAAGAGTATCTTCCATACTCCCATTATGTCAACAACCTTCGCATGATCTAAAGAAGCAGATTGTTGTTTTAAAAACTTGTACAAAGTGTACATGTGACATGAACTAGTTAGTTTGACAAATACTTTCAAATTCACATCAAATGAAATACCATTCTGCATTTTCTATGGTCAGTTAAAACAAATGAATGTTTCATATTTGGCACGAACAGCAGCAACTATTTAAAAAAAAAAAAATTCCCCGTCAAAATAAATGTACATGTGTGCGCTAGGTTTCAACACTTTCAGGAACCTTTCTGGGAGAAATTGCAATATTCTCAATGCAGATGAAGCTCAATCAATAGTCCGTTCTAGGATTAAATTCAAATTAATCCAACACACACAACTTTTTTTAGTCAATTTCAATAATCTATAATATCATCTATGCTATTAAAATCAGCATGACTATCATATACAGGTTACAAACTGTCAGTGTAATCGAGGTGACATTTTTATTGGCCCTAGAAATGTGTATTATAGTTGTTTTATATTGTTAATTGGTGAAAAAGTTATTTGACAGAAAAAAAAACAAAAACACATTATCATCCCTAATCAATATAGTATTTTAAATATTTGGGGTCTATGGTTAGGTTAAGATTATTTGTTCTGATGTTCAGCCACATCAACAATAATTAAAAAAAAACAAAAAAAACAAGTTTTGAAAAGTTAAAGAAAAAAAAAAAATTAATGTTGGAGTTTGAGTAAGAACTTTTTTCTGCTTTACTAATGGACTGCTGTGCAGGACAGGCAGAATATGATAAATAATTTAGCCCTAATCTGCCCTCATTTCTGCAGAGCCCCAGACATGACATGATAACAAATAAATTAATAAATATGTGGCCACGAAACAAGTCTTTGCCACTAAATAATCTAATTCTGATTCTGATTTTATTCCTTAAAATCTCCAATCAAAAATGTGTATATCTGACCTGCTCTAAAATCAATCTTCTCTTCTAATGCTTGCTCTTCTTGCAGTCTCTATTCAAACCTAGCAGTTTGGAAACAGACATCAAGAAGAAAACTGACTAACCCAGCATTTTTTCTTCTTTCTCGTGCCTTATTGCAAACGAATATAGTGCGTCTTCATGAAGCAGTGTCATTATTTTCAGAGTCCGCTAGATGGCGGTCTCTGCACTATTTTCCCGTGTTTTGAACAACTTTTGTAATGAATCAAATCATTTTTAAACTAATGGCGCCACCTTCTAACTTCTAAACATCATAACACTGCTTCATGAAGAGCCTAGGTTAGCAAATTAACCTAAATCATTTTGTACATCACATTTTACTATGTAGTTATTCTTTTGACTTAAAGACACATATTTACCTTTGTGATTTTCAAAAAATATTGTTCATAGGAAAAACATGAAGATGTCATGTTCTTCTTCCAATGATGTCATTTTACATGAATTTATGGTAACACGTATTAACTATTAATAATATACTCATTAATATGTGTAATAACGGCAAATAAGCTACTCATTTATCATTATAAAGTACTTACTTAGCTTGTGTTAATGATAATGTCTCTTTTAAACGAAACATAAGCAAAATTACAAGTGTTTATAGGATTTTAATTACACAAATATTAGTCTTCATGTAATTGTGAATGTCTTATGAGCTAAAAGGATGTTGTGATACTTTTCAAGATTAGTGCTTTTCCCAAGTATATATGGACTGTAAAAACAAGTATGAACAAGGTGCCACTTGAGAATAGGGAACCTCCTTGGCAGAGGTAACTATTCGGATGCAGCACCTGGTGATACAGATGGGCAGCTTCCCCACCAGCTGACCGACGGTAGGAAGGTGTCAGTGGTGTCAGCAGCTGGGGTCACTCGTTGGATTATTCATGGCCGTGTGCAATGACTGTGTTGGAAAGGGCATCCAGAGGTGACTCTGACTGAGGAAAACCACAGTAAATCTTTTTTTTTTTGCATCTCCCTTTTCACAACACTTATCAGCGACACGCAGCTCCACTCGTACCGCACACACAGGGGCAGTGTGAGGCAGGCGAGGATCGAAGGCCACCACGTCACAGTCAGGCGCACACCACCGACCATCCCACACACACTCTCACAAAGACAGAGTACAATAGATGGAACAAGGAGGGGTAGTACTTCTCTTAATTCCCCTGCAACAGAGGTCAACAAGACAAAGCAAAACACTGCTCTTTTCTGTGCTGGAGACGAGGAAGAGGGGGGTGACCTGCGGAACCAAATAATGGTATTCAGATTGATTTTGTGACCAATCAGGTGGAGATAGATGTGTGGGCAAATGAAATAAAGAGGTTAGAAAATATAAATGGATTAAACTTGTTCATGAATCTGAAGTTTGGATTTGTATTGGAGACATAATTGTGATTAAATAAAATAACCTGTATTTCACTTTGGAGTAAGTGCTCTGCATAATCATGGAAACAACACACACAGAAATACACAACGTGAAGCTCAGTGTAGAAGAAACAGGTTAAAAAAAAAAGGATATCGGGCAGAAAAGAAAGCTATTAGCTTTTAGGTTGTGGGTTGGATTACTAGTGAGATGACAAGTGCGAGCCCATTGGCTAGTTCCCTGGTGACATTTGAATCTCTCATTAGACTCTGTTAATAACATGTAATGTACAAGGAGAGTATATATATAGGTCCTCTGGTATTGAAGCTGTGGCCAGAATCCATATAGTCTTTTATCTTGCTATACTTTAGATCAAGAGAAATCAATTCTGGTTCTGGCCTATGATACATAAGACCTCCTCAGCCATCTTCTCTGTCTTAGTCTGAGAATTTTGCAGTCAGCTGTTATTGTGTTAATGGTTATGGATGTTTGCTTACAATAAGACCAACCACAAGCACTTGTGTAGTGTAGGCGGAGATTGGTCGCTTTTTATCCTATAATGTTGAGCTTTCGTTTTCAGTCTTTTACTGATTATCTCTGGCACTAAAGAGAGAAATAACACCTCCCTATTGCTAAATGTACTTTCTGCGTTTGGCTTTTTTTAAACTGTTAAAACAGTATATTCATTTATTTTTGAAAGTCCAACAGGACATATAAAGTAGACTTCATTTAATTTCTCCTGACTCTTCTGCAGTCAAGCAATGTATAAGCTAAAGTACTGCACATTTAATGATAAAAGTAAATTATTAATCGATCAACGCAATCCCTACAATACTGACATGAGATTGATCATTCATCATCATCGTGTTGCAGTCAAGCTAAACTGTTGACAAAATAACTTTGGAAGAAAGCTTCTCATCGACATGCCACACACATGGTTTCATCATCAAGAATATTTAAGTGTTTGAAAACAGAAATCCGGTCCAAATTAAAGCAATGATTTGGTCCATGTGAGACGTCTGTTTTTGTCTTTAAATGGGTCTTGTTGCTTATGTAAAGCGATTATCTTCCTACTCGTCTGAATTATGTCATTCTGACTCAGATAGGCACCATCACGTAACAACTGTGCTAGAAAATGTTGCATTTTGATCGACGCAATGTTCTGATCATTTTCCATGAAACACCATTTTCCTAAATAAGAGCAGAGTCGACCGCACAACTGGTATAACAATTCTAATTGAAGTGGGAAACCTGTGTTAAACAGTAAGTCATCCGTCTTAACTGTTATTTGGCTACTAGATTGTGGATCATTCAGGATTTTGCTTAAAGTCGGCCTTGTCAGTAAGGAGAGCAAGTGTGTGGAAATGAGGTTAAACTTCTCACAACATTCAAGGCCTTCACAAAAAAATAGAAAATGTGCATTTGAACACCTAAGCTGCCAACACTAATAGCCTGTTGTGATGTTTTTCTTTCTAATTGTATAGTAAGTGTTTGCATATTTTGTATTATATTGTATTTGTATTTTTTTTTTTGTTTAATGTAAATGTATTGCATTTTATATCATGGCCAAGGGACTACAGATGAAAACTAGCCTTTTGGCTAATTCTGGCCTTTTTATTCATGTGTACTTTAATATCGGATCACAGTGCATATAATTCAAATTGAAGTTCTTTTATTGTCAAATATACATGTATCAAGGCATACAGCATAAATAAAATTGTTGTCCTCTCAGACCTACGATGCAAAACATGAAGACGGTTGAAAGGACATTCAAGAAAATAAATAAATAAAAATAAATAATAAACAAAATGAAATAAATAATCAACAAAATGAAATAAATAATCAACAATACTTAAATAATCAACTAATAAACAGAATATCAACACAAAAACCAGGAACAAAGTTAAGGCACAGGTAGTGCAGGCGGAGGTGAAAGTGATGGCTAGAGAGGGAGCCTGGTGGAAGAAGCTGTCCTTTAACCTGCCGGTTCTGGCCTGAAGACTGCGCAGTCTCCTCCCTGACGGAGGCAGTGGGATGGGTGAGTGGGGTCACCAGCAAGGCCATAAGGATTGCTACAATTGCGGGTGTTGTCCAGGAGGGTGAGGAGAGAGAAACCAATAATCCTCTCAGCTGCTCTCACAATGTGCTGCAGCCTCTTGCGGCAGGAAACGGTGCAGGAGCCGTATAACACGGAGATGCAGCTTGACAGGATGCTCTCGAAGGTGCCTCTGTAGAAGGTGAGCATTATGGGTGGTGGGGCTCTTGCTCTCCTCAGTCTGCGGAGGAAGTACAGGCGATGGTGGGATTTTATGGCCAGTGATGCTGTATTGTAATACTTGGTGCTGCTCACGCTCGTCACTCCTGCTCTGTCGATGGTTAGTGGTGGATGCTGGGTGTACACTCTCCTGAAGTCCACCTCCTTAGTCTTCTCTACGTTCAGGTGGAGATTGTTGTCTTTGCAACACGCAAAGTTCCCAAACTTGATGAAGAGGTTAGAGCTGGATGATGGAGGGCAGTCATGGGTCAGCAGAGTGAAGAAGAGGGGGCTCAGCACACACCCTGCCCGTGATCTCCCTGTCAAGAAGTCCAACAGCCAGTTGCACAGGAGATGTTGAGTCCAGTTTGCAGATAAGCTGCTGGGGGATGATGGTGTTGAACCAGCTGTGGTTGTAACAGTCTAACAAACTAATATATAATAACTAATAATAATAAACAAATATAATTCTGCTGCTAAAGCATTAGTTCCCTTGTTTAAATACAAAATATTTGATTATGGTTCTTTTCTAAATAATAAATTGTAGTACAGAATGTGTGTGCTCAATTTTCAGTAGCTTATTCCCACATTAAACATTTATAACACCAGAGCGCGTTCAAATTAAATACTCCCATGAAACTATGGTTTCGGTCCATGAAATGAGCTGGGTTAGTGAATCGTTTTGCCTTCCAAGTCAACAGCTCATCTTATGTTGGGTTTGCTGGAGGACGCTTGTGCAAACATCTTTCTCTGAGTCCAGATGTAAAACAAATGAAGCTAATTTGTACTGTGTTGCCTCGGTCTGTCTGTCGCCTGCTTCTTTAAATGATGGTCTGAACAAATAAAAGATTGATTATTTTGGTCATGTTTTTATAGTTCTACACTCTGACTGTAATCTCTTTCAGTATAATTGTGGGGCCTTATTTCTGTGGGTGTAAAACTGAATGGATGAGGAGCTTTACCAGGTGCACGTTACCATGTGAGAGTGCGAACTTGGAAACACACAAATGACGTTATTAATAAATGCATGTTGAATGCAGCTACTTACAAAGATAAAAATTATACTACTTTGTCTTTTGCTTTCTTTTGAAAAGTTTTAGGATGAATAATACATTTATTTTTTTACATATTCTATTATGTATTTATTCATTATTGTCAGAAAAAGTGAACAAACTACTGTCCATCATGGATGATGACAGTCATCCTCTCAACACTGTCATCAGTGAGCAGAGAAGCAGATGCAGCACGAATGCTCCTTCCCAGATGCAACACTAATAGACTCAAGGACTCATTCATTCCTCGGGCTATTCAATTGTACAATTCTGAGTTTCGGGGGCAGGAGTGGAGCGAAAGTATCTGGATGTTCTGTTCTATGTTAGTCTTTATTATTTTTCTTTGATCTATGTTCTTTATCTTTATCTTTAGACTTAGATTGTATCATCTTGTTCGTTCTCTTTATTTCTCTTTGTTCTTGTTCTTATTTTATTTTGATTTATTTTTTATGAAAAATTGCTGTATTTGCTGTGGCTATTGGGAAAAAAACAATTACCCAAAGGAGACCTCCTGAGGGATCAATAAAGTTCTACCTTACCTTACCTTAATGTATCATCTATCATAAAACATACCAACACAAAAGTAAAATGAGATGCATTTTCCTACTTTGACTGGGCAAGATAATGGTTTATCAAATTCAATTAGACTTGAAGGGTTACGTTAATAGTTTTAAACATCCTTATGGCTGATATTGATCTCTTGCTATGGTATTGAAAGATAAAAGGCTGCAATGGCTCGACCAAATCATATTATCATGTCGTCAGCGCATGGCCGGACATCAATCATTCACCCGCCTCTGCTTCATCTCCAATCTTTGTTGCTAGGTAGAATAATGCAAAAGATGACTTGAAAATAGAAGTGATGCTTTAAAAAAAAAAAAAAAAAAAACTCAGAGACTCCTGTGTTGCAGTGATCGAGGAGAGGTTCTGTCTTTATTTCAGTACACATCAATCAGGCGGAGTCAAGCAGGTAATGACTGCACCATCGGAGTAAAGATCTCTGTGTAATTGTAGGGAACTAACAGACCTGTAAAAAAGGTTTCTTGGCACCAAAATGAATGAAAATCCAAGTGTGGAGCGAAAATTCCAAGAATACAATACTATATCAGAATTATCTGTGTGTTTCTATGTAATATACCTCACAAGTTTCCTTTTTTTATGAGAGAATATGTGATTTGGCATCTGTTCTCCTTCTGTCTAGTCTAAAAAAAGAATCGTTAGCAATCTCATATTGCGATTGCAGAGCAGCACTTTTGGTTCAATATTTGTGTTCCATCTAATGAAATCGTAAATAAAAAAAATAACTCTAAAGTGCAATCTTCCCACAAAAGAAGAGAAATGAGACTAAATATTTGTATATTTTTTGTACAGTACCATCCATCCATCCATCCATTTTCCATTGCTTATTAAAGGTCATGTCAGTACCAGGCCAGTCAAAGAGGCCCATACTTTTCTCTCCCCAGACTCCTCATATGACAAATACACAGCCTTTTATTATTGCGAAAGATGCTATTTCTATTCAAACACAACGATACATAGGAAACCCTTTCGTCAATACTTTTTTATATTGTACATTTATGTTATAGAAATGAGAACAAAACAGTTGGGAGAATGTCATTGTTACGAAGCTGCCGACCGTCAGCGAGTCAGCCAGCCATGACCGTCGTATGGGAACACTACTGTGTCAAAAAAGTGACTACTTGTAACTACATTGCAATTTACTAAATTTGCACGGACAAAGTCACCTACAGATGTAATATGCCGAAACATTCAGCACCACTAATTTAAAGAGACGCTTGGCCCCAAGTTATCGCCAACTTTGAGCGATAACTGATAAATTGAAACTAAGCTGTCTGTCTCTATTGAAGCGATAAGTGAAGTTTACATGGTGTTTATGTTGCTCACTGTTGTTTGCACTTCTCAATTTAGTTATATATTTTATTTAACACATTCATTTTTGTATTGTTTTTTTAAATGTATTTCCTTATAAGGTTTTTGTGTTCTTTTATACCCTGTTTAGTTTTATTGTTTTTATTAGGTAGGATTGTATGATCGATAAAAAGTATGACTCTTATGTGTGGTTGAGTTGCCTGGGGAATAAAAAGATGAGCAACCAAAAGTAGTTAGCCCTAATTGTAGAATTTGAGAGAGCCATGTAACAGTGTTTTAGTAAGTACTTGTAGTAGTATTTTTTTTTTTTTGACACATTAACATTCATTATTTATAAGTGAATGGATAATTGATAAAATGGTTTAGCTCTGAAGACAATGAGGCCCTTCAATTGGTCTTTCATTTGACAATATATACGGAAATATAGAATAACTCAAATACAAAACAAAAAAAAAGTACCGTGCAAAGATTTGTTTTCGATAACTTCAAAGTGTTTTTACATTATTTATTTGATTCAAACAACAATACCAAAGATTGATAATATTTTTCTGGCACTCAAGTGTCATAATAATGCTTCATAATAATAATATTTGTCACATATGTTTTAATAGTTACTTTAAAAATCTGTGAGTGTATTCTCAATACTTAACGTGGACAAGCACAAAGCATTTTTTATATAACAACGAGAAAGTTGTAGTACATTATAGGGGTATTTGAAAATATACTGTATCGATATTCGACAGCACTGTATGGATTTTTTAACATAAGTTATAAGTTATTTCCAGCAGCTTATAAAGCTGATGTTCAGACATATTATGGTTTCAAAACAAATATGAGCAGTTATGACGTCAAGAGTCATGCTGTCTGTAAATTCACCAGAGTCAAGTACTCTAAACTACAAATACATCCTTGTTTCTACAGTATAGCAATATATCATATAAAATCATAATAAACAATTTCCCGAAGGAGACCTCCTGAGGGATCAATAAAGTTTTACCTTACCTTATATCTTTACCCCTGTATTGTGATACGTATCATATTGCCAGATTCTTGCCAATACACAGCCCAACTTCATCAGTCTTAACTGATCTGAATTAGTAATACTAACTGAATACTAACTACTGTTGTAAAGAAGTCCAAATGTTACGTAGTGCTGCTTTAATTTAAACAATGAACAATAAATGCTGACTTTCAAACATAGAAGACAAAGAACCGTCATATAAGGAGTACCAGCCTTAACATTACAAACAAAAAGTGAAAATCTTCAAAGGATCTTCCTGATGATACTTAAATGCAATTGACAGACAGCAGAATTCACTTCATTCTTCTCCTGCACTCGTGGCTTCCCTGGTGTGTTACCGAGGGAGGGAGAACGAGGAATGTCAAGTCTCTGCATCAGTGGGAGACAAAAACATGGGACGATCTTCTGCATTGTGACCTTGTTTGCTAATTAAGTGTCAGGCCTATTTCCCGCTTCTTCGGAATGGAAAATCCCATATCTTAAGTCGAGTGCTGCCAGGAGGCTTTTTAGCTTTTTCCGTTTGCTTTCATGAGATTCCCAGCATCGCGAACACTGCTTCTGTGTTCGCAGCAGTCAATTGTAATAAATCTGGGATGTGACGATGGAGCCGACTGACGCCAGGTTTGAAAAGATAAGCTTATTATTGGCTGTTTGGCTGACGTTATAAATGCTGAGATGCTTGGATCACTCAATACACAACAGATCATGACGGGAATGCACAGGGTGTCGGTCGATGACCCTCTGGACACTATAGTAATATCTGTCGTGCTCACAAGACTGAGAATCTTCTACTTTAATAAGTGGTTTGCAGTTTATTGAGCCATCCTTTCAATAGACACGTAACATAGATGGGTAGATTTGAGTAATCACATGGCCCTTGTAATGGCGGTGTAGAGGATTAAAGCATTTTCTCAGATTAACAGCCTGGTAAAAGGCTGCTAATGAGGATTGGGGAGGTTTGGGGATAGACTCCTAAGCCTAGTTATACATTTCAATGATGATGTACGTAAATTGGCGAGTACGGGGGGGGGGGGACCTCATCATTTTATTTCATCTTCACATGTCCTGTCATGACTGCGAGAGTTCACTTGATATGTCTCCTTATGGTGTAGCTGACGCTCATTCTCAAGCCTTTAGGATGTTGTTTTTTACACATTTCCTAGATTCCTCTTGCTTCTTGATGCTTACTTCACATTGTGTGCATTTTGCTCAGTGGCCATGAATATTGCCCCATTTAACTGCACCCCCTTTTCTCTTCCACCATGCAGCGTGGTGGAAGAGATCAGGAGGCAGTAGCCGATGACCCTCACTAGCGTCCAACTCCCACCACGCCTGAAGTGAACAACAGTTTTTTTTTTAACTGTCTGAGCCCAGAACTGAACCTTCAGGCGATGGTTTATTGTTCGCGGATTCCCAAAAAGAGCATTATTGTTTGTGTGATATTTGTGAGTCACTCGGATGGCGTTTGTGACCTATTTATGTAAGACAGCCGGGTCAGAAGGGGGCAGGCACTCCCCAGCACATGGTGGGTATCTTGTGTAATGAGCTCTGATGTGTATGAAACATGCATCCGGCTGCAGCCCACACACACAGAGATGGAGCTGAAGGATACGAGATAAACATGGAGCTTTTTCCTGAAGCAAAACATTGGATTTTTAAGTATACTAATGGGTTTCAATTCACCTTTGTGTGTTTTTGGAAAGTGGAGTATGTGGTAAATCCTTCTGATATCCCTGGAATATTTATTGGTTTCAATGAGATCCCAAGAGAGTTAAATGAGGGGAAAGCACTTCCAAGAGACACATGGAAAAATATTATCAAGTCAATTTATGTTAACATAATATGAATTCTGAGATTGTGCATTTGCCATGGTCAGAATCTTGATATTTAAACAGAAAAAAATATGTAAACATATTCAGGAGGAGTGTAAATAACCTTCGGAAAAGCTTTTTATTTTCAATTTTAACATAAGCTCATGAGGCCTGCTATCCCCATAAAAGGACAAGGGCTGATCCGTGTGACCTATAATGTATTATTTCTTATTCCAAATGGGTTATCTGCTCTTGTATCAATGATTAATTGATCAATATAAGAAAATATAAGAAGAACCGAAAAAAAACACCACCAAGTTCAAGTTCATTATATCATAGTTCAGCATTTATTTTTCAGATGTTGGACTCGTTTCAATATTTTCCTGCTATATGCAACATCAATGTTTTGAAATCCAACATTACAACCATTTTAGTAAAACCTCGATGGCAGGTGACTTGCAAAGCTTCTATGGACGCGACAGAAATGATTTGACATCTAATCTAAATGGTCAGACAGAAACTAGTCAATGTACAGTATGTACAAAAAAACTTGTTTTTTAACATCACCTCAACAGTTGATGCGGTAAGATTTGAACAGAAACTAAAAAAACACACAAAAGCTGAGCTCTTAAAAGGTTAATGCCAGAAAATAGATGAAATAATTTCTGAAACCATTTTAGAAACAGTAAAAATCGATTTCAATTTTGAATGACCTATATGATATAATGATATGATAACCATTTTGTTAATGTTGTGTTAATGTGAACATTTTCTTAGCAACAGCATGAATCTTAACCTGCTGTCCAATGCATTTCTCTGTGATTCAGCTTCTGAGGTGCCTCAATTGATGTTGGAGTGGGAGGAGAGAAAGGCAGGAAATCCAAAGTGACGCTGAAGCATATTATCTTTGCCTTGATGACTTCTTTGGACGGGAAATCAATACAGTCTGACTGACTCGGGGGTACATGGCCCGTTACAGGAAGTAGATTTCTTGAAGCCATCCATTATGGATGAGGGGCGAGGGCAGTGTGAGAAGTGCAGAATGAACCCAGAGAAAAAGAACACGAGGGTTAAAAGCTGAATGAGAAGGAGACTGAAGGTAAATGTCGGCCGAGTTGATCCAGAAAATGGGTAGAAAAGTGGAAGATTTAAATTTGCAACAGGCTTGAACCCTCCAGCTGTTTGTTCGAGTCATTGCTCGGCTGCTTCTTGAAGCTAATTCTGCTCCTTTAAAGCACATCCAAGATCAGCCGATACGGATCATTCCTGCCAACTCAGCGTTACCTGAGCATTTTAGCGTCACTTTTTTTACATCCTGAACATATTTCCTTTGGTGTTTCTTGCTTCTTATCTGCGCTCCCTTGGTGTCATGGTCCCTGAACACTCTCTCTTGTCGTCATGCCCCGATTTCCATCCCTTTCTGTAAAACGCCACCCCCAACTCCCCCCTACTCCAGCTTCCACTTTCCCTCGCTCTTGCTTCACTTTCCTCCTCCTCCTGGTGTGAGGTCACAGCTGGGGATCTCTGTGATTTGACAGCTTAATGTTTATGTGAGAGAGTGTGTCTGTATGTGTGTGTGTTTACTAGTGTGTGAGGGAAAGGGTCTGTGTGTCATTAGGTGCCAGCAGAAGAAGTGGGTAGCATGCCATGATGGTAGTTTCGAACCAGCAGACGAGCAGTTTCTCCTGAAGCCTACTGTAGCAGAGAGATACACAGCTGGCTCCATCTGTGCCAACACTGCTGGGAGAGGAGCTGCAAAAAAGCTTTACAGCGAATCAGAGTCAACCTCAGGGCTGTGTACCGTTGGAAAGAGGTGGGTGGCTTAGTGGGCACCCTTTTGGGTGTGTTTGCAATGTGCAGCATCAGTGTGAACATGCATGCGGCGTGTGCTTGAATGTTGCTCAACCATGCCGCTCCCTGTTGTTAGCAAAGCTGTTTGCTTGAGAGTGATTCCCCTCATAAACTATAATGAACTCTAACATATTCAACACATTAATTAGGCGTCAGTTATTTATCAAACATATTTGTAAATGCAATCTTGATTGATTTGCTGTATCTATAACGATAACACAGTCCCTGTTGTACCTAACATGGATTAAGAGAAAGGAAACATTTCCTATGGT
Organism: Callionymus lyra; assembly: GCF_982586985.1. Classification (NCBI taxonomy): domain Eukaryota; kingdom Metazoa; phylum Chordata; class Actinopteri; order Syngnathiformes; family Callionymidae; genus Callionymus; species Callionymus lyra. The sequence continues at coordinate 3,001,608 of NC_141825.1, read as the reverse complement.
AGCAAAGATGACGCAGAAGCTCTATCTCCACTTTTTTTTAACACATTATTTACCTCTTGTTCTTCTTTTGTGCTGATTAATATCTTATTATCTGAGGCTGCGTGCATATTTGGAGGATTGCTAGTTTTAGATTTACTTTTTTAATGTTTGAACTAGTTGTCCCCAAACATTTGACCTGATCCCCTAAACAATACCAGAGACACATTTTAATTTTTCTTATATATACACTGGGTCACAAGAATATAGGTCCACCCATTTTTTAGACTAGGTAAATCAAAACGTCATTTTTTTTGTATATTCAACACCTACTTACATTTTTTTTGTCTCTAAGAAGGTCTGGTTTGAAAGATAAAGATATAATTTAAGGGCGAACAACTTTTTGTGAGTGATATTATATCATTATTTAATCTTATTTAATTAATTTATTAATAGTGCTATTATATATATTTTTGTTGGTCATTTGTGTCTGTGAGGAACACAGCGAGGGCTATTTTGTTATCATGTATTTGATCAATAGAGTTATTATTTACTCCCTGACTTTTTTTTAGCTTCCTGGAAATAATACATTATTTATACGTTTAGGCATCCCTGCATTCGCAAACTGTCTGTGACTGACCTCAGCCCATCATCAGAGAAGGGAAAAGTTTCGTAGCGCCGACAGGAATGTTTTTTAGGGGCCCCTGGTTTAAACAAAACAAATGTTGATAGATTCTTGGACTAAATTTGTGATAATAATATTATTTATTTGTTTATGTCTATAAAAAGGAATAATATTTTTTCATTATGATTCATTCCGGCCATTGTGATGCGTCTCATTTGTTCCGTTTGAAGGCGGCGCATGTTTAATGCAGAGGTCTTGTCATGATGATGGATCGTGAAGGTCGGTAACTTGGTTTGTATATGAGGTAATATTGGGATGTGGGTAAATATGGTACTGATCGAGTAGAGGTAGGCACAGCAGGACAATGTTCTTCGCAAGAGACTCTGACAGGAGAACTCTTAAAAGGCTAAAGACTTAAACCAACTAAAGGCTCTTTATTTGAATATTAGATTTCCTTGTATTGTGTTTCACACTCATTGCTGACTCATCCTTTCTCATGAACGCAGGAAATGAACATTAATCCATAAGGATGAATCATTTTGGTCTATTCTTATTGAACCCAGACACTGAAGATGTTCAATTGTTTCATTAAAACTTGCTCATGCTACCTGGTGCAACTGTTCAATAGGATTAGCCTTGTAGAGACAATTTTATTGACTTCAGATTCAAAGACTGTCAATATTTGTCAAGCTCATGCTCTGCAGGTCTTACCTTTGAATGCTACAACATTATCCAGCTCACTTCTGATCTGGTTAGAGTCCAGGTTTGGTTCCCCTAATCTGGTAAGGCTAAAAAATTGGGTTTATTTGTTTTTCTTCCTCTATGTGCTTTATTATTGACCACACCACCAGAGTTCATTTTACAGTCATTGATTTATTTCAAGTATATTCAGTTTGTTTTTATTATATGAATGCTTTATTCTGACAATTACATAAAAACATGTTTGTAATATAACTATAATTTTTCAAATTTATATAAACTGAGCTGTTGCAAAGTAAAAAAGGTTAAATTAAAGGCATTACTATATTATTATTATATTATAATATTATTAGTGCTCAATGCATAACCCTAACATTACATTGTGTAGAATTATTTAAAACAAACAGTACAGTCTTAACCCTTGTGTTATCTGTGGGTCAAGGTCAACGCCCTCCACCACTTCATATGTATTTCTGGAAACCAAGGAGGTCGTTCCCCTTGACCAGGAGAAAATAACAAGGGTTACCAGACGACCCAGTAGTGGACCTCACTGAAAGTTCAGCTCAAACTGTTGACAGTATTTGATAAAACAATAATTAAAAAGCCAAAACTCCAGAACATAATCTAAAATGTCCAAAAAAACACTTATAATGTCAGAGGGGAGTCGGAATAGTTTATCCACGGATGCAGGGAACAAGATCATGAACAGAATCAGGCCTGGTCAGGAGAATTCTCTTGAAATGCAGAAGATGGAAAGGAAGATAAAAGATAAAACATTTTATCACCATTGGCTTTGTCACCAAATTCAAATCAATTTTTTTTATCAGTGATCTTTTTTCATTGCATGAATTCATACATATGGAACTTTTCATTTGTTCCAAAGCCTTTTGGTCGATTATTCCAGATTAATGGAGAAACAGTGCAAGAGTAAGAAAGCTCTCTTCAGTATGTGGTTTGATGATTCTCTACGAAAAAAAAAAAAACAACACCATGGAAATATATGAAAGTACAAGTGTGTTTGTTGTGTCAATACTTTTAAAAAGTGTGTGTTGAGGCAGGGAACAAGATCATGAACAGAATCAGGCCTGGTCAGGAGAATTCTCTTGAAATGCAGAAGATGGAAAGGAAGATAAAAAATAAAACATTTTATCACCATTGGCTTTGTCACCAAATTCAAATCAATTTTTTTTATCAGTGATCTTTTTTCATTGCATGAATTCATACATATGGAACTTTTCATTTGTTCCAAAGCCTTTTGGTCGATTATTCCAGATTAATGGAGAAACAGTGCAAGAGTAAGAAAGCTCTCTTCAGTATGTGGTTTGATGATTCTCTACGAAAAAAAAAAAAACAACACCATGGAAATATATGAAAGTACAAGTGTGTTTGTTGTGTCAATACTTTTAAAAAGTGTGTGTTGATGTGTGTGGAAAATGACTTCAAGTTTCCAGACCATTGAAATTATAAACATTCCCTTGATATGTTACGGACCGTCCAATCAGGAATGTTTCATGTAACTGCACTCTAACCGTGGGATGCAAATGTCTGAGTGAAGTAGCTTAAAGGTCAACTAATGTCAAAATTGACTAATTGTCAACTTTCATGTTGAAGTCTTCCTCTTCAAGACGCAGTAAGTCCCACATCATGAAAACGTTTTGAAGTTCTTCCCCGTCTGAAGTCTCGGCGAATGAGAGGTTACAAGAGCAGATTCCATTATGACTTAAGAATGGGCTTTACTGCAAGGTGAAAGACCTTGACTCTTGACCAATCAGAACAGAGTGGGCATGGTTATGGTAAACATGGTTTCATCTCCATAAAAAAAAGTGCTTTCAGCACATTTTCTAATGTAAATATTTCAGTTAAAAGAGAGTTTTGTACAAACAGACACACACTGATGAGTACAATAGAGATCCAAGATCCGTTTAAGATACTTAAATCAACACATTAGTCCTTTAAACCTCAGGGACGAACAATAGCCAGTGTTTTCTCCTGTGTATGTGTAAAATAAGCAGTGAGGTGGACCCACTTGTTTGAAAGGACAGAAGTTAAATCACACGCCTGAAGCATGCCTTCGGCTGAGAGTGACGGATGATGAGGACACTGGAGTAGAAAAAGACTGTGTTGTAATTCACTCTTTCTTCTACCAAACAAATGATTTCCAGACGCTGACTCAGATGGAAAGAATGCATGCAATGAACAGTTTAGCTGTTTTTTTAAAATCATGTTTTTCATTTAAATGTGTTACTTAAGCATTTTCCATTCATCCCTTATGTATGTTTCTGTTCTGTTGTTTTGGTTCTTCTACTACATTACGCATGTACCAAATCTAATTTATTCATGTCATGGCAAATTCCGTGTCTGTGTGACCCATATGCTCATTGCAGCCTAAACACTGAGTCTAGCAATGTTGTGTAGTGACATTAATGCAGTGTGTAACGTTTGTCCTGTATGTGCATTGTTAGCAGTCTATGAGGTGTTTGTGGCCCTTAAGTGTTTAAATACTGTGAACGGTGAGATTCTTTCCACTTCAGAGCAGCTCCACGTCTGTCTGCCCATATGCCCGCCGCCTCTGTGACCTTTATGTAATAGCTTTTTCAAATAACAGCACATTGAAAGAGTGTTAGCATGTTGATTTAATAGGTCACGCTGATTTATTTATTCAAGCAAACTCACGATGCAATTACTTTGAAACTAAGATATCAGATACTCAATTTTTTTACTTACATCTTATGAAAGAAATTGCTTTTCTTGTGGTTATATATAACCTTATATAAGGTCATCTGTTACCTACAGTACTTTCAGTATTCTCTTATTCTCTTCGATAAAAAAATACTTTTTTCATTTCAGTTTCCAGGCTTACCATTCTTTGGAAATACATCCCTTCAATTCTCGCCACTTCACTTTTGTTTTCACCACGGCCCTTTGAACCAGCGGGCTCAGACAGTCTTGCTCAGAGTGACCTTTCCAGATATTTCCATTACATAATCTCTGAGTTTACAAGACATTTTTATCAATCACTTGTGTTCTCTATGTCTTACAGAAATACCAGCTGTGGTGTTCAGTCAATAGTACATTTGTTTATCAACAGAGACTAAATCAAAAAATCAATTGTACAAAAATGCATAGAGGTTGTTCCTGGGTATTGCTGTTGTATCAACATCTGAATACCTATGATCCCATTGATGATACTTGACACAGCACTAGTTTAATTCTAGACTAATGATCTGTGACTAAAGAGAGTTTTCTCTCCCTCTGTCTGGCATATTCTTATTTAAATTCACTCATTTTGGTCACATGGAATCAAACAATGGGATATCCAAGAAGAAGTCACTCAGGTGGAGAATTAATATTTGAAACTGGCCTTTAAATGATTACTGTAGATCAAAGGCTTGCAACACCTGGTCCATGAGGCATTTATTACCGGCTGCACTGAAGAAAAATGTTATTCCTGTTCTGTTGATTATTAGTTTCTGAATGGAGTTTTTTAAAAAAAGAGCATATATTCTCCGAAGTAACATCCAACTGTGAGTCTTGACACATCAAGACGCTCGCTTCAGTCATGTATAATCAAGAAATACTCAAGTATTTATGATTCTTTTTTTACTGCTGAAATTATGCATATGTTTTTTTCTAGTATAATTGTTTTACTGCCGTGGTGGTTGTGTGTACTGTAATCGTTAAAGTAGAATGTATTTTTACGTCTGATAACAGCTGGAACAAAGCATGATTTTTTTTTGTTGAATACAACCTAATTTATTAATTAAGGTACTGTATTCACTGGCCTGTTGTTGACCTGCCATGGCTGTTGACCGTGTAATGAGTAATATAATGAATGAAAGCACATTTTGAAGCTGTCTGCTTATCTGAGATCGTAAATATATAACACCAGAAATGTCTCTTGTGAAAGTTGTCTGGCGTCATATCTACATACTATTATCGTACACAATTTATATGACGAGTGTTTTAACTGAGTCTATGCTAAGATTGATATACAATCCCAAGTGGCACAAAATATTTATTATTAAGACATATTCCATCATCCAGAGGGAATTATTCATACAATGAAGTTAATATAAAGAGTTTCTTGAAATTGCATTTTTTTGGAGCTCTACCTCTCGTAACAAAATAACTATGTAATATGAGTATATCCCGGCAAGAAGAAAGATGGAAACGATTGCATCAGTTTTCATTAGATGATCTTATTTAAGTTGTTGCCACTACTTGTCTTTTACACTACTCGTATTATTTTATTTCCGTTATACTGTTTCCCGAAGCCTTTTAAAAAAAAACCTTTTGTTTACTCCCTTTTTCAATTGTTTACCATAGTGATCCAAGCCTCTGTGTGCAAAGATGATTTGAACTGATGTAAGGTCAAGCTAAATGTAAATGCCGGATTAAATGTATAGATCCTCTTCAAAGTGCTGTTTTTCACTTCAAGATGACTATTTCTTGGTCTGTCCCATGAATACCGAAGATATTGTTTGGATCCTGTGGTTATCTTGGCCCTCGTAACACTCTTGTGGAACGCTTTGGGCTCAGTAACGACAGAAAGCAATTATCCTCTCCTATTCTTCAGCACTGAGGTTGTGCTGAGTCAGTATTATTCTCCAAATCACATTGGAAGAAAAGATTTGGAGCAGTGAAGCACTGCGAACCTTTCACTCGGCCAAAAACGCCTTTGCGCGCTGCTGGTCATGCTGCGTGCCTCGAGGAGATTTGCAATGCATGGCCGTTCATCAGCCGCATAGTTTTTTTGGGGGGAGTTTGAATAGTAACAGGCTCATTGATACAAGAAGATGGGAAACAGAAATAACTCTTAGAACAGGCTATGGAAAGTTGAGCTGCATTCAGTCCAGTTTTTTAGAACAATTCTAAATCACCAAAAACCCTAATAGCACAAAGCAATCATAGGAAGAACTGTTCTTTTATTCTTTACTAAGAATGCTCATACCGTACAGATCCCAAAACAAAAGCACCCCAGATCTGGAAAGAGAACCTGTCCCCATGCCACCGAACAAATTCAAACCACGAACGACGTCTAAACTGCAGTTATGAAGATTAACTACAGACCTGAAAAAAGACTTTGCGTAATGGTGCGTCGAAATGAAGCAAGATGTAAATGCTATGAGATATGAATATATAAACATCACGAGAAACTAATATTTTAAGATAATGATATCAGGAGTTAAATAATACATTTGTGTCACCTTCAGGGGGTTCGTTCTTGGGCATAGAAAAGACGACAAAAAATGAACAAAAAACTGGAAATTGTCAGATGTAATTTAGCTGACATGGGAGATGATGAACTGGTGTGTGTTGTTTGGTTCTGTGGACTTTAAAACTTCTGCCTTCCAGTTTCTTGTGTGTGCCAGTAACACTTGCTGCCATCCTGCACAAAGACTAAAATAAGTAGAACAAAGACAAAATATGTATCTGTAAGTAAGTAAGTCATTTATATTTATAGAGCGCTTTTCCAGACCAGGGTCACAAAGCGCTTAAACAATCAAAACAATACTCAATACAATATATACTTAAAAGGTCAAGATAACACAGGGAACAACACAAGAGTTCCAGAAAATCAATGTGTTTCATTTGAACGGACAAGTCTGCAACGAAAGAGGAAACTGTGTTTTAGACTTGTAAACTATTTCAATTTATTTGAAATGTGCCGTCTGTCAATACTTTTAAAAGGAAATCAGGGCAAAACGAAAAAATGTATAAAAATGTATTAAAAATACATTAACAGCCACCCTTGCTACTTTAGATGAAGTCAGAAATACACGTATTTATCAAATAAATATATTTTAAGGTGGATTGAGATTATTTAACAAACCATGAGGGAATACTTTCTTAAAAACTTGAGCTTCAAAATGGGTGTTTGCCTTAGCAAGTTTTTGTTTGTACGTGTCAGTGCGACAGTACAGCTTAAAAGATTAAACCCCAGACTGGCCACGGTTTGGGAGAAAAGACCCCACTGTGGAGTCTTCTCACTGCAGGGAGGATCTTCAGCAGGCATCCCATTTGCACGGCTCCCTGTCCTGTCCAGGGAATTAGCCTTTTCTTTTACCCTCCCTCCTCCGTGCACCTTCGAAAGAGCTGCTGGATCCGGCATTATTGCTTGTTCCCGAGACAGACAATGGAGGGCTGAATTTAGGACACTTGGCAGGGACGGCCTGTTTGAGAGGATGGAGACACGGGCTGCTAAGTAGCTCACCCGTCATTCAGCCACTGGCATGATAGCTCCCCTCTGTAAGGTAAGCACTGAGCAGACGCTCTCTAGGCTTCGATTGTTTCTGTGGGTCCAGTCAGTGCGGTTGTCGTGGTCGCCCACTAATTGGTGGCGTCCATTTCTAGCAGATTATAATGCAATTAGCCATAAATATTTATTCATGGCAAGCATCTGAACGTTCACTGTCAGTCGCATGCCAAATGTCGGATTGGCAGCTTTTTAATCCAATAAAGGGATGAATGGAGATGTTTTGGGCAAGATCAGACTTAATCCTGCTATTGTTTGCCCTCTATTGTTGCTGCACAGCAGAAGATATGTACTGTCCTTCTGAGAGATATTGATTCCTCTCATCATAACACAGGAAGTTGTCATGAACCAGCAACTTCAGTTATACAGTCTATTTAGTCCTGTGAAATGAGTGTCTTATCACTTGTCATCAATAACAATGCTGAGCAGATAAACTCATTAAGCTGAGTGCTCTGTGTTAATAGAGTATATGACTTTAATGACCTTTGGCTCTGCTGAATAATATTTCATTGAACATGATAAACAGCCCTAATGTTGCAGCAGCTGGACTTCCTTCCCTGGTTTTATCTTTCTGAAACATCCATTGTTTGGAAAGACAACAAGAGAATGTTACTCAAGGTAAAAAAAAAAAGATTTTCCAAGCCTTTTATCAATAGTTAACATGTTTAGGAGTGTAAAACGTGTTCAGCTCATGTATGACTGGTACAAACTTGCCATCCTCCAAACAAACCATGCAAGTCCATTCCCGTGACCGTCTAAAACTTCTGGTGGATTCTCTCAAGTCAATTCGACTACCTGAACACATTCCTGTTTGTAGTTTTTGTCATTAAATATAAAGAGAACTATTGAGTTCCAAGGTGTGAAAATAAAGTGAAAGGATGTACAAAGATCTGTTCATTTGTGCAAATGGTGTTATTAAGTAAAATTTTGTTTTGAGGTAAATAAGTCATGGACAGTTTAATAAAGTGCCAAACTGGCACACAACAAAGCATAATCATACATTTATTTTAAAACTACTCGATTGTTTACTCAGATGAGTTGTGATTTCAATGTGTTGAAGCCTATTTTGGTATAATTTCATTTTACAAATGGTAAATAATAATCTTGTTGTGTTCTAAGAATATGGCACACATCTACAGTAATTATCATTGTCTTAAACGTTGTTAAGCAACAACTTTCTTTATCTTATATTTGTGTGCTGAATTAAATTACAGAAAATGTATTTGAATACTTGAAACGTTATTTGAATTAGTGAGGAGTGATTTAGTAACAAACCTTCTGCCTGATAATAATAAGGGATGTGTTGCTCTTTTGTCTTGGGTTTCTCGCTGTGAGATTATCTAGTTCTTACAGAAAGAAAGGTCTCTGGCTTCATGTTGTTGTTTATTCTCTGCTCTTCTAAATCACTCTTGCAGAAGTAAAAGCCTGATGGTTTGTTAGCACACACAGTGGCGCTCAATTTCCCAGAGATGATCCCTCTGTTTCTTACACTCTCGAAGCATTGAAGAATATGTAAACATCATCAATGTCGCAGTATTCTTCACAAAGTTGTGTTGGAAGAACTCAATTGTAAATGCCGAGGGATAGAATATAAAATTAATATATTAACACTATATTGTGATCAAGGGTGAGAATATTCAGTACTCAGTTCATATTTGCCCCTTTAATATCACAAAACACACAAAAGCACAAAACGTATCCTTCGAGACAACACAATAGGTATACAACCTATTAAGTTTTCATAAGAAAGGGCAAAATATTTGATTTGCATCAAATTTTACTTTCATTGCAATAAATATGGAATTTAAGTGGCTTTTTATATAATTTCTTTGGAAGACAAAAAGCAAACAAATATGCTAAGATCTGTTCTCTGATATATTGATGCTTTGCATGTGGAAATTGAATCTAAATACATTCAAAGGTCTTTGCTCACATAGGAAAATATGTTTAAAATTTGGTTTGTTTATACTTTTTTATGCAAAAATTAATTCTTAGGTAAGGAGTGGAAGACACTCACGTGGATATCTCAACTGATTATCTACGGTGTGTATCACAAAACACTAAATATTGGAGTCTTCTTATTCTTGACTTACTATACTTGATGGTAGATAATAATCTAGTGCTGTCCATGGTCCTGTAATGTGGTTAATTTCGCTTGTGTCGGTCCCAATCCTGGTTGACTTCTTTGCTTTTCTTTGGTTTCCATGACGATGGCCGACTTTAACAGCCGATATTGATCTTGTCTGGATACTTAATGTTTGACATTTGCGATGACAATGGGAGGATGAAGAGGGTGACTGGCCTAGACTTTTCTAATGATGCTGACAAACTATTTTTCAGCCAAGAGTCTTTCAAAGCAATATTCAGTTGATCACATTTCAGAGGCCGACACACAGTAGTGTGAGAGAATCCATGCTGAGTTGCTGATCTATATAAGTCTGGATTATAGCCTGATGGATTTTTATTTCATCCTTTTAGCCGATAAACAGAAGTTGATGGAATGCAGGAGCGTTTTACTTAAGGCCAGAGAAGCACCATGAGTAAGCAGGTGCTATTGTTCTCACACCTCACCGAAGGTTATGAAAGAAAGACGCTGAGCGCTGTGCACAGTAGATTGAATGAAAAGTTGCCATTGATATTCAGGTCAGCTGAGGTTGTTGAGCCCACGTGTCTCTAGGGGGGCGTTAAGTTGACTGCAGGGTTAGAATAAATAGCTTACATTAGCATCACCGCCTCGGTTGGTTTGGTGGAAATTGGGGGAAGGGGCGCTACAGTAAATAAGCCTTGACTGGATCATCTCTGGATGGATTACATCATGAATAATGTTTCATACTTAATATTTCTGTCTGGGTTGAGCTCGACATCAGGGTGAAATGGCAACATTTGCATCTGTGGCTGACGCTAGTTGACTGTATTTTGATGTATTATACTTAGTGGATTGAAGTTAATGGAAAACATTTTTTATTCATCTTTATGAATATTTTGGCAACATCAGAAATAACCAGACAACCAAAAAATGGTTTATCTTTAAATTATGGGTTACTATGTAAGTGAAACTACGTGAGAACGTATGTTTTTTTTATGGGTTGTACAGACTACCGATTACCAATTGTCTTGAAATATCTATCCAAAAATCCATGCTGAGCGATTGGCTACATTTGATACATGCATATTGATCAACAATAAACATTTTGTTCGAAATTAAAATAAAAAGATTTTAGCTCAGATATGCAAAGTAGGCAATTGTAGTGAAGGTTAGTTGGTTTCTAGTTGGTTATTTCATTAATGTAACAATCACATTCGTAACCAGTTAATGCATCTAGTTCACCTTTACACTGAACCTCAGTAATCATTACAGCCATATTTGTCAGTGTTTGTTCACTGCACTTATACATTTCTTGAAGACGTGTCTGAAATATGATAACCATGATTAGCCAAAGATTATATTAATCTCAAATGCACAGAAAAGAAACAGATTATTGATGTTAAAACCTTTTGAAACTTGGAGAAAGGAACTATTTGCCTGTCCATGATACTGTTTCTAAGTGTGGGTGTGATGGACCCGGTCTGTCAGGAGAATCTAATAAAGAAACCATTTCAAGTAGAAGTTGAGAACAGACACGAGCGGAAACAATTGCAGTTGCAGAAATATGCGTTCAATGTTTAAACAGGCGGAATGAAAAATTCAATAAAGCCCAGGTAGGAGTCAACTTTCATTACACATAACATTACACCATGACCAGCTTACTCATCCATCCATCAATGATAGTATACTGGCTGGTCTCTAAGCCTTTATAACAAAACGCCTCATCATCAGCCTGGGTTCACCCAGGTTGTAGGTAGTGTTGCATGAGTCACATGACTATTTTGGTTTTCATTGTCGGTTCTCTGGTTCTCACTGTCTTTCCCAGTGTTAGAATATTTTCAACTCATAATAAACATGACACAAACAATGAAATTAACCTTTTACTGTCCACTCCACAGGGTCGTACCCAATGAAGTCCACTCTGGCTCAAACCCCGATGCATAGTGTGATCTGACAGTGATCCTTTGACCTTGAAGTTCACCATTAATCTCTGTATATGATTCTACCTTTAACATTCCTGTCTAGAATTTGAAGTCTTATTTCCTGAGACAACTCTCCTTCACTTTCTCTGATGCTTATTTAGTGTGGAACACACCATGTCACCAAGAACACCAGTCACTTCTTAACCCTTTATATCTCAGGGTCAAGGTGACCCGGCGTTGCTGATTCAGTGTGCGGGTGAAAAGGCTCTCAGCTTGTGTTTTTAGACTGATATCACAGAAGACTGTTTTCCTACCAGGTGTCTGATGTAATCAGCATCACAGGGACGAATGTTGGTCTGTTCCTATATTTTGACCTGAATTTTAGCTCCGCGCATTGAAACAACACTTGAACTGCTTAGTTGTTCATATTAAATCCTGAATTGAAAGGAAAGCCCTTGAAATTCTGAAGTGCAAACGAGTGTGAACATCACTGATGGTTAGCCAAGAGGCAAGTGTGTTTATTGTGTTCCGAATTGGAGGAAAGCAGCAGCGGTTCTGGGCAGACTAGAGATGAAGTGAGAATGACATTTGTTCCCCCTAAACCATAATGAGTCGCTGCTGCTGCTCACTGATCCTGTCTGCCTCCCATTAGCTCTGTGTTTCATCCTAATTTCATCTGGATCAATATTCTCACTTGTTTGTTTAGTTTCTATAGAATTCTTGGACATTGTGTTGTGTGATTTTTCAACATTATTAGAGATGAGATTTAATATTTGTCTGTTTGGAATGAATAAATTCATGTAAACAGTAGATAAACTTGACACTTTCGATTCTTCATCTGCACTGTGTCAATAGTTGAACTGTATTTTTATTTAAGTTTACGATTTGTTTTAGTGTTTAATGATGCACAACTCTACCAAAACAGATGCCTTATTTTCGGAACCCTTCAATGATAATGGCAACAGAAAGAATTCTGATCCTGATTCTGAATACCAATGACATTTTAGCTTGTTGTCAGAAAGAAGGTCAACCATTCATAACATACTTTCAATGTCCCACAGTGATATCAAGGCCTAGTTACGGCCAAAGTTGTTACAACTTTCTGACAGTTTACTGACTGGTGGAGAAATAGTGGACATGTTTTTGTAACAGTCCACCAGAACAATCTATGGTAACACACATTTCCCCCTTCTCCTAATGATTAAGACCAATCCAGCGTTAACCCCATCTGGGCTTCCCTCGTCCTGGATTAACAGTAAATCAGATGGAAATGAATGTTTCATGGTGGTGTACATGCTGTTGGTGTGTGAAAGTGATGGTAATCTGGGGGGGTCTGTCTTGTTTTGGTAGACCTTTGACCCCAAGATGATCCTTTTCTACTTGCGGCTGTGTTTGTGTTCCCTTTGGAGATTTCTAGCTCAGCTCAAGAAGACAACAGCAGCTTCTATATCGCAACAGATGTGTGGATATAGGAGTAAAATGGAGTTTGTGGAAGAAAAACATGGCATTAATGGTCATTGAAGTGCAGCAGAAAATCCCAGAATCTGCCCCTATAGCTCCTGCAAACAATCAGGTGGACCAGTCTGCAGGGAATAAAAACAGGGAGCGAGCTATAAAAGCGGAGGAAGGAATAGAAACCTGGAGAAGGGGAAAAAAACATCACAATCAAACCCCGCGCTCTAATGGCTGTGGCAGTACCCGGGAGTGATGTATGAGGAGGGGGAAGAAATGGCCTTGTTTGAGGGCTGTCACTTTGAGCCCCGTGATTTATAGTGATGGCCGGAGCTCGCCCATCACACCGATCCTGCCTGCTTGGTTTGGACAGGAGACGCAGGAGAACCTATTAATACTGATTATAGGAGCATGCTTTTCGTGAGGACCTGCCCCTGTGTTTTTTTAACTGTAGATCACTTTAACAACAGTTGTTAATGTGATAAATGGGATTGCTTGCTTTCTTATATGCTTTGACAGCCTCCTTGTCATTTCCTTCAATGCCTTAAGTGCATCTATTAGGCATATTAAATATTTACGAGCTCAAGAAATTGTACTTTAAGCAGCAATATATACACAGTAAAGTCCATGAGTGGGGAAGAGTGGAAATGAACACTATACTTACTGAACGAGCAAAAACCAAAGAGGGTTTCAGACCCAGATTAAAAAGTGCATTTGCCTAGTTTGAAAGCTGGACACAAAAGACCCCTGCAGAACCAAAACTGCTCCTTATTCAAAGGTGTTGCTAGGATACAGCACAGCCACGAAATAGCGTCTGTGACTCTCTCCTGCAGCTGTGACCACTGGTCCAACTTTCTGGTTCTAGAATTCTGGTCAAGACCTGTCTATCAGTGTCACACGGCTGCTTCATTAAACACTTCTCCTGGTATCATTACCCGTTTCCTGTAAAAGGAATTGTGTGAGCTCAGATCTCTATCTCACAGTCACACCTCTTTACGCTGCCAGCTGACACCTCGGGCAGCGCTAAGAGAATCAATAGTGTCGCCTTCATGTTCAATTACTCGACAATCAACACGCTGTGGTCAACAGCAGCCAAAATAAATAGACATGTTTGTCCCATATATCCCTTTATCTTTTGGTCATGTTGTTTTTTAACAAATTCATTAGCATAATCCAGGATAAAGATCTTCCCGAAATTCTTAAACTTTCATTCACTTCTGCAAAAAACACGATTATGAAGAATCATTGTAGCATGTCAACAGTTGTCTCTGTGATACATATAGTAGATGGTGAAATTAAAGATAAATTGATCAGCAAGAAATATCATAGGTATATGCAATTTAAAACCGTTTTATACTCAATAACATCAGGCCAGTCCAAAGTAAGTAAGTAAGTAAGTAAGTATGTCATTTTTATTTATATAGCGCCTTTCCAGACCAGGGTCACAAAGCGCTTAAAGAATCAAACAATACTTAATAAAGTATATAGTTTAAAAGGGCAAGATATAACTAATAACACAACAGGAGTTCCAGAAAATCAAGGAAAAGCCTGAACAAATAAAAACGTCTTAAGATGTTTCTTAAAGGAGTCAGGAGACTCCATCAAGAGCAAAGAGAGAGGAAGATCGTTCATTTAGGGTCATTCGGCAGATGTCATGCGGCCCCTTTATAAACTGTTATTAAACAATAGATTGTAAGATGTTTGAACTGTTAATAGAAATTGACAAAAATCACAAAGTCGGCCAAAATACAGAAGATATATTTTTCTGCCATAATACAAGCATTTTTTTAAACCCCTGTTTGTTATCCAGTCAAATGGCTGTTTTCAAAAAAAAGGTTATAACACCCCTGACCATGAACCTTCTTAGTTGCAAGACTTCAGTGACCTTTGACAGCTGACACAGCTCCAGCTCTGCTGCCTGCCGTTGAGAGCTGGTAGTTACTGGTGTGGCGTGAATGTCTCTAGGGCAGAAAAAGGAGCAGCAGCTCCACTTTACTGAACCAACACTCAGGGAAGTGTCTGGCAACTGTCCAAATATCTGTCATCAAGCATCAACCGTACAAGGAGCCTGTGTCTCACAGGATGACAAGAAAACACAGGAACGCATGACAACCCACTGTCGACTTAAGAGGAGGAAATGGGGGTGACCTGTGATTGTTTTCAAGGCTGTGTTCCACCTTCCAATCTTCCCATCTTCAGGGACGTCAGCCTGACGTCTAAATCTTGGTTCTGACAGGTTTTACTCGACACAAGCCGCTTTACAGATATGACCATGGTTTGACCTTCAAGGGTCTCAACTTGATGTGCCACATGGATAGATATATATTGCTAAATTGCAATCTTAATGTCTTAAGGTCTATATTGTTTATTACCACCATGCTGTCATGAAGACGCTCACAGTGGAATTAAAGTGCAGATTCATCGTAGAACACATCTCTTCGTTTTAGGGCTAAAGTCAAGGGGTCATAGGAATACTTCTGGGTTGGACAAAAGTTAGAAAGCAGAGGAAAACTGGTCAAAAGTGAACTTACAACAAAAGGGAAAGGCAGCATCTTAAAAATGAGGATTGAACCACCGGTTTTATTCAGAATTAAAATGAAAAGTTGGGGTGAATTAGTTGAAATCAAGTCAGGTGCATGAATGTTGCGTAAATAAATTCTGTTTTTATTTGTATATGTTGGTCAAGGTTAAGAATCCAATGCTATGTTTTTAGTACAACTGGAAATACATTTTACATAAACAATTATGTAGATAAGGCCTGGGAAACTTACCTCATTCAAATCTCTTGGTATAGAGTATCACAACATTTTTCTTATTTCGTTTTTCACTTTTTGTAATCAGACAAACAAGCCAGACAGGAACTACTCTGGGTAGATATCACAAGCACTTCACAGTAGACTGTAATCGCTCGCAATTTGTACTATGTGTAAAGTAATTTTTATTTTTGTTAGAATTAATTTGTTAAAATTGGCATCATAAAAGGTATAAGGAACCGGTATGGAAGTGAAGTTATTTATATCGGCATCTAAAATTTTTGATACACAGCCCTAGTGTAAACATTATGAGAAATGGGTTGAAGTCTCTCTGCTTCATATTATATTTATTTTATGTCACATCCATAAAGTACATACAACTTGACTGGTTTCTTTGTTTTCTTATAGAAAATGTGGAGGATTTAGAGTGAAAATTCAATATTGTACAATATGTCAAATCTTGGTTTTAAACTAGTTTTCCTACTACTATCTGTCGTCTTATATCTTCCTCCCTGTTCTTCTGTCTTTTGAAGGAAAACCCGGCCGCCTGCTAATGTGCCATCAGCTGAGCTGAAATGCCACCAGGTGGTCCTCACTCTAACATCATGCTGCACCTCACGTTGCTCCTCCATCTCCTGCTTCTTCCACTGGCTCCTGCAGGTCAGTAGCTCACCTCACCTGTGAAGAATCACGTAATCATGTGTCAATGGACGCCACAAGATTTTTTTTTAGGAAGTGGAAATGGTCCAGATGCTCACCTTCACATGACTTTGTGGAAGATGTATTCCAAATGAAGGATTGGATCCCTTCAACCGTGACAGGAACAATCCTCGGAAGCCTCCTGGTGTTCTGTTTTTGCAAAGCTTTTTTTTTTTGGGACAGCTGTGCAATCATCTATGTTGGAAACCAAACTCAGTGGACTGCATGCAGGATGCCTGGAAATCACCTGCCTGCAAAAATACTACTTCTTTGGGTTTCCTCCCCGCAGGATATTCCTCCTGTTTCATGTTTGATCAGTCGTGAAGAAAGCCAAAATGTGGCTAAGATTAGAAATCGCTACGCCGTCCAAACACATTGTACTGAAACAAACTTTGAAATTTGACGATGATGTTTCAGGCAAAAATCCTTTTTCTGAGCCTCTATATATGATCCAGAGAGCAAAAGGAAGATAACTTCACACGGACTGTTGTTATGTATTCATCCTCGCTTAACTCAGCTGAACCTCTCAGAGCGGATGTACATTTCTTGTATATCCAAACAGACAGCAGCCAACCCGCAGCCTCTGTCTGTTAGTGAAAGCTGAGGACATTAGCTTGACGGTCGGTTCAGTGTTTCCCCAACAGAGGAGCGACTTTGATGCCTAATCTCACATTAGTTACATCAGCACAACAGATCCCATGCACACGCCAAACCACAAAATGGAGAGCGGTCACGTACCTTGTTGCTAACATTACTTTTTCACTAAGGCTGGAACACTGTTTGAAAACACATTCCTAACAGTTTCATAATTGATGAAGGTTCGACACGAGAAACAGATAGTCTTAGCTAGAGGTCTTAGTAGTTTTGTATGCCTGCCGGTCATGGTAGGCAGATACTAGGAGTAAATAGAGATCATAAATATTTTACAAGATCACCGTAAAAGGAGTCACCGTGACATCTTATTGATATACAAAATAATAATATATTTGAAAATGCTTGAATTGCCTTTGTTAAGTCGACTCTTAAATTGGCAGTTTTGCCAGTGAGAGTGTCAAAGACCAAAAGAGAGTCAGATATATTTACATTCTAGAAGAAGTCAATAACCATTCTCACTAACAAGGCTGAAAACATTCGGATATGAGATTAGTTTCACAACACTTGACTCTGGGAATAAGAACTTGCAATTTATTAAATGTAACTTGAACTCATTTAGTAACTCTGCACTCCTATTTTATAAAATCCAGGATCATAGAGTTTAAAGCTTTAATAAATAAGTAAAATCTTGACATGTTCTTTCCAATGTTGTTCCAGATGCTTCACTTATCGTGGATGAATTCGACTTCTACAGAGGTAAGAAATGTTATGATAGGAAAAAACTATATAATTGTCTAACGTGTAAAATGCAATTTGATGTTTCAGCATGGAATTTATAACTCATAGATCAGTGGAGAGAATCTTCAACTTACTTCTAAGTCAAGTTTAATTCGGAAAATGTAGTTAGGCTTCACTCATGCTTTTACGTTCAGTCGAAAATAAATATCTGTAATCAGCCAAGTGTGCACATTTAAAAGGAGCGATATGATTTATTGTTTTTAAAAAGGTTAAAAAAAATGCTTTTTATACAGACCATCTTACTACCTTTTTACTGGGCAGACCCACTATGAATTGACTTAAATATTGTAAAGCAGAAATGTTACAATGTCATCAACTGCAGCAAAACGCAAGATTGAAGATATTGTTTCTGGTTCTCCCTAGTGTCAGAGGAATGGAACTACAACATCGTGGTTTTGTCGTTATATGGTTCAAAATACAGCTTGTACAATTATATTTGTTTGTCGTTCAATATTTCTTTTAGGCTAAAAAGGTCTCTCAGTATACTCAGTAGAGTGTAAATCGCTTTCTCTGAACCACGGCTGTAAAATAATATCTAGACAGTTCTATGACATGAGTCATTGTTGTAACTAAACTAAACCAACTAAATAAAGTAAAAATGTTACATATTGTTGCTTTAACGACTACTAGTTATAAATACTCTTGGTGGTCGTGATTGATTGTAATCATTGTGTATTTGCTGCCGACCCAACCTTCACACAAACAACATGAAATGTGAAGAGAGACTTGCACAATGTTTACTACGCATCAAAGAACATGTTTGAGTGACACTTTCACATGACTCATGAAGGGAAGACTATAAATCACTTCCAAAGAAACGTTTGTTTATTCATTCAACTGCAGAGAAGAAACACAAAAACAAAAGCGTTTATAAACCAAATGAATCAGTTGTCTTCATGAAAATGAAAAAGAGTGACTGAGCTTGATGATGTTTTTCTTTCAATTGTAAACCAGCCTCTGCAATCAGTTAACATTTTTGAACCAGTCTCCAGTTGTCAATTATAATCAGATGTTTGTGATCAAAGGAAATTATTGCCGAATATATCATAGAAAACAACATCTGCTGGGGAATCTGTCTTGGATGAAATCACAATCAATGTGAGGAATAATCAGATTAAAATCCTAAAAAAAGGAAATCAACGCTGCATGAGAAACAAACATCAAAGTGTTGTTCATTTCTAGAACAGATGGGCGATAAAAACTTGTCCTTGCCTCCATGAACATCAGGCGTGTTGTTTGGTTCGTAAAGAAATGATTCGCCAAAAAATAGATTTCCTTCGATACTTATTTTCTCTTCACGCCTCAAAACACTATTGGGAAGATCATCCGGATGAGTCAGTGCTTTATGAGGCTCTGAGTCTGAAAAGGAAATAATTTCAATATCAGGATCAAACTGGATAGAAGAGTCACATCAGACAGAATCATTCTTTGCATTCCTAGTCACCCGAATCGTTCATGGAACCATCAAATGCAAATAGTTGATGTTAAACTTGGAGGTTCAGATATGACCTTCTCTGAAAATACATGTTTTTGCTGAATTATTTTGCATTAACTTCAAATCATTCACATTATTACTGTTTTTCTTTAGATATTGTTGTTTATTTTTATTCTTTTTTTTGAATCACCAATAAAAAAAAAAAAATGTTTTGTTACTAATATAAATGCATTAAAGTGTGATTTGGGTTAATACTACCAATACGATTATAATCACTGATCAATTATTTATTATATTCACTTGACATTATTTGGTACAAATTTGAATGGCAGCAACATCAACATCATGGAAGACTGCAGTTATATTTTCGAGAATTATTGTAGTTTTTATTCATTCCCCCCAATGTGCTGCACTAAAATACATATTTGTGTATCTCATGAGAGCTGTCCCTAAATTCCTGTTCTGGTTTCACACTCTCACACACACACACCTATGCACATACACACTATTATTCTACTTTCTTCTATTTTTAAGGAGGAAAGTGGAGGCAGACTGTCAGCAGGGGGTCAATTATAAAAAAAAAGTGTACTTGTTGCTTGGGAACTGGTCTTCGTCGTGCATGTGTGTTGACAAAATCTGCAAGTAAATCCACAATTACTAGTTATTAACCTCCTCACTGTGGCTTTCAGCCGTTGAAATGTCAGTTTGATTGCTGAAGCAGAAGCAACGGTATTATAGTTGTATTGAACCTAAACAAAGGCTCATTTGGTGTGTTTGTTCGTGTGACAATTTATTTCTTCTGAAACGCAGGGATACAAATAAGAGCAAGCCTCTTTGATGACTGGAAATATATCTGCATCCTTCAGTCTTTCAGCAACAAACGTACTTGAAGTCAATCAGAACTAAAATAGCTCCATGGAAAAGAAAAGAGTCGAGGTTGGACTATTCCTCAACTGTCAAACTTAAGCAAAGATAAAGGCGTCGTCACCATAGGAGGCGTCGTCGATCAAGGTCAGGGATTCGTGTGGGCAGACCTCCAGCTGAGAAATAGTTTTCTGTGCAGTTAACTACTTATCATTCAGTCTGTAGTGATTCCCATCAGTCTTGCTCACAATGCTTCGTATACACTTTTTTAATGACCCCCAAGAGTCGTCCAGCAGTACAGACAATCTAGTGCTGTTCTCAATTCATTCATTCCATCATCAAATAAGACGATGTATTCAAGTCCATCATAAATGCTACTGTGAATCTATATGATTTCAAACTTCTTAAAACCCTGGTGATTCTTTGAGCAACAAAATAAATCAAATCTGTTGTGAATAAAACAGCTTCTGTTATCCACATAAATAAAAATAATAATAATTAATATTCAACTCACTCAGAAATTCAAAGGCCAGCTGAAAGCTAACCAACAACCTTCCCGCTGTGAGGCGTTAGCACCAACCAACAATCCACAGTGCGACCCAAAACAAATGAACTTTATATTTCTAGAATAACAGGAACTCACTGGAGCGACTGATGTGATTTTATCATTGACAACAGTCTTTTCATTCCCCTGACACACCACGTCTCTCTGCACTGCTGGAGGCTTCATGTCGTTGATCCACTGAGCTCTTGTATCCTCCGGGCAACCGTCTGTCCTATTTGGACCATCAAACCAACAACTCACTTTGACACAGATGTGGCACAATAAAATCCACATATCCTGCACGCAAACAAAGAGGATAAAAACAATCATTTTGATTAACTCATTTATATGTGTTGTTTTAACTGCAGTTTAGAATTAACGTATAAATCATTTATATTTTGTGTCGCAGAAGGATGAGCTCTGAAAATAGCAATCCATTGTTTATATTTTCAAAATAAAAGAGGCATATTAATAAGCAAGCTTCCGCTCACGGGTTTATTTATTTACCCTGCTTGACATTACAATGAGGGATTTATTTTCCAAATATGCTTATAATAAAGCTTAAATGAAGTTTGCACAGCTTCGTGGGCTTTAATTAAGAGAACATTTTTTAAAGCCTCATCGTTTTCTTGACCTCAACTTTTGCTTGTAAATGTTCATGTCATATCATGTCATTGTAACTAGTGATGGTCTAATGATGCTTTATGAAGCAGTGTCATTATTTTCAGAGTCAACTAGATGGCGGTCTCTGCACTGTTTTCCTTTGTTTTGAACAACTGTTCTAATGAAACATCATTTTTAAACTAATGGCGCCACCTACTGAACTCTAAACAACATCACACTGTTTCATGAAGCTTTATCAGACCATGGCTGTCCCAAATTGCGCACTCCTGCACTTACACTAGTAGTTTAAGTGCACAATAAACACAAAATTGGCGCACTCAAATGGACAGAAAATTGAGTGTGGATCGATGGACATTGTCCACCCTCAACGACCGCAATCTTAGTGACGTAGATGACGCTAAATGGAAGCTACTGACGACGCATCTTCGGAAAGAAAATACTAATTTTACCACTAAACAACCGAAAAACAATAATAACACAATGAAACACAACTTAATAACTAGTTCCATTGGTGAAAAGTGCTGTCAATTGTTGGCGATAGTGTTACAACTATAGATGCAATAAGAGTTAAAAAGAAAACAATTATACAGAGACTTCAATGGTAAAGTGTGAACAGAAATTGCAGGGAAACAATAGTGTAGGTTTTGAATAAAGTAGATTTGCAAATGTGAATCCTAAGTGACTATCAGAAACCAAGTTCTGGAAGTGTTCAGTAAAGTGAACAAAAGAGACTATATTTTATACTTGAGGAGCAGGAATAGTCGCTCAGAGATTTCTGTGTTTTGCAGGAAACAAATCAAAGTGGTTTGATGAGCGAGAGAACAGTCGTGAGAGATCACTGAGCCAATCAAAGTGACAGTCTTGGACAGATGGAGACGAAGACAGATAGCAGAGATAGATTTTGTCGTGCTGCTTCTCTCACGCCCACCTATCATCTCCAGCCTGAATGGCTCATCACGGCCGACTGTTAGTGGAGGATTAGCTTCACAATCAAATTGTCTCTTCTTCTTTGTCATTCTCCAACATGGCTTGAGCTATTGCTGAACAGATTTAATGTAGATCTCAGACAAAAATGCATATTGTTTCACAAATGGCAAGAGACTAGTTTTAATGATGGAGTGTAGCATACCACTTAAAGACATCTAAGCAAAGACAAACAAGTCCAGTTTTAACAGTAGTTATCTTCTGCTGAAGAAGAAAGAATCAGTGTAGTAGAAACTTTGGGGATCAGAGAAATAGGCTTCAGTATTACCGGAGGTGAAAGTCAAAAAAGAGCCATGAGACGATGTAGGTTAAGAAGAAGAAATGAGGAAACAGAAGGTCAGTGTCCAGTGTGTCTCCAGGCAACTAGCCTCATGTGTCCTCCTGCTTCATCCCTTTGGTCACCCATCTGTCAAGTTCCTCACACATCTGATGGCTCACTCCACTTCTACTCCTTCAACCTCACTCAACATTTGGAAAATCTATTTGAGTAACAGCAGTGGAAGAACATGGTCAAGATATTCACTGAGCTGCAACTTTAATTCACCATCGTCTTGCTGCTCTTTCTCCTCTCTTCTCCCTTCTTCCCAGAACATGCTCTCCCTTTTAATTTGCCTTCGCCCGCCCCACCACGGCCCATTTACAGAGAGTTTAATTCCAGCAGCACAGGAGAGTCTTTGGGATTTGCATCAATGTTCAGAACACACACATCGTGGGCCCCTTCTGTGTCAGGCTGGATTCTGTCTGCTAACGTCTTAATTGCTGTCTCTTTGTTCCATGTGAGACGAGTGCGGCTGAATTGCATGAGTGCATTTAAAAAAAAGAGGGAAATCTTTCCCTTGCTGACAAGGGAGCTCCATTCTGTTCTGTAACATCAGAAAAACACAGTTGGCAAACTAGGTTATCTGCTTTTAAAAAAAAAATGCATCACAGGAATATACATTTTAAAATAATAAAAAACCAATACTGTGTAGTGTTACAGTACACTGTTAAAATACTGGGTGGCACAACAATTTCCATATCAAATCTAATAAAGTCTATCCAAAAATGGAAATCTTTTAATCATTTAATAATAAGTTTGGTTCCATTTTGGAAAAAAAAAGTTTAATATAGTGTGATTTATTTTATAAATCTCTTTTTATTTCATCTGTGTTTTCAGTTTTATATTCTGTCATGCCACCACAACAAATGCCAGTGTTGTGTTTACAACACTGACAATAAAAGTTTCTTATTCTGATTCAGAAAAGGTTGTGAAGGGTTATATTTTTTAAATGTCCGAAATAATTTAAAAAATCATAATTGTGTGTGTTAAGTGTAATTCATCTACTTTAAATTGATTCACTCCTTTGCTATATGTTTGTCGACTGTCATAAGTTTCAATGCATTATTTGAATGGTTTGATAATTTTGTTGATCGGTAAAATGGCATCTTGGCTCAGAGTTGTCTACATTTCTCAAGAGTTTCCTCTAAGGCCGTTATCTCTCAGAACAAAACACAACCAGGTTTCTGTGTTTGGGATTTTGCATTTATATCTCATATTTACTGTATGTCAATTCTCTGTGGATCTTGATTTCATGTTTCCTTGTAGAAGTTGACGCAGAATACAATGTTTAAAGTCGTCTTCCGATGTGACATTTGCACAGTTGGTGTTTATTCAGCTGGAAAAGTGAATTGAAGCAGGATGTTACCGTCCTAAAAAGGAGGCTATGAGTTTAAGAACTCTTGGATGAGTAGGTTCAAACACGAGCAACCACACTTGATCCACTATATCCAATACATACAAATCTTCTCATCGCTTATTCATGGCCTGACATTGTGTTTATGTTCTATTCATGGCTCGGCTTGTCATGTCTGTCTGCTCTAATGAGCAAGTACGAATAATTGCGAGCGTTTGATGAAGCTGATTGGACTAAAAGGCGTTTCCCGCGCGGAAGGTAATTTTCCCTGAACATTCCGGATGTCTTTGAAAAATGTCTCGGTGGTAAAAGCATCGCATTGGCTGGCAACAGATCAATGTGTCACTGTGGTTGAGCACCTGGAATAAACAGTGTTTGTCCAAGAAAAGTGATTTTAACATCATGCTGTTTAGGTTATTTTACACACTGGGACTACGTTTGTCAGTCTACAAAAACATGATCAAACTATTAAAAGGTGCTTCTCACAGGAGCAGCTTCACTGTCTAGTCAGTTTGACGTAACATCTGAACTCAGCCGTCGTTCTTTTGTCAGACGGAGCTGCCTCAGATCTGCCAGACACACTTTGAGCCTCAACACCTCCACGCTTCTTGTTTGTTCATGTAAACAGCTCGCTGCCGTTTTTTTCCTGACCTCGTTTGTCGGTTGTCACTTCCTGCAGACGAAGCCACAGGTTACGGGCCGGTGTTTGAGGAGCAGCCGGTGGACACCATCTACCCGGAGGAGTCGCCCGAGGACAAGATCACCATGAACTGCCGGGCCCGAGCTAATCCACCTGCCACATACAAGTAACATATGCTCCCCATTATGAGCGCCCAGCGTGCTCTCTTTGTGTTCGTGACCGACGCCACAATGTTTCCAGAAGCTGCTTTTCAATGTCAAGGTCAAAGGGATAAAAACTGATTGTTTTGATTCAGTTTGACTTATTTGAACTGATTACATTTCCTTCCATGCTATTCATGTTTCTTTCTAGAACGACATGAAACACAATTACACGCTCTAATCAGAGGAGAGCCGTCAACACTGATTGCCTTTAATGTTATTAAACAAAGCAAAGGCAATTGAATAATCTATTCATTCGAGGCAGTTACTGTTCATTCTATTCATTCAGTAGCACGAGGCTGCATGAAAAACGACTTGCAATGCAAGTCAAAGTAGAGACAAATGCAATAATTGTACAATAACCTTGCATTAGGACCCTTTTAGAAAAGAAGAACAATGATGCGTTTATGTTAAAATGAAGACATTTTATTTACAAATCTGCAAATGAAAAATGTTTAAGTCATCTGTCCAAAATAAATGATGATCATTTTCATAATATATAATTGCTAATGGAAGAAAAAAAGTGTGGTGGTTTTATTTTTTATATATCATGGAAATATTTTATAAATGAACATGAAAATACACTACAAATGGTAAAAATAAATTAGCTGCTGAGGCATTTTAACACTAATTAAAATGATTCAATTTATAGAATAGTTTGAACTATCTGGAAAGCAAAACAGGTTATATTGAGGAAAACTTAAATAAAACAAAAGATAGTTTGTTGTCTATTGAGGTGGTTATGGTCTTAAAATATAGTTTAAAATAAATCAATGAATATCTTGGAATAAATCAACATCAATTTATACACACATGTAATAGAAAAACAAATAAATAGTCAAATTATTTAAAAAACGATTGGTTAAAGCACAGTTAATATAAGAAATAATGGAAATCCATATATTTTCTAAGATCTCCAAGAGTAGCGTTTTATAAATCAAGCATGTGGAATTTGACTACTAAGCTTTTCCGAGATATTGCTGAATCAGCACGTTGTTCCTGCAGATGGATGCTTGAAGGTGCAGAAATTGACCTGAAGGCCAAACAGACGCACTACGGTCTCTCAGGGGGCAACTTGGTCATCAGTAATCCTGTGAAAAATGAACATGAAGGAAAATATACCTGCTTGGCCACCAACATGTACGGCACAGTCATCAGCAGGGAGGCGTTGATCCAGTTCGGCTGTAAGTTTGTTTGTTTTATCAACTCGTTTCTCCTTCTGGTGCGTTGAAAATGCTCAATTGTTCTTTCTTATATACTGTAGCTCTTTCTCTGCTTCTTCAGCACTGTTCTTACTTCCTTTTTCTTTTTTCTTTTAATATATTTAGTGGTTCAAACTTAGTCATCCATTAACACACAGTCCTACACTGATGGGAGTAGGCTGCAACGCAGCAACCAGCTCAAGATCAGGAGCAATCAGGCTCAAATTTCTTGCTCAGGGAGACATGAACAAATATCGCAACGTCTTTACTACAAGTCAAACCCCTCTACCATTTGAGCTTCATCCCGCTTTAAGGCAAGAAGGTTAATTTCCAGCATAAAAACTCTGGGTTTGCAGTGAATCCGTTGCTATTGATGTGTAGCCTGTGTTTTTTTTTTGGTAGATGTAAAAGACTTGTTGTTAGTCTATTTCATATCTGAAATTAAAGGGTAGCACGAATGGTGGTGAGGTTATCAGCACATTCTAAGGCATGTAGACTCAACACTGAACAACTAAGAGACAGCAGTAACTTACTACATATAAAAAGGGTCAGTCCCAACCAAGAGTTCCCTTATTTCGGATTCAATTCCGGACCTTCATGATGTGGCGATATGCTCTTGAATCTGTATTTTTACACTGATTGTCAGACTGACAAGGAAAAAAAGTACTATTATTAAATAATGTGACTGCAGGTTCAATTTTGAGCAACAACATTACATTTACATTTAGTGGATGGAAATTCAAAACTTTTTGTATAACTTTCTGAAGAAAAAAAAGTTCAGAAAGTTTGGCCGAAGAAAATTCGATGAGTATATATTCTATGTATTGGCTGTAGTCTCCACAAAAAGCATAACTTGGTTTACCCTCAAGCCGTGACAAGAGTTTGCATGAATGATTTATTTGCTTGAATCCTTCCTTCTACACCGAGACTGACATATCATCTTTTCTGTGAGGAAGTCCAGATAATTACAGACAAAACATTGCACAAAAAAATCATAAACTGTGCACAAACCTTTAACTTTTACCCATGCTTATGTTTAATCATCTGTCAGATCTTGATCTTTTCTCATCGGAGGAGCGGGAGTCGGTGCGCATTAGAGAAGGACAGGGGGCAGTGTTGCTCTGTGCCCCGCCTCCACATCATCCAGGTAAAGTTCTCTTTACGAGTTTGTAAAAAAGTCACTGGATTTGAAATAACCTCGTAACTACAAATGATACTTTTCAGCTATTTTGAAGCCATGAGTCATTGTGATCATTCATGTTAATTCAACTTTTCTATTTGAATTTAGATGATTGTATTTTCAAAGATATATGAGCTTCTTGTTATTGCTAGAGCATAAACTGATTTATTTAAACCAGCTCTGTGTGCAAATCTGCTGAATAAGTGACACAATGCCAGGAATTGATAGCAGGATAATAAATGGCTGAATAATCAATGAGTGCTCAGATTCTGTTTATTCAGATGATTCACAATCAGATTCTTATTCCGCCTGCCTCGCATCCCCTCGGCTGTCTCCTCGCTGTTGCTGTGAGTCCGGACTGACAGATGGTGTTTTCTTGTTTCTCCTTCTGAATAGCCGAGCTGTCATTCCGATGGATCCTCAACGAATTCCCAACCTTCATCCCATTGGACAAGAGACGCTTTGTGTCTCAGATCACAGGAAACCTTTACATCTCCAAAGTGGAGGCCTCAGACAGTGGCAACTACTCCTGCATCACGTCCAGCCCGTCCATCTCCAAGAGCGTTTTCTCCAACTACATCCCACTGGTGCCTCTGACGGAGCGTGAGTATCAGACCAACCTTTACTTCTACCAAAAGAGTCCAAACCATACAAATTTGTCTAGTTAGAACTGAACTTTTCATAGAGAAATCTCAAATCAACATGGATTACACACACACGCACACACACACACACACACACACACACACACACACACACACACACACACACACACACACACACACACACACACACACACACACACACACACACACACACACACACACACACACACACACACACACACACACACACACACACACACACCAGATCCTGCTGAAAATGAGGTCTGAATCAGTGGATCTGTTGTGTGGAGTCCCTCAGGGTTCTGGTTTGGGTCCTTTATTATTTGTTCTGTACTTGATTCAGGTAAAATCATTCATTTCCTGATGTTTTTTTTACCACATTTTTGCCCAAAAAACCTTATCTGAAGCATTACTTCACATGGTTTGCACATGTTCAAATTTGCTTCACACAGTGTACAATATATGGTACGACAGTTGCTGCTTGCAACTTTGAACCTGCTGCTCCACCCATGATCAACCTCCATTAAACATTGAATTGCTGCGACTCACTTATTTATAATCATAATTATTATATAGGTTAACAGAAATCTTCATTCCATTTAAGTTGTCAATTGGAGAAATAAGTCTTTATTTTTTTACATATTATAGCTCAGTCTTTGAACACATATTACATAATATTTTTTCTTCACCATCGTCTTGTTTGTTTAACGAGGGAAACAACAGAGACTATTTCCTGGAGTAGTTGATGTACAGTTTTTTTTCACAGCTCATTATAGAGGAACTGTCGGATTACGCTGAATGTTTTAAGACCAACATTTCTCTGTAATGTGAAGCCTTGTCATAAATGTTGTGCTCAATGCAGCTTTGTGTATTCTTCAAAAGTGTACAGTATATTGTTTTTTGCTTGATTGCACAGCAGCAGTCAGAGTACCACTTTCTTTTTACGATAACGCACATAAACAAAATCCATCAATGTAGTCAACGGTTTAAATCCTTAAGAAACATGTTCAATTGCAACTTACACACAGCTGTTAGAAATCACTGAAGTTTGTTATTTTACAATTATTTTTTAAAGGTAATTGTTAATTACGACAATAATTCATTTTTCTTTTGTTTCTTCATTTTCTTTTATGTCATATAAAACAAACTCACCCCTCATTTACTTAATAACTTGTTAATTTTCAACCTCTTATTCCTTAATCTAAACCATGTGCCTCTACTTAACTGTTCATCAAAGGTTACATTTGATGTATTTTATTTATACCTTAATGTTTATCAGAGGGGATTTAAATTGTTGTGGTACTGCACAATTATTATTTTCTTTCTTCTTGAGTTGCTTGTGAATTGTATTTATGAAGCTTGACTCACAAGAAGGATCCTCTGAAGGAGCAATTATCACTGAATCGATTCAAACATTTAAACTTCATGTAGAATTAAAATCAACCAAACAGTGAACCGACATATGTCATGTTAGATAAGACCCCTTAGTAACACCCTGACACTCCTCAGCTTGTCTGTGTAGCGCTTTAGTAATTTAGTAATGTAATAAAATGTACAATAATAGCAGTTCCATGACAGTCAAAAGTATGTTGGCTATTTTAAAAAGGAACATTAAACCAGATGGTTGTTAAGTTAGGTGTGAACTTCAATCTTGACCTTTAGATTGATTGATATTTAATCTTAGCAAACCTTGATCTCTGGTGTGCACCAAGGTACAATATGTGGCCCCTTTTTATTGTTCAGTCCTGGTGATCTCAGGCTTTGACACCTGTTGTCATCAATCATTCATCAGTTAGACAAACTGTTATTGGTTGAATTCCAAATATGATAATTAAGCAGTTCACATTTCAAACAAAGATTAATACAGAATAAATGTAAATCTAAATATCTTTAGAATTTCTTCTTTTTAATTTGATTCTTACTTCAACCTACTGTGACTGAATGAAGGCACACATTGTAAGAGAAACTCTTCAGTGTTGGACTACTGACGAATGACTGTAGGGTTCATCAACATGTTCTTTTTCATTAATATATTAATTTTTAAAAGATTATATAAAATCTTTTTGCTCTCTGTCATCAAGCTACTACTCATGTTCAAGGGCGGATCTGCTGTTTCCAGGGAAATCAGTGGCTGCATGTTTAAGAAGGCTGTGAATCGATGACATTGTCTAATAGAAAGAGAGATTTTAATATGGTTCATTTATAAATCACTCTTTTTATTTTTTTAATCTTCCGCGAAGCACATTGGTCATTAAAAACAAAGGGAAAAAGAAAACATTAGTCTTCTAGGTTGAACAATAGAGTTTTGAATTCATGTTTCTATTTTATTGTTTGGTGTTTTCTTATGTATGTTGTTGTGATAACCACACAAAAATGAATGCAGGATACTTTGAAAAGGCTGTATAAACAGATGAAAACTGTTGAAAACTCTTTCATGGAAAGTATTTGCTGCAAAAGGAAATGTGAGTTTGATTTAACTTAAATGAAGGAAAAAAAAAGTTGATTTAACATTTTAAGTTTTTTGTGAATTTTAACATTTGAGTGCAAGACTGTTTTACTTGGATATTTTGAGTGAGAACAAACTAAAAATAGGATAAGAAAGCATCAACAAATCGATGTAAATAAAGGTAAAATCAGGAACAAAAATAATCACACCATATAAATAACAATAACTATTCTTCTCTACTCCTTACAATCACTATTATCTTGTATGACAACAGTAGAAGATGTATGGAAACCACAAATATATGAAATGTCAACTGAGAAAACATTTTGTGTAGCATGTTTTTTATTGTTGACTCATCCACCCTGTTAGTGCTACCAATAGAAGACACTGTATTGATGTTTGTCAATACAGTGAGTTGTTTTCACTTTAATTTTGAATCTTATATTCAGACCTGAACCATTTAAAAGAAGCGAAAATAATTATCTCTGATTTCTATTGATGTACATATTTCATTACACTTTAAATAAGTCCCTTTCAATGCTAGCAGGTTATAAATAATGTAAAAGATAATACTTCAAAGATACTATGATGACCTGACAGATAAGTAGTTACAATGTAATACACCTTAAAAAGGGGAGAATATAATCCAGTTAGAATGTGGTGTGTGTTATTATGACACACGGCAAGATGAAAAATAGATGAAATGCACTCGTTTTGACCTGGCAGACATTTTAAAATGGCTTTGCATATATTTCCATCTATCATACCTAATCGTCCCAAAAACATCGATCTAGCTTCCTACGCTGTAGCAACGATTAATCAGGATTAAATCAGGATTAGGTTAAACACAGGGGGTACAATTAGTTTTAATGAAGAGGTCAATCGTCCCTTTGAGTCTGTCTTCCTTTAGGATATGTCTTGCTCAGGTTGCAGTGCAGTTTGTACTTTTATCAAGATTTAAGAAGATAATGTGCAGAAAAGTGGATACAGAGAATAAAGTAAAACAACAGTTATGAAGTAATATCCATAGTCAACGAGTATACCTTTATTCGTACACTGAGATAGACTATGTGCCGTCAAAGTACAACCTTAGAGAGTTACATTTGTGGTACGTACATGAAAAAAATGTTTATAATTAATAATAACAATGTTTTTTCTGTTCTGCCACCTCTTACAAATTGAAAGTACTTGCATGTAAACATAATTAAACCATGTGTCATGAAGTCCATTTTGAATTGGAGCTTTGGTTAAAAACATGTGACGCGTGACCAAGCGACACA
The DNA here is from genome assembly GCF_982586985.1 of Callionymus lyra. NCBI lineage: Eukaryota > Metazoa > Chordata > Actinopteri > Syngnathiformes > Callionymidae > Callionymus > Callionymus lyra. Next base: position 2,970,050 of record NC_141825.1, on the reverse strand, counting down.
GAACACGCTTGGAGGAGCTTTCACAGAAACTTCCAGATCTCCTGGCTCACCGCTGCACTGAACCCTGAATCCATATGTTATCTCCTCCTACTGTGCAAGATGACAAGTGACACATTTTTTTTTAGTTTATCCATCCCGGTTATTCTGTGTTGCCAATAAGCTTCGAAAGGCTAACTTAAGTCTCTAAGTGGGCAGAAGGGGTTTTGACATGAATTGAACATGGTTGAACATGAATTGTCTTGCAGAAGCACAAGTGATTAGTGCCATCAGATTGTCATCCTTATTAATGGTAATACAAAAACACATTTTCTGCATTGTTATGTAACTGTAATTTAAATTGTTGCTTTTTTTTAAATGTTAAAAAAAAAACAATCTAAACGCAGCTACACACACCTTTGATTATGTCGACTAGAAGACACCAAACACAAACAATTTCTAAGTTGGGACATTAACAACAACTACACCTGAGTATATCCACAGAGAGTTATAGCAACAAAGATTGACTGAATTTCATGAAGCAGTCATCCACTTGACTTATCCTGACAGCTTTTATTCAATTTACATCATCACATACATCCGTCTCAAACCTTTCTTCAGGTTTAAATTGTGTTCATTGGTTACTTCCCCTAGTTTATGTCTGTCTTTGGTGCAATTGGTTGAGTTGTTACAAGGGTTAGCGCTGTTGCCTAGCAATGAGGCAGTGTGAGTAGGACATTCTTTGTGCTTCGACATGTGATTTGTGCACATGAAAACCCAGTCCTTCACGCTATCTCATCCTGGATCCACTCAATTCCATTTGACCCCGAACATGCTGAGATGCGGTGATATGAAATGAATGAGTGAATGCTCTTGGATGGCATCGTCAGTCTGAAGAAATGTGACATGTTTTAATAAAATGGTGTCGTGAGCTCGTGTCTCTGTCTTTGTGCCCTCAGGTCCCATTCGAAAATACCCTGCTGACCTGAAAGTCAAGTTCCCAGACACCAACACACTCGTCGGCCAGAACATCACCTTGGAATGTTTTGCTCTAGGGAAGTAAGTGAGAGAGATTTTTTTGTCTCAGTTCCTTGTTGAATTATTCATTGAAAAGTAAAACTGTTGTTTATTTATTTATTGATCTAAAAACTGTTAGAGCTTTTGCTCAGCAGTCAGATACGAATGTGGTTTTAAAGCTCCCATGCTATTTATCTCATGCTGGTGGGTTTGTTTATGGGAAGATCTAAATGGGGAGGCGAGGTATTGTTTGGTCTAATTATGTTCTCAAACTCAAATTGTAGATTATGGCATCTGGTCATGTGTATATATATATATATGTATCTTTATCATTTTGAGTATAAAACTGAAGGCGTTAATGATACATTTTTTGTACGTAAATCTTTTTTTGCATCAAAGCTAGTCACTTGTACTGTTCTACTTTTTGTAATCCATGCGTTTGCGTCTTCTCGCCTGGACTATTGCAACAGTTTATTTTCATGTCTTAACAAGAAGGAGCTGTCTAGCTTGCAGTTGATACAGAACTCTGACCCACTCTAGTAGAAGAACTCACATTTCTCCGATCCTTAAAACTCTTCACTGGCTTCCAGTTTCTTTCAGGATCAAAGTTTCTGTCAGGCTCCTCCTTACATCAGTGATCTGATCCAGCCTTACACCCCAGCTCGGGCTCTGAGGTCTGTGGATCAGAATCTACTGATGGTTCCACGCGCACGCTTCAGGACAAGAGGAGAGAAATCCTTCCAGACTGTTGCTTCTAAGCTTTGGAATGATCTTCCTCTCTCTTTGTGCTTGATGGATCTACTGACTCCTTAAAGAAACATCTTGAGACGTTTTTATTTGTTCAGGCTTTTCCTTGATTTTCTGGAACTCCTGTTGTGTTATCAGTTTTATCTTGACCTTTAAAGTATATATTTTATTGAGTATTGTTTTGATTGTTTAAGCGCTTTGTGACCTGTGGTCTGGAAAAGCGCTATACAAATAAAAATTACTTACTTACTTACTTACTTGCAGGCCAACAATACGTTGCACACTGTTTTTCACTTTATATTAGTATAATAAATATGAAAGAAATGGATTGTTCAGCTCAGGCGTCCCTGCATGCATGGCAGGACTAAAGGAGGTCACCACTGTTTGATGGTCCACCTAAACCATGCTCCTAACATTGCACAAGAAAAATAAGTGACATAAATGGGCTGCACCAACAACAACAACATAGATATCACGTGATGAAGCAAAGCTCGCGATCGCTGCTGATGTGACATCTTGTCATCCTCCAGCCCTGTTCCGGACATCCGCTGGAAGAGGGTGGATGGAGAACTGTCGTCCAACCATGAGATCCGGATGGCGGGAGCTCATCTGCACTTATACAACGTACAGTTCGAAGATGCCGGGACGTATCAATGTGAGGCGGTGAACTCGAAGGGAAAAGACTTTCACACCGCTCGACTTTCTGTGGAGGGTAAGAAACACGTGTACATGTACAGTAAACGAATGAATATAGTTATAATATAGTGTCCTATTTTAATTAATATGAAGATACTTTTCTGCTCACTTAAAAGTTACACAAATGCATTAAATTATTGACGATGGAAATGACAAATGACTTTAAAGCAAAAAAAAACATCACAATTGTGTTGCAAAAAATACAGATGTATTGCTTCCAAAATCACAAAAATCAATCAACAAATTATATAACTATGATAATCACCTCCAACCCTTCCAATGTGACACTTGAAAACTATGTTTAAAACGTTTGTATACATTATACAATCATGGATTGAAGGTCATCTATGCTTTTATATGATCCTGGGCAAAGTATGTTTGTATTTATGAGGCCCTTATAAGATAAAGGTAGTAATACATATAGTTGTGTTTCTGACAGCTTTATTAGTCCTTTTTGTCTCCGTTTTTTCAAGCTAAAATTGAGAGTTTAAATTGTTTCACTCATGTTATCTTTTTCTTCATCCATTTTTCTATCACAGACCATATGATGGGGCCCCCAATGGCAATATTGCCCAAACTTGGTCTTCATAAATGTCTGGCAGTGGGGTTTCTAAAGATTTACAGGCCCGCCATTTATTTAATTGTGACATTTATTCCTGAAAAAAGTAATTAGAAAAGCCAAATTTTCTTTTTGCAATTGGGTGACTGACATCTGTCTATCGTAAGTAAGTAAGTAAGTAATAGTTATTTGTAAAGCGCCTTTCTAGACCAGGAATACAAAAAAAAGAAACCATGGAATACCTCAAAGCACTGTAATAATATAGTAATAATATAGTAATAGTAATTTCATGAGTAAATAGTAAGCTAGTAATGTATGTAGTTGTATGTGGTTGTTGCTGAGCCTTTGTTTCTCTTAAGAAAACTGTTAATACAAATCATAATACAAGCCACTTTTCAAAAGTGATATTCCAGAACAACACATCGACTGTGAACCAAAGTACATCCATGTGTGTATTTATTATTTGTTGGTCTCAAGAGCGTCCTCTTAGCCTCGGCTCTGATTACTGCGAACACACTTGAATCTTCTCATTTATTATTCAGCTCTGCTCTAAAGTAGCTGTCTGATGGTTTTTTTTCTCTTCTTGCAACCTGTTCCCCGCTTTCCCAGCATTCCCAGAGTGGGTGGAGCACATCCGCAGCACGGAGAAGGACCTCAACATCGACTACAGCATGTCCTGCGTGGCCAGTGGCAAACCAGAGCCGCACATACGATGGCTGAAGAATGGAAAACCTGTAATTACCTCCCGTTAATGTTTATTGTCCCTCGGCAGTGTCATGGAGGTGAAGCTATTAAGCGTCCGGCGAGCCAGAGCGGCACTAAAAAAAACGACTTAACGCTTTCATGTGTGAATGTGTTAAGGGGTACGTTGCAGCGTGGGTTGTGTGGAAGCCATTGAAACGATTGTCATCGGGCTTGAAACATGCCTGAGAGACGGCGAAGAGCAGGAAGTGGGAGACCATTTGATGAACGCTGCTAGAAACATGTCTGTGCATAATGAAGTTCCACCACTAGTCACTTTCATTAGCCTGCGTCGGATGTATTAGTTAAATACACGCTTGTTTCTAGCCTCCAATGGAACGTCTCTCTTCATGTCCTCCCACAGTTCCACCAGAAGGACATGAGATTCAGCAGCTTAACGTTTCAAGACTCTGGGATGTATCAGTGCATCGCCGAGAATCACCACGGAGTCATTTTCGCCAATGCAGAGCTGCGCGTGTTCGGTGAGTCACTTTTTCAGATTGGCCACGTCGGCGGTTTGAAGGTCAAGTCGTACATGTACTGATTGGATAAAACAGGAGCATAGTTTTCAAATCACATAACATCACAGAACTGCTGACTAGGCTTTTTTTATTGAGTTATGTTAACCAGTGGTCGCCAAGTTTGGTTTTTGCCACGCCTTCCTTTAGAACATAAAATGGATTTGTGTCCCCTTGTATTTGTTTGTGTGTGTGTGTGTGTGTTTTCCCTGGAGCTGGGGAGCAATTATTTCTGGACTGGTAAACCATTCATTAGGAAAGGGCAGTTAAAATAATCGGAGGGTGTTGTTCCCAAGCAACATTTTGTGCCTGTGTTGGACCAAGTCTACCAAACTCCATCATGGGGGCCAAAATCATAAACACAGTACCATTTGAAAAACCCATTGACATCATGTTTCTTTTGAAGTATAATTGAAATTTTGCATCTTTATACTTCAAAATATCAACATGAACATTCATCTAATTGTGTGACAACCATCGATAGGGCCTCAAATAACTAACTAGGGGGCCAGATTCGCCCTTAAGTTTGAAACACTAGTGAAATGGTTTTTTTAAAGCAGTAATTATAAAAAGAAGGGATACATATTATTGAACATTGGAGGTATATTCATTATGGATTCAGAGTAGTGATGGTTTGATGAAGCTTCATGAAGCAGTGTCATTATTTTCATAGCCCACTAGATGGCGGCATCTGCACTATTTTCCTTTGTTTTAAACAACTGTTCTAATGAAACATCATTTGTTAAACTGATGGCGCCACCTACTGACCTCTAAACAACATGACACTGCTTCATGAAGCTTCATCAGTCCATCACTAGTAACAAGCAAAATGTTATTTACTTTCACAAGGTGATCATTCAGGATACAGTAGCAGTCTCACAGGTTTATTCTCACTGTGTGATGAGTAACTCTTCTCCCTCCTGCAGCCTGTGCACCAACATTTCAGTACAACCCCGTCAGAGAAGTCATGGTGGCTAAAAATGGCCGAGTCGTGATCGAGTGTCGACCCAAAGCGGCTCCGAAGCCGACCATCTCCTGGAGCAAAGACACAGAGCTGCTGCACAACTCCACCAGGTGAGTTGTATCATCGTCCTCCTATTTGCTCCTCTATATTGACCTTTTGACCCATGATAAATACATTATCTAGCTCAAATAATCCCCACACGTCTGTGCTCAGACACATCTGGGTCATATTAACACCCAGATGAGAATCTCCCTGCGAAACGTTGCTAGACTGAAGGGGATAAACGATGTATTTTGAAGGGTTTTAGGGATCTAAATAAGCTGTAGACCCCCTAAATCTGCCAAATTATAGTCCGTGTGCATATTTTTTCATCACACATCTTGTCTGTCTGACATAAGCTTCTGACTGACGTGTAAACCATCATCATGTTTCCCGCCTTCATAAAACAAGCCTAATCTGGTCGCCCCCCCCAAAAAAAGTGGGGACCACACGGAGGAGGAGCAGTGGCCAAATGACTGTGCAGCATAAGCCCTCTAATACTCTCCATGGCGTCTGCGTGAGAGCGACAGAGCAGCAGGTCGTCACTGTTTGTCAATGTGAAATATGCAGAGACATATGAATGAAGTATCATTGCTGAGCCTTCAATTAACTCTTGTCATGCTGGGAAGACTCATCATTTATCATTTATATGGAAGCCATAAAATTTCTTTGGGTACCTGACCCCCAATATTTTATAATAATTATGTTTTATTTATACTCAAGACCGATCTAGTGTCTGAACAACAAGATGTGTCATATTTCTTTGCTCATCATTCATTTTATGAAATAGTGGTTAGACAGTGAAGCTGGTTCAAGAAACTACAACGTCAGCTCGACACTGTAAAAAACATAGAAAGGACTAATTGGTAAAAGACTCCATGTGAGGATACTTGAGATGCTAATTTGCCTCCCTAAACATGACTTAAGTCAATGGAAATTGAAATATAAAGTGGATATTTTCAGTGAGATCATTCCAGTCACTCTTAAAAGGCACTTTTTTCTCCAAGTCCAGGGGAATCTGAGGGTTCCAAAAGTTCTCATTTTAATAAGGATGTATGAGGAGTTATTTTAGTGGACACTCAGAGTGAATGGAAGATAAGCTGCAGCAATTGTTCCTGTCGTCTCACTCCCCAAAAAGGAGCAGTTAAGGTTGGTGTAGCAGAAGTTATATGTCAGGAAAGGGCAGCTAAGAACACATCTGCATAATCTAAAGCGCGGCATTAAGAAGTGAGAGAGCAGTTTTAGACACAGCTAAAAAAAAAGGTAAGCAGCAGAGTCAACAGCACATTATGCAGTCTTGCATTCATAAGGTTTCAGCAATTCTCTTGGAAATAGGTTTGACATTTGAATGTCAGGTACAATTCCACCTGCTGTAAACTAGTGCAGAACAGAGAATCCAGATGATTTAATTACCTTCCATTGTTGAAGAATTGTATCTACGGATATATAAATATATTATCATGACATTTATTTAATTGATTCAATTATTGACTTGCTTTTTCTTATAAAGTAAGTAAGTAAATAATTTTCAATTTGTAAAGCGACTTTCTCAGACCAGGTTCACGAAGCGCTTAAACAGCAAAACAATACAAAGTAAAAAAAAGTACACACAAAGTTGTTTGTTTACAGCCTCAGGGGCGCTGGTGTTCTCAGCAGCAGCGCACGAAAGCCAGTAAAGTTAAAGTCAAACTTTCAATGGTTTTCGTGTATTAAAATAAAATCACTATCTAACTGAATATTTTATTCTCCCTCTAGCGAACAGTGTGTGGCAAACACATATGATTTATGATCATAACATTGAATTGGATTAAAATTGTTTTTCTTCATTTGGGTAAAATGACGACAAGATATGAAAATATTATTTTATTTTATTTTTTCTACAATGTATAAACCTCGAGAAAACCAAAGGTTAAACATTTCGAATGTGATGAGGAAATTCAGGAATAAGCAGATAAGCAGATATTGGATATTTTTGCTGATTCATTGTGAGTTGCAGTTGACGGGATCAGGTGAAAAAAAAAGCTGGACCGTCTCGCTCTCCACTGAATATTTGATCATGTGAAATTTATTTCCTGGCAGAATGTTCATCTGGGAGGACGGCAGTCTGGAGATCCTCAACGTGACACGAGCAGACAAAGGCAACTACACCTGCTTTGCGGAGAACGACCGGGGCAAGGCCAACAGCACCGGGTCACTGCAGGTCACCGGTGAGCTGGAGCCGTGATATAAATGAAGAATATGAATCCTTTTTTCATGCTGCTGGTTTTCCTATAACCTGCCAGTCATCATGATTCAAGGCCGCACCGGCTGTTGAACAATCACAAGATCCCTGAGTCCAAGGCCAGGAGGCTTCAGAGTGTAGTGAGACAAGCCTCTAGTGTGTTGTCCTAAGACCACTTGAGTTATTGACGATTGGGGAGCAGATCCTGGTTTTTACTTGAGCTACTTGTCATTGTGAGCTGTCAGCTATAGAAGGTTCTTTCAGGGTCAATTGTTGGTTATCTTCTGCCCCCTTCTGGTCATGGGTGGAAGTTTTCTTTGAACTTTGATTTTTATGTCTATATCATTGAACCTTTAAGAATAAAACTATTATTTTAGAGTGAAGACAGTTTAATAAAATTGTCCTTGCTAACAAATTGTATAAACATACACTAATAAATACTGATCTGTAAGTAACTTATATGTTCTTAGTCATATAATTACTTGTTATTACATGTGGACAAGTGTCATAAAATTGAAAGTACATTAAGATTGTTCAATAATCTAGTTTACGAAATATTTACTTGATATCCTTTGTATTAAGTGTTTATTTCCATATTTGTAATGGTTTTTAGACTCCACAAAGATCACAATGGCGCCGGCGAACGCTGACGTCAAAGTGGGGGAAAGCGCTCTGATGCAGTGCGCCGCGTCACACGACTCCCATCTGGACATCACCTTCATCTGGTCCCTGGACGGCCGAGTCATCGACATGCACAAGGACCGTCAACACTACGAGCGCGTCCCGGTGAGACGAGGCCGCCCGACGGTCCATTAATAACCACGGTCATGTGACTTATAGTTGGAGGCAGAAGGTGGCTTTTACTTCAGAGGACATTCATATCCTTTACTTTTTGTCAACTTCCTAAATTTGTTTTCAAATATAATAGAGAATTCCACAAGGATCTACTAAGCTCTAAATGGCCTGTCTACTTCTTTCGTAACACCAAACCATGCTAACCATACACACTCAATCATCCTGGTGAATGGCCAAACCTCCTTTTAACAATGTGATTAATCATGCTCCCGGTCTTCCAACCGGAGGACTTTTCCGTCATAAAATATTATCACAGCGTATCAATCCTGTTTCCTGCTGATCCACATGAACCTTTTTTTTGCATCAAATCTTGCTGATGCAGCGTTAAGCAGGCATGTGCTGGGGTTTCTGAGCAGACCGTAGTTGATAGTTGATAGATAGTTGGGCCGACACCAGACATAAAAAATCGTATTCAAGGTTTATGACTTATCTTTAATGAAAATCCTACTCTTAATTAATATCTTGCTTGTGCTGTCAAAGCTGAAGGTTTTAAATGAATCTCGGACATTTTACAAATAGTTTAATCTTTTAATTTAAATAATCAATTTTTTTCCTGCTGACACATTTGCAAAGTTTATATTTCATTCTTGATGCCACTCACCTCCATTAAAATCATCTTTTAAAACCACTAATGGAAAATGTCTGAAAAGAGAAAGCATGAGTCGCATGTGATGTTTGAAATCTGACAAACCCATTGTGTTTCTTTGTCCAGAATGGAAGCTTGAATGGCGAGATACTGATCAAGAATGCACAACTGAAGCATGCTGGGAAATACACCTGCACCGCTCAAACCACTGTGGACAACGCTACCGTTACAGCTAACCTGGTTGTTAGAGGTGAGACATCAAGCAGATACTTTGGTCAAATCAGTGACTTGCGGTTCATGGTTGGTGAGGCACTGACTTCTTCAGTTTTACAAGTGTATAAACCCAAAAGGGTGACTTATTAAATTGGCTACTGGTTATTTCATATCTCAACAGCATTCTTCACACCGGCATGCACACACACACACATGCACACGCATGGTCTTAGGTAAAAAAATTGAAAAGATCATTTAAATGATTTTATTAGATTGATGAGACCATGCAAGTTATAGCATAAATCTTTGACAATATCATATGAAGACATAGCTGAAATCTCAAATATTAATTCAATATTTAATAATCAATTAATTGAAAATTATATTTAAAAAACCTTTAACCAGCCATATTTAATGATCTGAGACCTATCAACTGGCTGAAAATCTAAATTAGTTTTAAACAACCAATTGATAAGAGAAGAAAAAAATTGAAGGAACTAATAAATAATTGAAAGTATTAGCAAAAGTGGATTTAAACAGTATAGAGTATGACTGTGATGATGGATTACAAGAAATATTTAGCTGATTTAATGGTTTTAATTTAAAGGCCAAACGTTTAGTTCCTGCTTTTAAATTGGCGTTTGGGGAATTTACCGTAAAGTTAAGCGAGAAATCTCCAGATTTAAGTTTGGCTCAAGAGTGAAGTTATGATAGTTATGAAACTAGATATGATATGAAAGTGATAGTTAGCTTGACAGCAGAATCATTTCAGCGCTGTATGTGCATTAAAATGTTGGTGTCAGGAAGACTAGTGATGTCTGTTACTTTGTTCTAAAATTCCACCATGTTTCTTTTAGTTTTAAAAGCTTTGCCTTTTCACTGCGGTTGTATTTCCTATCCTTGTTGTATTTATTGGAGAAATTAAGAGATATGTGTTTGTGTTGGATTGCCTCACCTGTCTACCCTGCCGCACGTCCCTGAAGAAAATGTTGGTTACCAGTCTTGAAATACACAAAAGAGGTCCAACTTTATCTTGCGCACATCAATTTTTATATTTTATTGATGTCACTTTTTCTCAAAGGTGTGCTAGTGATGGGCTAATGAAGCTTCATGAAACAGTCTCATGTTTTGTAGGTGGCGCCATCAGTTTAAAATGACATGATGTTTCATAAGAACTGTTGTTCAAAACAAGGGGAAATAGTACAGAGACGCCATCTAGTGGACTCTGACAATACAGACACTGTTTCATGAAGCTTCATCAGACCATCACTAGTAAATGCAATGTCTGGCTTTACTTTATTGGTAACTGCAAAAAAGTATCTCAGTATTAGTTAAACACTGTCTCATAATTACTGCAGTAAATCAGTTTGGTGGTCACATGACACTCAAGACTCTTTGGACGTTTCATAACTAAGTCCCGAATACAATGTGTTTGTGGTATCCCTTGTGTTGTCTCTGGGTCAAGGTGAACGACCTCCCTGGCTTCCAGAAATACATATGTAGTGGTGGAGGCCGTTCTCCTTGAACCAGAGACAGCACAACGGATACCACAAACACATTTGTTTACAGGCCTTTGGTTCATCTTGACCCCTATAAAACACAAGGGTTAGAGAGGCAGCTTCTTGTTACTAGTGTTTTGTTGATTAGACCTCATGAGGCAGCTCACAGTCATTAAGGCCACTGTAAAATAGAGAGTGCCATCTAGTGGCCTTTATGCTGATGCAGTTTCATGAGGCCTCATCAACCCATCACTAGTTGTGACATACCTCGTGTGCTGACGCCAATACTAGAACACGCATATTGTCGGCCAAAAAGTGGTGGCCCAGATTTTTCCTGCTGGCTGCTGAATAATAAGCTTGTAGAATCCATTAAGTGTCTGCACATCTTCTGACTAACTAGTCAACTCCAGGGAGTTTGAGGAAAACGCTTGCCATCGTAGCGATTTGTAGACTTAGATTAGTCTCATAAATAATTGCGCGGCTTTGCAATAAATGTGAATTTAATGAAGATTCCACTTGTTTGAGACATCTAGTCCAACCTTGTGTTTCAGAACATCAGGGTTCACACATCAACATGATTTCCCAGAAGTTTTTGATAATTAACTTTTTTATGTAAACCACCTGCTCACTGAGCAGGTTCTCTTTCTTCATGAGTCATGTGTTTTCTCTGTCAACTTCCTCTCAGCTCTCCTGTGTTTTGGGGAACAGGCTTTGTGCAAAAGCTGCTTAAACGCGAAGTTAATAGGCTAAACAAAGATCCGGTTGCCAGTCATCCATCTTCTGCCCTCAGTGTGCTGCCACCGCTCTCAGATGGGGCGATGAGGGATGACCAGGTGAAGAAGGGGTGGAACCGTAACACCACCGCGGCTGAAGCTCCCACAGGAGTGGGCTGATGCCAGCAGCTCGGGGGGTGCACGGAGGGTGGGATGAGAGACGGCCATTTATCACGTCACACCAGCACCAGCAGATTGTTTGAGCTCATAACAGAGTTCTGCACCTGTAGCTTGTTGTTGGAAGGGATTATCTAAAGCAAGAGGAGACTTGTGTGTTATTATAGAGTAATGTTACTGTCAATCACAGTACAACGTCTCTGTGTTACTGCTTTTTAAGATCAAGAATAGTTCTTTTTTTGTTATGCTGCTGAGGTAAAAAGGCTTGTTGGGTGAAGAGCACATGAGGCAATCATGTCTTCATCTCTTCAGGCCAAGTGAATGAGTATAAGTTGATCTATTTTGCTCAAATACTGAGAGCCAGAGTTTATCGCTCCCTGCGTGAGGCTAAGCTGAAGATTGATCCATGACTGAGGTGAGGGAAGGTCTGAGCAGATTCCACTCTCTGGGATCTCTGTGGGTTTTCTGGAGTGAAGGATTCTCTGAATGATTCAAGGGTCTGATATGGTCAACCGCCCAATCTTTACACCCGGAGAAAACTCTTTAAAGGACTTGACACATTGTTCTGATTGAGTATCTTATTATTTATCTACCGTCTGTACATATATCTTTCACTGCTTATTCAGGTTTTGATTCGTGGGGGCAGCAGCTAGAGCGAAGAGGCCCAGACTTTATTTTTCAAAGCAACCTCCTCAAGGTAGACATACCAGGAATACTGTGAAACTACTACTGACTTCTCTCCATGTGGAGGATCAGTGGTGCGTCTCTAAGTCCTCCCTTATTGTTAATAAAGGTGTAATAAATCATAAAATACTATTAAAAATATATTTAAAAGATTTCTATATGGTGGCCAATATATTCAGGGTAATGGCAAATGACACTGGACCTTTGGATGAAACAATGTATTTTCTCAAACTAAAAGAAAAACCCTTTACAGCAATTAATAGATAGTACAACTCAAATTAAATTGAAATAAATTCTGTCTGTTCAGAGAGGACAACACAGGTATCTCTGACTCACTGTGTTTGTGTCCTTTTTGTCTCAGACTCTGAATAAAGTCGTCTCCTGAATGTCACAGGAGATCCAGCTGACCTATTCTTGAAAAGCATAAAAGCAAAAAAGGGGAAATCAAAACTAAGCCCCAACCGCCTGATCCTGTCAGTCGTGGCTTTCTTATCACCTTCATATCTCGGCCCGGAATTCATGACCAAAAGAAAATCCTATCAGATTTCCACGGCTGTGAATTGTGGTTCTCAACCATGCTGCGGTCTGGACTTCTGTCAGTCCAGGAGCTACGTGTTTGTGGAGGAATCTGTAAAAGCATGAAAACCACTTAATTCAAAGACTCTTCTTGCTTTGATTGTACACGTCTCTGCTGGATGAAGCTGTTTGCTCAAATCCAATATTTCTGTTCTGGAGCTTTTAAGATATGACTTGGATTCTGTGTTTCATCTTCATCATACACAGGATGTAACATAAGGCACCAAACAGTTTAAGAACATGCAATATTTGCTTAATAAGATTTTATCATTTGCAAATGCTGCAGAATTGCTGCACCTGCTGATAGTCACGCTGAACTAAGTGCGATTCGAATGAAGGAATGAAAGGATTAATATTGCATTCCATATTTGTTGTGATACAAGGGGGTGGATCAATGCCACAGAATATAGATCAGTATACATGGATGAATGAATGATGGTTTATTGATACTTTTAAAAGCAGGTATGATAAATGCCTAGATAAATGGATGAATGGAAGGAGGGAATAATAGATTCATTGGTGGATAGATATTCTTAACTCAGATTAATGAATGATGGAGGGATGAATTAAAGGATTAAAACGGACAAAACAGGAGTCAGTTCCGGTCGCTCCAACACGCCGTTAATTCCTGGCTCTTATACTTATACTACGCTTTGTGGAGAGAAAAGGTCAATGCAGAGTGTCACGGGTCGTTTATTCGCCGCTTCAAGTCAAACAAAATACAAGCTTTACGATCGATCGGACGCACTTTCTCCCGGCGACTTTACAGGTCAATAGCCCCGGGAGAAAAGGTCTCGAACTGTAGAAACATCGCAATATTTAAGGCAAATTTCCGGGGCGAGAGGTCCTCCCCCTATCACCATATTGGTTCCTTCAAGCTTCCTGTGCCACAATCCCCTGTGGAGATTCCTTCCTAATTTGTTTCCTTTTCTTATCATTCAAATGTTCTTGGGTGGGGGTTTCTGTCTCCTAATACCCCCAACACGGGTTTGTCCCGCTTCGTTCTTTTGATCCACGACCCAAGGTGTGAAAAGGCAGACAAACAGACGTTTAAATAACCGGTGTCATGTCTCTAATTCTGTTCCAAGCTTGTCTTGAGACAGTGTGTCAGTCTGAGTGAAATGTTGATTGTGAATGTGTATTCAAACGTTTAAGCTCTTAGATGAAGCTAGTCATTTATACTTTATATTTTGATTATCTTTTAGCATTAATTTAAGTATGGCGTATACGTATAGTGTATAATCATTTTTAATCTTACAGGATGGTTGATGAAAGAAATGTAAAGTGTAGGTAGAGTAAACTCAATGTCGGATGGATGAGTACTTTCAAAGATAAGTCGATGTATTGATGTAAGGAGCGATGGATGGAGAGAAGTAAAAGTATAGTAGAAGTTGTGAAGGATTAATTGAAGAGTAATAATAACTGTTTCTCAAAAGAACAAAAGTGTATCATTTTTAATCCAAGAGAGGTTGAAAATCAGTCTTCAAATGAAGCATAAATAACACAAACATACAGTTGAATGTTTGACTTGTTGACTGCCCATGAAACATGACCTCTCTGTTCCCTCCAGGTCCACCAGGCGCTCCAGGTGGAGTGCGCGTCACCAACAAGAAAGACAAGAATGTGACATTACAGTGGAGCCGGGGGGCCGACAACCACAGTCCCATTTCCAAATACACCATCCAGTACCGCGACTATGACGAAGTCTGGAGGAACGCCAGCACTGGTGCGAACTTTTATTGAACAAACTGTGAAAGTGATTCATACCTCTGCCAAGGAGTGGCTTTGTTAGGATTCAAGTAGTGATGGGCTGATGAAGCTTCATGAAGCAGTGACATGTTGTGTAGGGGTCAGTAGGTGGCACCATTAGTTTGAAAAAATATGTGACGTTGCATTAGAACAGTTGTTCAAAACAAAGGAAAATAGTGCAGAGACCGCCATCTAGTGGACTCTGAAATAATGACACTGTTTCATGAAGCTTCATCAGACCATCTCTGACTTCAACTAGTATTTGATTATTCATTTCTTTAAACAAGATACAAAAGTTGGGAATGTTTTTGTTTCAAAATTGGTTAAAATAGGTGAAGATAAATGCATGAGCTTCTATTGGTGTTCTATAGTTTTACAATTTACTTATATGGCTCCTACCTGCTGCTTCCAGCTTTGTTAGGAACCAGCCAACAATTACTAACATGAATTTATAAAACATAAAAAACATAATTAAATTAAATAAGAGAAATGAAAAATATTTATTTGTCTTAGCCAATAAGTGTGTTTTTATTGTTCATGTCCACATCATTTTCTGGGGAATTAGCTTTTGCTAATGTCATGATTTTTGAATCATTGAAGTTGTTTTATTGATTTGATTGTCCTCTGTGCTCCTTGGCAGAGGTATACTTCTCTAATTTAACATACAATTGTAACATTTCCTATTATTAAAACTGTGTCTTTGAAGTCCCAGCAGATGTAGAGGGGAATGAAGAATCGGCTATCGTGGTGGATCTGGTTCCCTGGACAGAGTACGAGTTCAGGGTGATAGCGACCAACACACTGGGCACTGGAGAAGCCAGCAGCCCGTCACCGAAGGAGAGAACTCTAGGAGCAAGTGAGAGCCACTTTGTTTTAAACCATATTAGCACATTTATTTAATATAAATATTCTATGTAAAAACTGAAAATATATTTAACTCATTTGTGCTACAATCTCTACGGAAGTGGTCACATGATTTACACTGAAGCACGCTGCCATGGTGACCACCGTTAATGAGTACTTTAGTGAAATTAAACACTAAAATATTAATCTGAATAAGTACAGCTCATTTTTCCAAGAGTAAATATAACTTGTGGTCAACTGTAAGACCCAGTGTTACTGCTAGAAAACTGTGCCAGAGGACTTCCTGGACACTGACTTGTTGAGTTTGGCATGGGAGTGGACAGTGATGTAGAGTTTTCAGAGGGTGTTTCGCCAGCGCTGACAGCGAGAGGTCAACAGTCTGTGTGGGTTTGGGGCAGGTTTATAAATATTCCTCACATGTGGGTTCTGAATCTGCTGTCGCTGTCTCACTCTAGATCCTGTGGTGGCGCCCTCAGATGTCGGCGGGGGCGGTGGAACGAGCAGGGAGCTGACCATCACATGGACGGTAGGTCTGGACTTTCCAGTGCGGGGGAAGTGCAGGAAAAGGTCACGTAAACCTGACTCATGTATGCTGGAGATGGAAAAATGAGGATAATAAGCTTCTGGTTGAACAGTACAGATTTAGTGAGATCAGTCAGGTGCAGTCCAGGTGAATATTCTTTTGTGCTTTTACGTCATCCAAACCACTGCAGATTAAAAAATAGAGTTTAGGATTTTCCTTGTAATTTAAATTGTTAAATTAAATTTTCTCAAATGATAGCATCGTCTAAAAATGGTTCTGATAATTTGATTTGTTGACTTACTGTTTTGCTCGCTAGCTTCCAGGACATGATCGTCATTCAGGGGTAATAATGCAGTTGGCAATGTGTTTATGATGCTGTTAAAAGAAACTTTGTGCTCTAGTTTCAGTAATTCATTTATTTATATTGTTAAATAATAACAGAGTTATCACAATACACTTTACAGTTTACATAATCATTTAAAAGTAAAAGGAAACCAAAACAAAGGAAAGAAGTGTAGAGACCGCCATCTAGTGGACTCTGAAAATAATGACACTGCTTCATGAAGCTTCATCAGACCATCTCTAACTTCACTTTACAGTTTACATAACCATTTCAAAGTTAAAAAGGAAACCAGGTTGCAGCCAATCACAATGACGTCAGCGCCAAAGAAAAATGTCCTTTAAACGGGCAAAAAACTTGAGAAGAACCAGACAGTGTGAACTGGCTTATACCAATACCTTCACTTCGATACTTGTCCCTGAGTGATATTTTTCTTCCATACCCATTCAAGATAACAATACCAGGGATTGATTCTGACAATAACAAAATGACATTACAAATGGAACACATCTCGAGTTTAATTTTTCAGCCTTGGTAGATAGATAAATATATATAGTACAAAAGAACTGAATAATCAATCTGGTGTCACTGCCCTTGACACTTTCATTTTTTCTTCAGTGAAATCCTCACATTATCTTGTTTTGATCACGCATGGGTTACAAACGTTAATGCATTATACAGTCTTGCATCTTTTTCTGTGTTGTTGTTTTTTTTTTTTTCATCATGGCACTCAAACTGAGTTTGTGGACCAAATCTGGCTCCTGTGAATTTAACTGACACGTTTGAGTTATCGAGAACATGACCCACTCATGGATCTGCTAATGAGTGTATTTTGCAGTTTAAATCATTTTAGTTTCCTATCAAACCGTGGAAACATGGACATCATCATAACGATCTTCTATCTCAAGTGTGACGGTAAAACTCTGGCCAAACTCAGGCTCTTCTAAAGGAGCTTCTGCTGCAGCGTTTCATCAGGAGCGGTGAAAGAAGAGCGAAAACTAAACTGGGCAGAAAAGATGGATAGAAACAGTGGAGCCTCCAGCTTTTTGTCAACAAGTCATTTAAAATTCTGACACCTCAGTCATACATCAGAAGAACAAATGAGCAGTGAAAGGATAGAAGGAGGACTTCGCTCCAGGAGGCTCAGTAAGTTCCAGCTGTCCAGGAATAATATTTTATGTTCTCTCTATTTCCCAGCCAACTATGAGTTATGATGAAATGTATCAAATTATTCAAATAAGATGAGCAAAGGAAGCACAAGACTTCCCGTCTTACCTCACGTTTATCATTTATTAGAGATTAGTGACACTGGTCAGTGGAGCACGGAAGGTTCGGCGGCTGCCATGTTTGTTCATTAAAATAGCTGTCAGGAAGACATATGTGATCGAAGAGGAAATGTTTGAACAGGCAATATTTTCAGTGACATTTTCACTCTTCATTC
The DNA here is from genome assembly GCF_982586985.1 of Callionymus lyra. NCBI lineage: Eukaryota > Metazoa > Chordata > Actinopteri > Syngnathiformes > Callionymidae > Callionymus > Callionymus lyra. The sequence continues at coordinate 2,952,352 of NC_141825.1, read as the reverse complement.
GGTTTGTGATGGTACGTTAATGTATAGGAATGTCTTTAAGATAAGTATACAAACTTTTTACTAAATACATTAAAGAAATTTGAAAGGATTATTAGACCCTAGAGTGGCATTAAGATTACATAATTTCCTGATTAATTTTTCTCCAAGTACAACAGCCACACTCTGGATAACTGAATTTTTACACTGAATATAATAACAATAATAATAATAATATATGCTTGGTGTCTTGATCGGTTTGAAAATTATAAAACAATTTTTTTTTAACCTTAACAATTCCGCACTCTTTAGATTGCAAAATTAACATAAACATTCTCCCTCTTATTTGACATTTTACGTTTTTTAAAATTCAGATATTTTTCTCCTTCTCCATCTCATAATGCAAAGAAACTCTTCTGTAAGGTTTGGACATTTTATAGTAGTTGCCATCTAGAGTTGTTTGCGTATCTTCTCTGATTATCTTGAAAAGAAAAATGGTGTTCTATGTCGAACCAACTATGCTTGGCTTTGTGGAATAGATTTTTCTTGCCTGGGTTATGACTCACAATAAAAAAAATGCAGCCATCGGTTTAGTATTTATTATGTGTACATAGATAAAAAACATGGAAGGGAAACAACACAACAGTCCTGCTTATCCAGTCACGGGTCAGATGGTCCAGAGAGTTGATACAGAGGGTTTCTGCAAACTATGGTCTGCTGGTATGCGACTGGGAACAAGCTTTTCCTGTCTTAACCAACAATTAACCATTAAATAAATTGCATGAAAAAAACATGATGAGTTAAATGGTTAGTTCACCCAAAATTATAATTTCACTTGTTTTCTACTCACCCTCAATTCTTTTTAGAGTAGTCCTTTTCTTTTTAGACTTATAGGCAAAACTGTTTAATGAAGGGACTGGATCTCAGTGGTCATTGTCTTCTTTTCAACATCCATCTTGTATTAAAGATTTCTGGTCAGTTTTCTGCAGTGTTTAATTAGAGACATGTCTTTGTCAAATACAACACCCAGGTTTCTCAGGCTCAGTTTTACAGACTGACCTAAGTCACCCAAGTACTGACTCAACCCTGGAACCTTATCATCAGGAGCAATAACCAGAGTTTCAGTTTTGTCCACATTTAGCTGCAAAGTGTTTTCACTAAGCCACTGTTTGAAATTCTAGCAAACAATTGACTAAGCTGTTCAGCCTCCGGGGCTCAGTTGGATCATCAGCAAAAATGTGGTAAGAAACATCAGAAAATCTCTGGATGATTTTACCCAGGGGATTCAAGTGCAGCAAAAAAAAATAAAGGACCCAAAACAGAACCTTGAGGGACTCCACAAAACAGATCAGCTGATTCCGACCTTATTCGATTGGCAGATACACTGAAATTGCGTCCAGAAAGGTATGGCGAGAACCACTGTAACACAGACCCAGACAGTTCCACTTCATCCCTCAGTTTTCTCAGCAGGATCTGGTGATCAACTGCGGTCATGATATTTACTACTACTTCCTAATGTCTGAGCACCATGGAGGTATTTGGATGTGTTTAATTGTCATTTTGGATGAAGATGAAGCCAAAGACAATTTAGCTCCAGTCATTGCATTAAAATAAATATACATTTTAAATATAGAAATACTCATCGTTCCTAAAGAGGAACAGTTTACTCTGAAAATAATCCCAACCCTTAGCCAACACAAGTGTGAGTTGAAAATTAGTTTAATTTGAATTATGGTTGAGCAACTTGCAATAAATTGAAATTTGATGTTTTTTTCTCCTCTTTCCCCACCAGCCTGTACAGCAGCAATACTTCTACGGTCCTGGCTTTGGCTACATCATAGCGTTCAAACCTCAAAATAGTGACGAGTGGATGAGAGTGATCGTGTCCGACCCGCAGGCCAAGCGCTACGTCTACAAAGACACCAACCTCAGTCCTTCAACGGGGTTCGAAGTCAAAGTGAAAGCGTTCAACAAGGAAGGAGAAGGTCCCTACAGTCTCACGGCTGTCATTTACTCCGCACAAGACGGTGAGCAAGTGTTGGATTGCCCTGTCCTCTACCTGCCTCCGTGCACACCACCAATGAAGGAGGGATGTGTCAACACCCCGCTGCTCCAGTCTGTCAGTGATGGCTGCTTATCAATGTCATCACCTACTATGGAGTAAAACCCATTTAATAGCATGTGTAGTCGGGAGGAATTTTAATACCTCTTGAAAGTGAGCCCATCTCCTCCTCTCACCCGGCCCCTCGCGGGGGATTATCATGATCTTTGTGGCATGAACCAGAGAGTCGATAATTCCACAATGCTGAACATTTAGCCTGGTTATTAACTTCCACTGACAGACCAGTCTGGGTAGCTACAGCAGGGTGGGTTGCAAGGATGCTCTGTTGCCATGGTAACATAGCAGCGTTTCAGAGAACGATAGGGTGGCATGAACATCATTAAAAATGTTACAGAATTCCACTCACCAGCAGCCATGTCCTCACCAAAACTGCAGATCTGTATTGAAGCAAAAAAGTATTTACTCCGTAGCAATGTCACTCATTTTTAAAAACGTGTTCTTTTTTCAGCTCCATTTCAAGCTCCAGAGAATGTTGGTGGCAAAACCACGTCGGCTACAGAAGCCACAATATGGTGGATGCTGATCCCACAGAACAAAATCGACGGATACCAGGTCTGTGAAAACACAAATGATGAAGTGATGAGACAGGTTGTCTTCTTGTGTTGCATATTTAAATATCAACTTGAAATTGATCACAGAATGATCATTTTATCTGACTGTAACTTTTTTAGAAATGGCCCTAAATGAAAATAAAAATGTATTTGGATGCATTTTGCTTTTGGAAATTTGCTCTATTAATATGTTTGCGTTTATGTTGAACTCTTATGTTTTGAATTCAATTTTTTTTTAAATTGGGATTATTAGTGGAGGGTTCCACCAATCAGGAATTTTCTTGGGGACATACGAGCAACATTAAACATGAAAAAATAGAATCTTAAACATAAAAACAAAATACAGTTGAACTATTTACAGGCTGCAGATTACAAATTGAGTTTGAGTTTTTATTATTCATGCTCGGTTGTTACAGCAAATAACTGTCTCAATCTTGTAATGTGGTTGGGATTATTTTCAGTGTAATCTGTGTCTTTTTGGAGTTAAAGGAAAATTAAATGTTAGTCCATGCCGATGTAACAACGTGTGCTAACGTTTATCCGTTGAAATACATAAAAAAAAGCATCCAAAATATCTCCTGTAATTACCCTCTTGTCGCCGATATGATAAATTGTAAAAAAAAAAATGGAATTAAGTGGTTATTAAAATATGTTTTTAGCAGAAGATCATAGACTATCAGCATAAATCTTGCACATGCACTCTGACAAGCTTCAAATATCGACGTATTTTTTCCAATCAATTTCTCATGTCGAGGCTTCATTAAAAGAGGGATATTGAAGACGAGTAGTATGGAGGTACAGTACATGGACGTTTTTAAGTGTCTTTTTAGATGAAGAAAAGTGAGCACCTGTAGCTACATTAAAATAGAGTTGCATTTTTGCCAGTAGCCCCAAAAGACAGGGAATTCTCTCAACCCTGGGTCGACATGACACGAATACAAAATGAGTTTCAAGGACATAACCATCACTTTGCTCCTGACTCTGATGTTTAAAACCTCAGATCAGGTACTGGAGGCTTCGAGAAGACAATGAAGGCGGGGCCAATGGGGTGGCGGTTTCTGGCAGGGAGAACCAAACCAGACTGGAGGGACTGAAGCCCGACTCCAATTACGTCGTTGAGATCCGGGGGTTCAACACAGCAGGCTATGGTCCGCCAAGTAAACACCTGCAGCTCCACACCAAGAGAGCCCGTAAGTCATCTTTGAGCCGGAGTGAGTTTCTTCACTGATTCTCTCTCGCTCCTCCATCAGCGCCCAGTCAGCCTCCTAAAATAATCGGGAAAAGGCTAAAGGGCCAGAATGTGAACGTCGCCTGGGAAGATGTCAAAGCGTTGGCCAATGAGTCGTCAGTACATTACTACAAAGTGAGTGAAGCGTTAGCATTGATGCATGTTGACACGCCTGGAACTCAACATGATGCTTTGATGCCTTCAGGTGCTCTACAGGCAGAAAGGACACTCCTCGGGGGATCTTTACATAACCGACAAACTGGAAATCGACCTTCCCCTGCATGCAGAGGGGAACTACGTGGTGGAGGTGCGCGCCACCTCAGAAGGGGGAGATGGAGCCGTCTCTCAGATCCATTTGACAGGTGGGATGTTTGAATAATCTTTATAGTCATGTGTTCAAGGAAAACTCCACAAAATATCTCAAAATATAAGTGATGGTCTGATGAAGCTTGAAGACTAATAATGAATAATGACACTGCTTCATGAAGCGTCATCAGACCATCACTACAAAATATACATCTAAATACAGCACAACATCATCTGCAAACTGTTGAATATCTGGAAAGGATTCTTAAACCAGCAGCACCTGATTCACCCCAAAACACTGCGATGACATGTGATACACTATTATTATTATTATTGCTTTTTTTAATCGTCACACTCACAATCCTGATGGGTGGGAGCGTATCCACCACTTCACGTTTTCATTGATTCCATCTGAAAAGAGAGCAGTCTGTGGCTAAAACCTGCATCGACGGGCGACTGGTGCACAGTTCAAGACCTTGAGCCTCAGCAATCGATCTTGAAGAGTACCCACAATCCTCCACACTCCAACCCCCTCTGAAGATTTTCTATATGCCTCATAGTCTTGGCCACCTGACAGCTCCATGTCACAGATTCTGGAATTCTAGCCAGGAGGGATTATCTTGACTCACGTGACAGGGTTGAGTTGCAAAGAAGACCTTAATACATCATCATCATCATCATCACTCACTTTCACACAGGGATCAATATCCAACTCTTTATTTTACTTTTCATGCAACATTGAATGTTTTATCTTTCCACTTGATGAATAGAGACCAGTTTGGTTTGAATTAAGGAAAATGAGTGCACAAGATGATCCCTTTATGATGATTCGTAAACTATTCTATTAGTCTAATGCAGGAAAGGGCAATTATAATTATTTAAGGGCCAAAATAAATTCTGTGAATGTTGTAAGTGGCTGTCAAACAAAAAGAAAGATGAGAAAATCCCTTGAAAAAAAGGTCATTCGCCATTAGGCCATGACGTTTATTAAGTAATATATGATTTTTTTTTAAACTAACTTAAAAAAATAAATATTTTGAGGGATTAATATATACTTGAAAAAGTACACACAAGAAAGGAGGGAAAAAGTAAATAAGTGTTATGTGAAAATGTAAATTAATAATAAATCCAAAATACATTTGTTAATGCAATAGAACCATTTATACATGATCATATTTTGACATTACGAGGGCCGCATAAATACAGACACACTAGTGTCTTTCAGGCATTAAGTGTACTATTGATACCTCTATACATTTACTCTTTATTATAGCAAAACTCAACATGAGAGCGATGACATGGCACTTTCGACACAGTATTATACTCTTATATTTTTCAAATTATAATATGAATGGAATGTTTTAATTTGAACGAGTATTGGATCTGTATTAACTCAACTAAAAAGTTTCATTTGTTTTTTTCACCAATTATCCACCCATACTATGACATGCTTCTCTGTTGATATTTGCTGCACAGCTAACTCTACTGTTCTGTCCACAGGTGGAAGTGTCATGGCCACCCAAGCCCTCAGCATCTTCTCCCTCTTCCTGGTTGCTGTTCTCTGCCTGAACCTCTGAATGTAGCGCCATTTTTACCTTCACTTCCTGTGAAGGGGACTCTTAATAGTCTGCAAGGCCTTTGGGACTTTACTCCACAGTTGTTTTGGTTCCACTTTGGGACAACATATTCCAACTTTTCCCCCGCCCAGAGGGTTTTTTTTTTTGTGGGAACAGACTGAGATGGGGAGAAAAATGAAAATGGACTTTATTTATCCACAGAAAGCCTCTACGTGAGAGTATGAAGGACGTTCTGTCAACTTTAAATATGCCTTATATAAACGTCTGCACTTATCTCTCACGATGACAGACCAGGGATTCGAAGAGCGGGGCTGCTCCCTCCTTTTACATCCCCAACCAACGTTTTGAAGCCAGAATCAAACTTTCTGGATCCATCCTTCGGTGCATTCCATGGTTTGAGGTGTAAAAGCAGCTGTGCAGGATAAGTGTACATGTTTATAAATATGTTTATATGTATTCCTTTGTATGTATCCTTTTTTTTTCAACGGACAAACCACCGAGCTGCAGAGCTACAGTCAAAGCATTAGAGCGTTTTATGTCCTGGAATATCCGATGTTTAGTTGATTGCAGGTGAGATAGTAGATTCTTTGTGAATACATTTTATGGTCAAAAGTCAGCGGTGTTATCGCAGAACCCAGGCTTCTGACAGCACAGATTGGGAACATAATGCCTCCTTCAGATTCTCATCCTGGCCTACATTGTCCACCAAGCTATAAGTCTGTAGGAAAGAAAAGTAAAAACATTAACTTAGATTAACTTAAAAATGCCCATCTATGCAAAAGCAGCCGCTAAAATTCACTTAATTTTGATCCAAATATTTACATTTGTTCAAAAGATACTGAACAATAGAATCAAATGAATTTCATAATGATCATCCTTTCAAGTTTTTGGAGATCTTCTGAAAGCTTTATCTAATTGTGTGTTTTCACATCGTTTTGCCGTAACATAACTTTTAATAATATGTCAATATGTTTTACCCTCGTGCAGCATGGAACTTCTTCAGCCTGAAACAACACCATCTTCAAAAACGTTTGTTTTTTATGTTGAGTTAATTAACAATTCATAATGTCATCACGTGAATCTTATCATTTTCTGACACTTGATTGACTTCATCTTTTAAAAACAAGTCGCTCCTAAACTCAAAACATCATTTTACATGCCTTTCAATTTTTCTGGCCCCCTAGTGTCAATTGCCAACTCCGTCCTCCAGACAGTTTCGCTGTGATAAGCATCATATGAACAAGTTTTACCAAATGAGTCATGACTGTTCAAAATTAAACCATCATTAGAGAGAATATAAAAAAAAAAAAATGTAACATAGTGATGTTATAATATGTTTTAACTAAAAGCATCATCATTGGCATGTTAATATTCCTCTCTCTTCTCACCCCATTTATATAAGTTCACCATTCGAAAACCAGATGCTAAATAATTTATTAATTATTAATTTAATAATTAATTTAAAAATAAATCTTCTGCTCAGCTTTGAAGGCCCCTTCATTTAAAAGTTTAGTGCACAGCAATAACCCTCAGGGTTACGGGGCACGCCAGTGATTCCTCTGTTTGGAAAAAAACCAAATGATTCTTTGCTAAAGTTGTCTCTGTTTGCAAAAGAAAATCTAAATGTTTTACGATGTGCAATATCCAAAACCACTCTAAAGCCTCTGAGCTCTTACTTCAAGAGTGTATGAACTTGTTCTTTACAACAATGAATTTACAAGAATCACTATGAAAACAAAAGCATCTAATAAATGATGATATAAATAATGAAAAAATATATCTCACCATAACGCTGAGTCAGCAAGATCCCTGGGCTTGTTCCTCTTCAACGAGATATAGAGTTTTTGTTTCAATATTTTTCACTGCTTTATTCCTGAGTAAACTTGACCAAAATAGTATCTTGTCAGGAGTCACACGCTATTATGACTTTGGAGAAAATTGGAGTGTTGTTTTAAAATAAAAATAAAACATCTTCAAGTCAATTATAATTGATGCAACAGCAATTAAGTAATGTATATTCTCTCTCTTACTGCGCCCGGTATCAAAAGCCTTGTGCACCGGTACTGGTCCCTGGCCAGGTTGAGTAGCACTGTTAAAGTGCACCGCAACAGGATTTAGCTTTTTTTTTGTATTTCTGATTGAAAAATGTTATACTTAAAAATCCAAACAACACAACTTTTGGATGTTTTGATATGGATAAACACTTTCCTGACAGAGCTGTCGAACAGAAGTCTGAAAATAAGCTAACAGAATTGTATTGCAGTGTATATTTAACAATACACAATTCGATCCCCAAAACGGACGTGCCGCGACAAGTCTTGATGATAAGCTAACACGTAAATGTATCCGTAAAAGAATAAGCTAATGAAAGCACAAGTGGTAGAGTATGACACAGGAAGTGACCAGAGTCATTATCACAGCAAAACCGTTTTAATATTGTCAAGTTTTATGTCTATAGTTATAGTTTCCATCAGCACCATGGTTCAACTTCAAAGATCAAAGACGTCTCTGATAGTCTTTTTATTCTTGTCATTTTTGTCTTGTTATTAATAAGAATGATACATTTATATATATACACGCATAATCAATGGTGTTTTACTTTGTGTTTACTACACACAACATGTTTAGACTGTTCCCCCCCTGAGTTCAGGTCAATCTTCTGCTGGAGTCCTTCATTTCTCTGATTTCTGATGATAATTCTATGTTTGTGACTATATCGACATCCATCACAAAGTGCTATCTCCCCACTTCGTTCTTCATGCAACTGACCATAGCCAAGAGATGCCAAAATTGCATGAATGCCTTCAAGTGTCGGGTGAAGGGGCGGCTCTAAATTCTAACATGCATGACAAGAGAGACAAAGTCCGCAGTTACTCCACGTCAACAGTCACGTCTCGTTCCCGTTTCAAGAGACGCATTTTGTTTCCCCAGTGGCATCCCTTTTCTGTAGGGGGAAAAAAATAGATCAAACCTAATATGTGCATTAGCTGCTAAGCCATTTCATACGAAGCGTTTATGTTTTTCGACTGAAATCCTAAAATAAAAAAAGGGAGAGAGGGGAGAGACATGGTCTCTGTCTATGAAATATGTGAGGGATGAACCTGGATCTTCTCTTTGTTTGGCTGAGAAAGAATAAAAGTGTAGTTCAATATTACAATGTGTGTTGTGTTCTTAATTTAGCGACATTATCAGACTTTATTTCATCTAATGCAGGGGTGGGCAATTAAAATTCTTCAAGGGCCACATTCAATTCTGTGAATGTTGTTAGGGCCTGTCGAGTAAAAGAAAGACGAGAAATTCCCTAAAAAAAAAAGGCATTCGCCATTAGGCCGTTACATTTATTAAGCTAAATAAGCTGCCATTTTATTCTTGTATATATGTTGTTTGTTATGTATTATTGTATGTTTTTTCAAAACATTTCTTCAACTAGCTTTAAAACATTTGACTTAACACATAACTCCAAAAATTACACACAAAAAGGAGAGAAAAAGTAAATTGTTATATGAAAATGTAAATTAATAATAAATACAAAATACACTTTTTAAATGCATTACAACCATTTATACATGACCATACTTTGACATTACGAGGGCCACATAAATACAGTCAAAGGGCCGCATGTGGCCCCCGGGCCGCAATTTGCCCAGGTCTGATCTAATAGGTCATTAAAACTTCAGTTAACAACATTAGTTTGACGCTCTACTACTGAGATATCTGCTGCTGAGACGTTTATTTTTGTCTGTGTGCTTTAAAAAAAAAAAAGTGCCTCAAAATGTGTTTGTAAAGTCCTTAACCACAATGTGGTGTCAGTGAAATGCTGGCTGGAGGGGCTGGAACCTCAGCGAGAGACGTTTAGTGCTGATTCAACACTTACTGGAATATCTTGTTCTTTTGTGTCCACACAGAGAAAACACATCGATTAGTGACACAGTATCAATATTCCAGAGTCTTGACCTCATTTTTGGTTTCAGCTTCCCTCGCTGACCTGCTCTCTCGCTTCTACTGGTCAGTTAATATTCTGGCCCAGTGGCTTCCACGCTTTAAAAAAAGAATCTGAATCCAAGTGACTTTTTTGTGCACTTATATATATACGTCACATTATTTCATGATGAGGAAAAACTAAGTCAACGTTTCTCTTGATGTGCAGCATGAGATGCTTTGTTTTTTAATTGATTCCATATTTACCATATTTATTACATCCCATTGAGTCACAGAGACCATTTTGGGAACCAGTTTTAACCAGATCAAGGTATTTGGCCTCCCTCTTTGGACTCCTCCAGCTGCTTCTTCTCAGGGTATTTTAAGGTCCAGCAGAACCACTAACTATGATCAATGTGATCCATCACATTTCAAAGGTTAGCATGACAAGTTGAAGCAAAAATGATGTGTTCAAAGTGTTCTCAGGGACAAGAAGAGGGAAAGTCCATTGATCCGACACCCTCGCGGTTTTTGCAGCTGATGTGCTCATGTATTTTCTTTGTAAAACAACACCGTGACTTCTGACAGCTGAGACATCACAAAACAAATTTTCAAAGTGTTGAACGCTGAAGCGAAACTCGATGCCCGCTCCAGGTCGCTGTGTGTCACTTTGTGTCGGCTCTGGAGAGATTTGGGCTAAAGGGTTTTGTTACGGAAGGGATTTAAAAAACTGCTTGACCACCTTCTTCTGAAGAACCAGAACACATAATGTATTCAAAATACAACATTAAAAAATCATCAAATAATATAAAAAATTATAAAAATGTATACTAAAACATATTTAAGTCAAAATAAGTCGTCATGATCTTTTACAATTTACAAATGATCTAATACAAAGAGATATATGCGAATATTGTCATTGATGAATCTTAATCATGCGAGGAAAACCAAACACTTATCATGTGAAGATGAAAATAATCTAATAACAAAAAAAAACACACTACAAAAAATTAAAAATGTTGTTTACAAAAGGAATATATTAAATTAAATGAAAAATAAATATCTACTGGACAAACAAAGAGCAAAAAAACAATTGAAATAAACATGGATCTTTTCCCCCTATATCGTTTCGAGAATATCATTATTATAGTTTAACACAAAGACTAAACTCAATTTAAAATTAAAACAACAATACAATTCCTACCTTAAACGATTAAAGATGGAACTTGGTACAGGTTTGACACAAAGATATTTATTCCTCTCCCTCTCACATGGAAATGGACGTTAAGGAATTCATTCACAAGTTTTCGTCAAGAAATCCAGTGAATAATTTTTACCAGACATAAAAATTAATTATATACTCTTGTTTCTGGTCCATCTTCTAATGGTTTTAAAACGTTAAATATATATATAATATTTATTTTAAAAAGTCATCAATGGCAAGAAAATAAAACCTTAAATATAACATTTAAGGTTTTATTTTCTCTGAATCTAAGTAAAATGTTTCTTTAAAATGAGTAGGTTATAAAAAAATATATAGTCCTATTACTTCCAACTATTTAAAAGTTGATTAAACACACAAACATGACAAAGTGTCCTTGTAAGGATAAATAACTTTTATTTGTTTATTGTTGTTGTTACTTGTGAGGCAATAAAATTAGGGTTAAATAATTCTTATTTTATTTACGTACTGAATGAAATAATCTTGTGTAGTAATTATTTAAATATATAAACATTTTAATTTGTATTTGAAAATGTAAAATGTAATTGAGAATCCCTGCCGAATGAAATGTACGGTTACAGAATGGAAATATTTTAAAGTTTTAAAATGTTGAACTATACACTAATAAATGTAAAAAAAACTGAAATAAAATAAAGAGTAGTATATAGATAAATAATAATAAAAAAAGCATTTTCTTTATTAGAAGTTGCTTCGTAAACGTATCATCAACTGTAAAATAGTGGGCTCTGCTGGCTGTAGCTGTAACTGCATCCTTATCATCTCCACAGATCAACTGACACCAAGGAAGAATTAAAATAAATACTTTTTAGTTTTTTCCCAATTCAAATAATTATTACGACTGCATCCGAATGTTATAAATAAACAGTGAGACTATACTTTCAAAATTCCAGTGACCACGTGACAGAGGAGGGCCAGACGTCTGGCACCTGCGCAGAACATTAAAACATTCTTGGCTTCCAAATTTTGGCTCATTTGAAGAGTTTCAAAGCAGAAGAAAACTTTTTTAGAACAAGGTTTTGGGATGGACGGACCGGGTCAGCGAGGTGTGTGTCAGCGGGGCTGCGGGCTCGCGCTGGCCGCGGAGGACGTGCGTGAGGACGGCCACTGTTGCGTGGAGGCGCTGCGGGCTCTGGCGGACTCCCTGGAGGAGAGGAGCGCCACTCTGGAGCATCAGGTCCGGCTGGAGAGGCTCCGGCGGGTCCGGAGGGAGCAGTCCCTGCTGGCCGAGGTCTCGAACCTGCAGCAGAGGGCTCGGCTGGAGGCGGTCCAGCACCAGAGGAGACTTCACCAGAACCTCCTGAACATCAGCCACGTCCTGGAGCTGGTGCACGGCCAGGTGAGAGATACCTGTTGAATTAAATTTGGAAATAAAACCAGTCCTTTGTCACATATCATCTACAGCTATTTAAATAGGTCTTTTATTTAAGTTACTGAGAGTTATTTGAAGTTGTAAATGAGCCTGGAAGAAAGATACAAAATAAAGTAATCAATCAATAAATTACAACATTTCTTAAAGAGGTTATTATGGGCCAAATGTATTATGTATGGCCATTGGTATTGCCATCAATAATGTAAAAAGAACAACTCTTTATACTTAAAATTACTCCCACTTTATTAAACAAACACACAAAACATAAGTGGAGCAACATCACTTCATTATTCAATTCAATTCAATTTTATTTAAAATGTCTTATCATAACAAAGTTATCTCAAGACACTATACAGTTGAAGTAAGACTATAGTTGATTCAGGAAAAACAGATCCCAGCAATTCAACAATTATATAAATAATGTAGGTTGAAACGTGTCTCAATAAAACTTCAAGGGAACTTAAATACAGTTTATATTCCTCAAAGGTCAAAGTAATGCAAGTCTATTGACTTCTGTTTGTTTTTCTCTTCCAACATTGAGCTGTGGCAGTGAAAATAGTTACTTCTTAAATGACATTATTTTACTCGTTGCGAGTTTAAGTCAATGATTAAAAATGAAAGAGAAAAATACCCTTCATAAATTGTATTTTAAATGTAAACTTTGTTGAATTGCTGGGATCCATTTTTCCTTAATCAACTACAGTCTTACTACAACTGTACAGTGTCTTGAGATAACTTTGTTATCATAAGACACATTAAATAAAATTAACTTGAATACAATTAAATTGAAATTGAAATGTAAACTAGTTTTTCAATATTTATATGACAAAATAAAACACAACTACTAACGTTACCTGTTTTACTAATCCACCCTCAACTGGAGGTTGTTGACCTGGGATCAATAATCATGTTTATTTTCAGAACAATGTGACGACAACTGGAGACACGCTGAGTCAGCAAAATAAGAATGTTAATTTATTTGCTGCTGTTATCGTTTTAAACACACATTTGATACAGCTGTCAATCACCATAACCACCTAAACATGGGGAGAATCATTTTCTTTTGTCTCTCGCTCCGTGGGGTGTTCGAGGTGCGACAGTAATCAGCTGAGTTGGTTTCTTCTTTCATTTAAAATCAAATGTTTATCTTCACCTGAGGAACATCTGATGCCAGGTCAGGTCTTTTAACATCCAGCTAATTCTAGATCAATGCTGTGGTGTGAGTGACACAGGTCCAGAGGATTTAGGTGCGTTTTGAGAGGTTGTTCTGGTGTCGCACTTATCTTGATATTATTGTAAGTATATTATTAGGAGCGTGAGGGTGACCGTGCATGTTTTAAGATCATTCAAGAGCTGCTTGAGCTTACTTCTGATCACTCAATTGATCAGGAAATGATGAAGCTAAAAATATTTGTATTATGAATTTCTTCTTCATTTATTCATGAAGGTATTAAGACTTTAAAGTAAGATAATAAAAATGTAAACGGAAACCGAGACTACTATTAAAACATGTGGCTAAACAGGCGAAATGTTTTACTATATAATAATGTTTTTAATTATATTAGTTTAGCTTAAAGAGAACAAGTATTAGGGCTGCAAAAAATTGTATTTAAAGTTTTTAAACTATGTCAGCCAAGTTCCCTGAAAGCATGTTTGCCTGTGGCAGCCAGGTAGGGAACGGGTCCCCCCATAGTGTCAGGGAGCTAGAGCTACATATCAATTCCTCATGCATATTCTATTATGTGCATATAATATGTGTTCTCTCAACAGTTTTTTAAAAAGAACAGATTATATCATGTTTTAATATTTGACTTTACTGTTGAAAATGTTGCCACTTTCCATTTTTCACATAAATATATCATTACTCAATAATAATAGATTGAACAATAATCTAATGATTCATATTTTGTCTTTAATTTTTAAGATTTTCCTAATCCCTACTTTCTTAATCATCTTATGTTTTAAGTTAAATAAAACTAAGTCAACGACATAGAGGTCCAAGATGTATTTAAGAGACACTTAACACATGAATTGCCCTTTAATAAGACAAACTGTAAAACAAAATGTAAAATCACAATAGAACAAGTTGATGCAGTCTAAATGAAAAAACTATTCAATCTTTCTCTGCTGCAGGTGGTTTCAGGAATGCTGGCATAATAAAGTTTTGTCAGAATGTAATTATCCTCAAACTGCTTCCATGTGATAAAGTTGAACTTGCTGCCAGCAGGAATAATAACTTTTGACGTTAAAGTTGAAAAGTTCAACCAGCAGAGCAACAGTGTTTATATGCTTCTGGACTCATTCTTCATATTAGAAACTTGAACCAAAGTTGTCAGTGTGTTGGTGAGTGTCAGGATCTGCTTTATTACATTCCCTCTGGGAGCACGAGAACTAGAATCAGGAAGAGACTTGGAATTTCAATTGGATTTGGAATCAGACAGAATGCTATTTTAAGGCTGTTTCCTTGGTTCACTTCACAGGAATAAAAAATACCTGAAAAAGTCCTTCTTTGTCTCACCAGGACTTTTCTCCGACTATGTACTGCAAACCAACAATGGGAGCCACATATTTGTGTGACAATATTGAAAGTTAAATACAACCATCCGGAATATGGCAGGAAGCAGCTTTCAGATGACACAAGTGCATGTTAAAGAGACTATCCTGCTCATGATATTCACTTGAAAGATATCAATCCCTATAGATTTACTGTAGAAAGAGAGTAGTTTCAAATACATTTCTAAATAGTGAAAATACATTTCAATAAAAGGCGCCTTTCAAGACATTTAAGTTAACTATTCAGAATAATTTAAAACAGCAGTTTACATTAAAACTTCATTAAAACACATTAAGACCTAACTAGCAGTAAATGAAAAGTAGTTTTTAATTGAGATCAAAACTGGTTTAATGAGTCCATGTAAGTTTATATCTCAAAATGTCTATAAAGGACAGGGGTTCCCAAGCCACACAGTACCAAATAACCCTCTCTGGCATCTTCTCAGAAAAACAGTCAGGAAATATAATGTAAGGTCTGAAATGTAGAATAAGGTAGAACGTACAATAAAACAACAAAAATGTCTTTATTTTTTATTTATCTATAACAAATTATTCACCCCTTAGAAATGGATGGTCCTATATTTTTGTCACGCACTGTATATCAAAATGGTCAATAACTTAAAAGCAAAGCAACATCATGATGTGCCGTATTATAGTTTAATATCTGGCAACATTTGAACGCAAATAAATGTCGCCCAAATGTTGAAAAAATGTTGTTTTATGAAGTCTCAAAAAAACGGTAATATTCAACAAATGTGAACAAATATTGCATCATTTAGAGAAACAATAACAACATCTGTATTTAAATTTTTCCACATATATACATTTTTGTACAACATTAAAAATCATATTCAGATTTAAAGAATGCATCGACTTGATTGTTTCTATTCTCCTAAAAGTGTTTGGCAAATATAAGGAAGTTCATGTTTAATGGAGTCAGTCAGCTGTGAGTGACATGAGTAAATACAAGAACTGGGCTGGTTGATAAATACTTTCTGATCTTGTCAAAATTGGTTCTTGGACAGAGAACAAACAAGAGTATTTATAGTTTGATTCCTGAATGACATCTGTTGGTTCAGCTGCTTTATTTTAAATTAAACTGCTCATGCTGGGTTTTATGATCTAATTCTCTTCAAAGGATCTGATCAAACTCAGTCAGGGTTCAAAGCTGCTGCTCACAAGTCTTACTGCTTAAGATCGTCTTCAGCTCCTGAACACAAAGAGGGTGTTCTTCGAAACTATACTTTTTAATTCACTTCTGTAGATGATTCTTAACTTAAAGAGAGCTTTAGTGTTTTCGTAAGTTATCAAGATGAATGTTGAGGTCTGGTTATGTGTTTACTAGCAGAGCAGGTCTGATGTTTTTGGCAGAAGAAAGGAAACGGTCAGCTCCAGACCTCCGTGCTCGCTCACAGGAGGATTCTGGGTATATTTGAACTGCTTCTAAAAGACCCTTTTTGTCAGTGTGGTGACTCCCAAACTGAACTTCTGGAGCGGGGCCACGAAATGACTTCAGCAAACTTGAGCTCTTACTTAGTGCAGAGCAGCTTTATCAGTGGAGCTGTTCCACATTAAAACTATCATTTCATTGTGACTGAACGTTTTTCTCTCTTCTCTCTCTTAGTGTTGAGATTCTAAACACATGTTGTTTTATTCTTTGTGTCAGACCCAGTTGTTTATTCATCTACTTATGTTTGTACAAAGTTCCCTGTTTTGCTTGGATCTAAGAAGATTAATTTGGACTATCATGAGTAACCATAAAGCACATTTTATTAGGCATGTTGGGCTATAGCCTGCTCACGTTTTGGTTGTATACTGTATGGCGTGCAAGAATAATTATTCTGTAAATTAAAAATAGCAGTAGGATGACTACTAGTCCCATAATGCACTGCAAGTTCTTGTCAGAGCTGGAAACATCTCACATTAAGCAAAACTCAACCACTTTTAGCTATTATTAGTGATTATTCTCCAGACTACTCAAAAAAAGTATAAACAAATACAGTAAATGACAGTTATTTTTATTATTATCTTTCACTTAAACGTGTTGTAGATTATCTACCTAGCTACCCCAAACCATCCAAAGTTCTAATACCATACAGCAGGTAAAGTTAATCTGTAGCTCTTCTTCAGGCGCAATCATTTTCTTCCTCTTTTGTGACGTCTACATCTACGTACTTACCCCTTACTTGTTTTTATTTTAATTTTTATTTACATTGTGATTCACTTTTTATTTGGAAAAATAACAAACGTTGATATTAAATCCAGTGATACTGGGGATACATCCCACATAAAAAATCTGATTGTTCTGTAGCATATAGGTTTCGAAAGGCAAACTGCAGTACAACGGAATATTACTGTATGTTTCAAACCTAGTGCACACTGGTATTTTTGTATTGTCTAAGAATATTGATATAGGGAACTATTTATCTTTGCAACTATGATCTTTAACATCATCCCAAACCCGGTACAGAAATTCCATACACTTGGCTTGAATCACGGTCTCTGCAACTGTGTGAATACTTCCTTCCTAAAAGACCAATGACTCTCAGAATCTATTAAATCTCCTCCTCATCCTTCACACACAGCTCACCTATTTTCGTGAACGGTGGGTAGAGACTTTCTTCGTAGGGTGGCTTGGCTCTCCCTTAGAGATAGTTAGTGGTGGTCTGATGAAGCTTCATGAAGCAGTGTCATTATTTTCAGAGTCCACAAGATGGCGGTCTCTGCACTATTTTCCTGTTTTAATGAAGCATCACATCATTTTTAAACTGATGGCGCCACCTAATGATTTGTAAACAACATGACACTGCTTCATGGAGCTTCATCACTTGGGATAGGGTGAGAAAAGTCATCCGGGAGAGGCTCTGAGTAGAACAAAGGAGTCTATAAAGAGATCATGAGGTAGAAACAGGACATATTACTATTTAACTGCTGCTTATCCTGACTTGTCAACTGATTTCACTCAGTTCCCAGTGAATGAGATGACAATAAACCACTCTTTGAATTCTGAATTCTTGAACGATGACTGATCAATGTTAGGGTGAATATGTATTTAATTATTGAGTCAGTCTGACGTTAAACATCTTTGACTAAAAGTAGCTGCTAACTTGTTATCGAATTCGGCTTCTTGTTCTTGTCAAACCCTCGTCCCGATGTCAGTTTAGCTCTTGTGTTAACTGCTGTTTCGGGCCCAGCACAGGTCTGAGTGCAGCAGATTCTGCAGTATCACGACTTTATCCGTCTTATCTGCTGCAGGAAGCTCTCGGTGACTTCAGTGATTAATCATCTCAGTCACCCAGGACGAGCTCCTCCGCTTCTATTCACACCTTAATGGCCGCGACCGCTGCTCCGTTCCTCCTCTGCTGGAGTTCATGATCCTACATGTGAGCGCAGCCGAGTCAGCAGAGCTTTACACCGGGAGGACGAGCTGAAGTTAATGAGGCTTTATGGTGGCCTATCATTTTTACAACAGTTATGATGTTGCTGTCCTATTGTTCGGCTCTTCAGACAGTCCACGAATGAGCGAAGGTTTGACTCACAGCTTTCACCCGCAGCAGATGAACTCGATACACTAAGAGTTCACAGTTTACATTCAGTCTTTTGCAGTAAAAAGAAAAACTTAAAAACTAAATTCTATGTCAGGCTCATTTAAGAGAGTATTTTTTCATCTGCAGTGATATCACATAAACTCTTCTCTCCAGTAACTTTTTCCTATCTAGTAAATATATACATAATTCTTGTGAGAATTTATTTTCCGTAAGCATAATATACTTGTGAAATAATTATTTTATTTAATATTTTTTTATTAAAAAAAGGTCTCATTCGAGATTTAACCGTCTTAAAGCCGTCTTTACAGTGCATTACACAGTTATTACGAGTGTATGTCAATGAATTGACCAGCAGTGAATTAAAAAAAAGGTCAATGACAAATATCTCACTGGTGAATTTTACCATGAAACAAGTGAATATGTGTCATCATGCTGTGAGTGCGATCAGACAAACTAACATCTCAACGACGATTAGATTCTTCTCGTTGTTTTTTTTGCTCAAACGGAAACAACAGGACATCCACATGTTCTTCACCACAGGGAAGTGTCATAATTTACACTTTTGCTTGAGTGGAACACAACATGCTAATAACTATAAATTATTGTCATTTCTTTTAGGAAACATTCATTCATTTTGCTCAATTATGATCCTTCCGGCTGAATCAAAAGATCAAACTTCCCAAGCGTAGTAGCTTGTGGTATATATTTATATATATATATATTGCAGACGGCAGGATTAAACGTGAAGAAGATGGTGTCGAGGACAACATAATATGGAGAACATCTATACATGTACATCACTTCAACACATTAAGGAGGCGTTGATACAGAGGATTAGTGGTGTAATAAAGCAGGTGTTTCGGGGGGTTAAGCAAACACTAGCATCACACTGTATGGCTGCCATAACAAGGATCATAACAGTGCAGGCTCTGATAATCCTCTTATGTTTCATCGTGAAGACCAAAGGATCCTGTGTGTCTCGCTGCTGAGCGGCTGAATGAGAAGAACTGCTCACAATGTTGGCAAACAATGAAACACTATAAAAGGATTTGTGTGTTCAAAGTCGACAATAAACCATTTTTTTATTTTTTTTTTTATTTTTTTATGGATTTTAATGGTATTCATTAAATGAGAAAATATTTCCATTGATGCTTCTGATAGAGATGTGGGTGTAGTAAAGAGTCCAGTGTTTATTTTGTGAGATTCTGACCAGCAGTCTGGATTTTTTTTACACCTTTTACACTGTATTTAATTTAGCTATTTTACATTAAATCTTATTTTACACTAAATTCTTCCCATTTAATACGAATTTTAAACACTGAATTTAAGCAAAATTCAATGTCTGATGGCACACATTTACTTCGATTGTCGCCACCCTTAATTTATTTGTATGTTTATTTGGTAGTAATCCTAACGATTTGTTATTGGAGGAAGTTCCTTTTCGCTATGCGTCTTACTCCTGAAGACAGCTCCAGGCATTATACAGGCAATTGTCACGAAGATCAGGGGCCTCATTTACTAAGGGGTCGTACGCACAAAAAAAATATATTGACTGCTCAGATGCATTTCAGCCTCACTAGTCATATTGACATGTTGAGGTGTCACATCACAGTTACATTAACGATCAATATTGATCAATAATAAACACACACACAAGTGTTTGTAGTTACACAAGTGGATATTTAATTATTCACAACCTTATGAATATGTTCTCATTCATCAAAGGGATGATCTGTATTTATTAAGACAACATCGATCGTTTTATACTTAATATTTTAATCCGCTATTTCACACTATTCAGAAAAAATGTAGAGGAATTATGAGCTTGTTTTTATAATAGAATGAACAAAATGATCAGCGTCTGATGCTTCAAGTATTTCTCTAGAGTCACAGACGTTCTTGTGAAACAACATCATGTCACTTTGATCAAAGTGAAGCCACAGAATGAAAGCAGCTAAAGTTTTCCTCATGTGATCACGTGATCAGAGCGATCTCCTTGAAAAACACACATGATTTGTTGGTTTGTAATTTTTAAACAAAATGCTTTTATTTTATAAATGTAATAAAAATTCGCGACACACATTCATATGAAGCTCAGAAGATAAGACCATCTTCCCAACATCATCACTATTCAATTCTTGTTAAACTCCAATTTTAAGATGTTTTGAATAAGCCCCTGATCGTCTCTCTTAATAAAGTATTTGTATTAACAACCCTGAATGTAAAATATAAACATTTACACCGGACTCCTTTTAAATTTAAGTATGTGATTCATGTCATTAATGTATAAATGAACGAATATAAACTGTTAATCCAGTTTAAATTCATGTTTTCATTACTTTTTTTCTGATCACGCAGAGTAAAATCAAGGACTGTAAAATCAAGGACTATAAATGAGGACATGGAAAGGGACGAACAAGGCTAGGATTAATTTTAAGTTGATCGGGATGTACAAAGGAAAAGTGTTTTTTTGTGTTCATGCGCAGATTCATACATCTGAGTATTTTTGTACGTGCACCATTTTCTGGATTTGAGTGTCGGACCGTATTTGGCAGAAGATCCACAAACTTCTTAGTACATGAGGCTCCAGGTGAAAAAAGGGAAACTGTAGGCAGGAAAAAATGACTAAATAGTTTGATGAAGGTCTAGAGTCCAGTTTTTGACATGAAGGAAGACGTCTTGGTTACGGAGATGAGGCGATGAAATGGATGGAGGGAGATCTGAGAGTGTATGGAGATGTCAAAGTGACGATGTATGATGGGGAGCCAGTAAAGATGATGAAGAACTTGAGGATGGAGGGAGGTCTGGAGACAAACTGTAAGCTAAAATCTGGACTAAATGAAGTTTGTTTGAATTCAAACTTGACCAAAATTAACTTAAATTAATTAATAGAATCAAACCATTAACTGGAATCAAACGTATGAAAAATTATAATTTTTTATCTCAAAGATGTGAAAGGCCAACGAAATGTTTATATCATTTTAACAGTGATCATTAAGATGAGATGTGTTTACCTGCTTTGCTGGCAAAGAAGCAAATGGATAATTCACGATTTGTGATGATTAACTTTAATTTCTAAACATTCAGACATAACTCAACAGTTTCTCTAATATCCATAACTTTTAAAAATGACCGCAGGTCAGAGCAGAGAGAAAGAAGTAATGACGCTTAATGACTCTTTAAAAAACTTTCTCCTTGTGCATTACATGTCTTTGTGTTGCTGCGTAATGCTTCATTTCTATCGCGTCACGCAGAAAATAAGCGGCTGATATCAATCTGTGTACTGTGACTGTGAGTCCTCGGTGCAGCTGGTGCGCCTTCGTCAGCATGTTGAGGTCACAGCTCTGGTGTTGGAACCGGAACTCCATCTGCTTGAAAAACTTAGAAGCAACCAGTTGATATTAACATTTGAACAAGTCTCGTAGTAGGAATCAGGTCAGAGGTCACTGACATTTTTTTAAACAAGTCACTTTCACACTACCAGTTTGATTGACACTTCTGACGTAGCTAAGGTTTATTAATTACAGTATTTTTTTTAAAGATGTTATTTTGTAATAAAGTTCATTACTGACCACACTATTCTTTTTTTTCCAATAATTATTGATTATTTCACAACATGCAGATAAACCTTTTATGTTGGGGAATATAAAATAAAAAATATAATATGGTGGGCAGAAAAATTATGTATGAACTGGATAGTTATAAAATATAGGAACTGGAAAAAATAATGAATAATATTTTTTGTCATTAGTATCTATATAGTCTATCGTAAAATCTGCATACTTTTTTATATATATATTTTCTGTGCTTTAAATAAATAGGGCTTCTTTTCATTTTCTAGTATCAACTCTCTCTTTTTTCCATCTAGCTCCTGACTCAAAAACTATCCACAAATGAGGAGCAGAAAAAGCAAGAAAACATCTTTATAAGCAACATATGAAGGGAGGATTCAAGTCATTTTTATTATTTACAGTAACATGGATATATTTTTTGAGGTAATAACAATTTATAGCCAGCAGATGGCAGAAGATGAGCATCATCCTCACAGCAACTATCTCGCCTCTTACTGCTTAAACAGCTCTGGTTTGGGATCTAATGGAGACATTTCAGAGAAAGATTGATTGACGTGTGCTACAGTAACACTGCCCTACGATATGAAGCTTCATGCTTATGAGTTCAGCCATTGGTATAGTTGTAGACCTGGTAATGCTCTTAGGCGAGATTGAAAAGTAGTACATATTGTTGTCTTTATCATATAATAGACTGTGTTTTGTCAGTTTTATTTTGGTATCAAATTGTGTGCCTGAGTGCATCATCCACCAAATATAATGTAGATAATGTCCACCCATGTCCATCTCATGCGGCCAGTATGTTGCACTGGTGGTAGTCGTGTGGTTTGTTGATGCAGTGACCACGATGCAACGTTTTAAACACTTGGCTTTAAAATAAGCGGAAAGTTATAACACTATAAGAAGCTACAAGGACCCTATTAAAATCTTTGTATATACGTTTTACCTTGAGAGCAGGTGTCCTTTCAGGAAGAAGGTTTAAAAAAACAATTTCCAAAACCAAAACTGTACAGTGTCAGAAAAGGGGTTCATGGTTAGTTCTGTCAAAGTCACCTGCTTGGAGCTCAAGGATATAAAAAAAATCCCTCATTATAGGAATTTAAGTTACATAATTCACCATGACAACAGGTGAAACAAAGCGTTGCTCTTACTTGTCCCCAGTGGTCATGATAACATTTACAAGCATAATTGCAGGAGGCGAAAATGCTGACAATGTTGATACTAACGCAGAATAGAGATGTAAACCAATACTGGGTACTATAATAGTAAGAACCGGACCAAAAAGGAAGGCAGATTTTGGTGCCTTGTGTTCAACATGTATTTAAATATATATATTCTTGACGGTCAATCTCAGGACTCACTCGGAATTGACTGCCTCACACTTTTCACACCATTTTGAGTTTGGGGCGGCTAATGCTAATCAGATATTAGTTATATCAAAACAAGATACATGCTTTCAAGAACTGAAAATTATGGAAGAAATATGTGCAAATATGAGTAAGTAAGTAATAGTCATTTGTAAATCACTTTTCTAGACCAGGGTCAAGAAGCGCTTTAACAATCAAAAACAATACAGTTAAAATATATATTTTAAAAGGCTGAGACACATAAGACAAACACAGGAGT
This sequence comes from Callionymus lyra, assembly GCF_982586985.1. Taxonomy (NCBI): domain Eukaryota; kingdom Metazoa; phylum Chordata; class Actinopteri; order Syngnathiformes; family Callionymidae; genus Callionymus; species Callionymus lyra. The sequence continues at coordinate 2,928,766 of NC_141825.1, read as the reverse complement.
CCCAGAAAATCAAGGAAAAGCCTGCACAAATAAAAATGTCTTGAGATGTTTCTTGAAGGAGTCAGTAGACTCCATCAAGCACAGAGTGAGAAGAAGATCGTTCCAAAGCTTAGGAGCAACAGCCTGGAAGGATTTCTCTCCTCTGGTCCTGAACCGTGTCCGAGGAACCATCAGTAGATTCTGATCCACAGACCTAAGAGCCCGAGCTGGGGTGAAAGGCTGGATCAGGTCAATGATGTAAGGAGGAGCCTGACCATGAATAGATCTGAAAGTAAGACCCAAACTTTTAAAATGGATCCTGAAAGAAACTGGCAGCCAATGAAGAGTTTTAAGAATCAGGGAAATGTGAGTTCTTCTACTGTAGTTTCATAGAAGTTTTTGTTGGTACGCGTTGAAAAAAGACTTCTTCATTCGACCTTGGCTGGCCTGTTCGGATCATTGTGATGCAATGACAGCAATTGTCACCTGTCTAGCAACACAATCGTTGCGTGCGATTTGGGAATTTTTGGATCACCTCCTGGGAGAACCTGAAGACGAGCCCTCTTTAAGTCCTCCACATTAGTGAGCTCCAGTGTTGTTGATTATCCTTCAATAGACTTTCACAGGTTGGTTTCCCTTCTTCATGCTCCTAATGAATGCCGGGGGTGATTTGTTTGCCATTGTCTTCCCTCATCACGGCAAATGACCGCTGAGTGGCCGACTGTGTGAAATCAATAGTCTTGAACTATCAGAGCTTCAAAGATTACTGATGAGAGTGATTAGTGTTGTTTGTCTGCTCCCGGGAGAGGAAGAATACTTAGAAGTTTAGTTTCTCACTTTTACCACCAAGAAACATGTGGTTTTCGGTTCCTGGTAATGAACAGGAACAGCTAATGATTAATGAAGTTTGATAAGAAGTAACACATTTTTTTGGTTGGTTTTAGTTTAAGCTCAAGATTCATGTATCCACTTAAAATGGGAACATTCCTTCTTTGAATACATCTGGTGATGGAAAAAATCGATAATTAAATGGCCAATTAAAGAGTGTCGTCTGTTGCAGTAGACAGCCTTTTTTAGTTTATTTTATTTCTGCATCTACAGCCTTCAAAAACCATCCTATTTGCTGTAACAACTTAGAAAAATATGTTTTCTTGCTCACGTAGAGGGATTCATGAGCTACCAAAAAGAATGTTTGCGAGGAATTACGAAGCGACATGATTCCTCCCAACCGGTTTCCTCATTTAAAATCCTCACATATGATTCATCAGCTTCCCAGCATGCAATGTTGACTTCTGCTCCTACTTTTCCGTCTGTAATATGATCTGTTATTCCCCCCCAAAAATCCCACCGTCTCATCAATGGCCGTGTTTGTACACAACAAAAGGCCATAAATCAGAGATGCATTTGCACTCTGCATAATGCGCCTCATGTTTGGATGTGGAAAATGTGGGTGATCTTATGAATAATACAAGCTGTGCAGCCGTCGATGCCAGAGCAGATAATAATAAAGCGGGCTTCGATTAAAGTGGGCTGGCCAGCAGAGCCGGGCCTGCTACATTAGCTGCGCACGGTGATAAATCAGACTTCACTGAGAGCCAGTCAGCGCTCCCTCCGGAGGCCGGCGTGAACTGTGCCATACGCCGAGCCGAGCCATTCAGGATGCCCTCCTTTACCCAGTACCGCAGCTCTCCCGGGTCGGCTTTTAATTGCCACAAATGGCCGATGATAACAACTGGTCGTATTTCATCCGGTGTCCGATACTTATGGCCGCCTGTAGCTTTTTACGACGTGGAAATGTCAGGATCAGGACATAATTGGCTCTTCTACGTAGGTTTTATGAGTCTGTTTACTTTGCTGAAGCGTCCAGTGATCCTCTCCTCAGGGCTCACTGGGTTTAGATTCTTTTACCTTGTTCAATGTACACCTGCTGCCTCATGTTGTTCAGGTCCCCCATGATGGATTGGTCTAAGTGCTAAACAAAAATCCAGTTTTTTTAAGGACCCAGAGTGAAAAGGACAATAGAGCGACACTTCTGATGGCTGCTGACATGATATATCTAGATGCTTCAACTGCTAAGTTAATTCGATAGACCCTATTTTTTTGTTTTTATTAAGTCATATGAGCGAAAAGAAATCTGGATTATTAGAAAGACGATAATCACTATTATTTTGATCAATAATGAGGTTAGGATTTTTGATCGCAATAATTCATGATGTCAAGAAAACATCTTTTATCGCTTTACTTTCATATATGTGTGAATATTTGTTAGCGCAAAATTAAAGTTGATGATGAATAATTACAAAATAATATAGGGACTGAATAAATAAATCATTATTTTTCATACAGTGTGATGTATGCCACTTAGGAGTCATGGTTTCATGGAGAGGATCACATGTCATTAGCATGATTTGATCCGTTTTTTTTAAGCACTCGTTGCCTTTTTATAGTTTGCCTTGTTTATAGACTTAGAATTTTAGTTCACTTTGTGTCATCAACATCACATCTAAATCAACACCGACAGGTTTCTAATCTGACTTGATACTTGACACTATGAAAAAATAGAATAGAATAGAATAGAAGACCTGGGTATTTTCTTACCTCTTTTCAAGACACTATTTGTTTTAAAATATTACAAATAATCAATGATTAATTGAGTTGTAACAGTTCATTTCAACTGCTTTGGTTCGTTCTGTAGCTGAAATATATAAATTATGACATTTGTTTGACCAATAACAATTTATTTAAATTGACTGGTGATACATTTGCTAAATGTAAATTTAGATTGTTCTATTTGATTTCCTCAATACAGTAATATTGAGGACTAGGGGTGATTACTAAGCAAGTAAAATATGTGCCCAGGAAAATCAACAATACTAGTGATGGTCCGATAAAGTTTCATGAAGCAGTGTCATTATTTTCAAAGTCCACTAGATGGCGGTCTCTGCACTATTTTCATTTGTTTTGAACAACTGTTCTAATGAAACATCCCGTCATTTTTAAACTGATTAACATTGGAGTAGGGTGAACAAAAGGCTGAACGTAGTCAAATACCTTCCTTTGTAAATGTGTGTGAATCCACAAACATACAGAGGTGTACACACCTTTTAATGCGATGATTCACTCTCTCCTCGCACACGCATGACTCTTTCATCAGAAGATGAGAAACCATTAAACATAACCTGCCTCTGCAGAGAAAATTGCCGGACATCTTTTGAGGCAACGAGGCACGGCTGGATTAATTTGATTTGTGTTTCCCCTTTCATTTGGCCGCAGAAAGACATGTTATTATTGGATGTTTCCTTTAATCCGGCCTCCTGTTGCTGCGGGTGTCAGATGAGGCAGCTTCCTTCTGAAGATTGCAAGAGAGAAGACACAGATGAGACCTCGTCAAGGTCAAAAGGATGCTACGTATGGTCTTATCCAATATTCCTGTAGTGAGAGCCGCCACATTTACTGTCAATGCATTTAAGGAATGTTGCAGTTCAAGGTCATTTTTATTACGTCTTCAGCACTTGTTAAAACATTTATGTTGAATCAGGATGAGATACAGGCTTTAATGGAGAGTTACAGCTTTTCTTTTTGCTTGATACCATTTGAGTTCTGTGGCAAGAACAGAAACGTGGTGGCGGAGAAGGTCTTATGAAGAATCCTTTATTGAAGTCCTTACATTTTAAAGCCATAAACCAAAACGATGGGAGGGCAAGAGAGAGGGATGATCCTTGGAAGGTCACAAATCACATGGTACATATAGACAATGGGAAAGCTTGAGTGCACACATGCATACACCAGGGGGCAATATACTTTCCCCTTTATTTTAACTGTATTTCCAGCTTAACTCTTGACCCACTTCCTGATCAATATATCAACTTATATATGTCCAGCGTCTCCTCCAACACTCACTATTCTGGTATTCAGGTATACCTCCTCACGTCATCGTGCCGGCATCAAGTCCTTGCTCTTCAAGCGTCTGGGCAAAGGTTCAACTAACTAATGTGAAAAACCCAACTTTACCGTCTCTGCCCCATTTTCCTTTTAAACAACTGGTTTAATGAAGCAAATCATTTTATACTGATGGCGCCACCTACTGACCTCTACTGTAAACAACTTACACTGTTTTTAGTGAAGCTTCATCAGTTATGCTTCTCTTTTATTGTGGTTTTATTTTGCCAAGCTATTTCCTGTTTTCTTCCTTCCTCCCACATGAACGTGACTAATGGCACAAGGTAGTCACCTTTAGCATATGAACCCTCGGCTTCCAGAGCAGTGTGCCAGATCAAAGAGTTTCATGTGTTTGGTAGTTGGCTGTGGTTCTTCCTGGTTGTCTCAAATCGCGCACTTCTGCACGCTTAGTATTTTGAGTGCACAAGTGCGTCCAAACTAGCAGTGTGTGGAAATATAGTGCGCAATAAGCACTAAATTGGCAGATTTAAATGGCCGGAAAATGGAGTGTGGATCGATGGACACTTTCCTTCCTCAAGGACCGCCATCTTAGTGATGTAGATGATTCTAAACGGAAGATATGTCACTGACGACACGTCGTTGGAGCAGATACAGGCGTAAATGTCTCAAGAAAACACAAATTTTACCACAAAACAACACAACAACAATAATAATGTAATGAAACACAACTTCAATTTCAATTGGCGAAAAGTCAGTGATAGTCTTCCAGCTTCTGGTTGCGATGGTGTTAAATAGTAGTAGAAGAAAAATGTATCAATGAGTCATTTCTGGTGTGTAGCGACAGTGTTGGATTTGAGACAGTACTATCTGTCGAAATTTGCGAACTGGCCAAATAAGTGCCCTATCTTAATGTGTACTTCAAGCCAGTGAACTCGGAGAACTACGCGATCTGGGACACAGTCTTCATGTTCTTCCAAAGATTAGTGTTTTGCCTTCCTAGTGCCCGAGTATTTTAGTTATTATTCCTAGCAAGTTTTTTGACCTCTGTGTTTTCTCTTCTGTTGTTTTCAGGTTCTCTGTTCTTTCTTTCCTTTTTTATTCCCTGGTTTGGTGGATGTCTAGGCTTTGGATATTTGAACGTTTTCAGTGATATTTTACTTGTTGTTTATCGTTTATTGGATTGTTGACTTTGATTATTTTGTGTTGGATTGATTAATATTAAATTGTATATACCTATGTTCCCTTGTCTGCTTGAGATCTTTTCCCTCACATGCATTTGGGAGCCGCCATGTACAGACTATGACATCATCAGCCCATCACTACTGAAGTGTGATGATACAATTGAGTTCCAAGATCAGTTTAGGAGTCACTCAAATCAAAACATTAATTGCCCCTTAAAGCTGTATTGTGTGTTTTATTTTTATTCTGGGGTAAGTTGAACGGTTTCACGGTTTCAAGTTGAAGGGGATTCTTGCTCATTGCAAAAAAAGTTCATTAAGTTAGCTCAACATATACCTTTCCGCCACCTGCTGGCGAGACTGCGTCATAGAAACAAATGATAAATTTACAGAAAAATCCTCGTTCACACACCAATCCTTACCGCAGCAGGACTGGGACACAAGTCACGTGTATAGAGAGCAGAATGGCATGTGTTTAACATATACAAATACATGTATATATTTGTAAAACCTTTCAGACATTTGTGACGGATTTGACCCGTTAAAGACTTCCAGACCTCGACCTTGTACCGCTGCAATTCTCGGATTCCCGCTCACGTTGTGTAACCAAGGGGAACCTGGTGAAAGTGGGAACTAGCGTCACACTAGTGGGGCTGAAGCCTCGCCACTGTCACAATGTGATTCACTCATTGTTGTTGCTGGGATCTGTTTTTTCTTTTCTCCAATATAGTCCTACCGTATTTTCTGCACTATAAGGCGCACTTAAAAGCCTTTAATTTTCTCAAAAATACGATAGTGCGCCTTATAACCTGGAGCGCCTTATATATGAACATTACCTGGTGGGTGTCTTGTTTACAAACACTTTCATGACTCTGCGTCGACTGAGACGACACGCTGTGGGCAGAATTACGTCATTGCTGCATCATCACGGGGTAGGATTAACGACGCACGTCACATCATGGCGGACGTCTATGGAGTAAGATTACTGCCACCGCTTTGAGTGAGTGTGTCTTGGTTGTTGTACACTCTTTTTTGGCGCAAAATCACTCTGCTGCACGCTCCACCAGTCATCTCTCAACATTCGTCGGCTCACAAAACCAGTCTCACCCGCTGCTGCTTGAAGTCTTTTAAACATCATTTGAACATCGTTACCATGGGAGTGAACGGAGTTGTCGGAACTAAAGTTTGACTTTATTTGACTGTTTTGTTGACATTCCCTTTAGCACAGCTCCATCTAGTGGATAACGCAACCCCAGTCAAATCTTTGACTGTGTCTTTTATTCTATGCGCCTTATAATCCGGTGCAAACTATTTATGAAAACAGTTCTAAAATAGAACATTCATTGAAGGTGCGCCTTATAATTCGGTGTGCCTTATAGTGTGGAAAATATGGTACTTTAACTTCGTTATGATATGTAACTAAATTTGAGTCTAATTTAATTGTGGTCATTTTTTGCATAACTAAATATTTTTCTATGTCCTGAAGGGTCAACAACAAAAATAAAAAAATAAACATCCAAAAATGTGTTTTGTGTTATATTTGTTAATCACAATATATCTTAGCGCCTTTTATTTGCAACAAATACACGTAATGATAGACTTTTGCACTAAATCTTGTGCACAGTTGTTGTTTTGAGTTGTGTCTTAGTAACACACCCCACTGGCAATGAAAACATTTCAGGCCATTAAATATTCATGGCGATAAATTCCTGTGATGTGAGAAGAAAACACACCTGCATTTGTGGTGATGTTTCAGAAGTGACGGGATGTTCGTGGCAAGTCAGCTGTTACCGCCAGAGAACCTGATAAAACACGGAGCATACGGCAGGCAGATGAAAGATTGTTTCACAGATAGAGGTGTGTGTGTGTGTGTGTGTGTGTGTGTGTGGTGGGGATCTGACTCGTCTGAGTATAATTGTGAAGAAAATGAGGCAAAGTGCTCCTGCAGCCGTCATTCTGTTGTCTCCTGGTTTCGTCGCACATCCAAGACTCTATCACACTGACACTCTCCCTGGTGCTTTTTGTCTCTCTAGGTGTATGTGTGTCTGTTTGTGTTTTGTGGACACATGCTGTGCTTTGTCGTCGCTGCACCTGTTAGATGTCTTATCGCTCTCATCAAATGATGAAACCTTCAGGTCCCAGAATCCCTGGAAGACGCACACAAACGCAAAAGCACACGCACATGCACACACACACACACACACAGACGCCCCCCATGAATAATTAAGAAGAGAAGCCTGTAGATAAGAGCCCAGGATCTCTGAAGGAGTGTGTCACCCACAACCTTTGTGTCAAACATGCTTCGACTTCACAGTTTTCACGGCTCCGTGTGAGCATTTAGGTAGAGTGAGACCTTTGTTGCACACCTCCCAGCAGAGGCTGCGTTCTCTGTCATAGACAAACAAAAAACACAATGGAAACCAAGTGTAGCATCTCTAGATGCAACTGTACATACCGACTCTTACCATTTTAATAACACAAACTTGTGAATTTTCTTTATTAGTTCAATGATTTGTAAAAACTAAACAGAAAACACCAACTATTAATGATTCATAATCTCCAAACAAAAGTGCTAGTTGCTATTTGATACTGAACCACAGTTCTGCAAGAAGTCTGCAGCAGCGGTTTTTAAGTTTTTAAAACCAGACCTTCCCTTCAGCTATACTGTATAACTGCATTTCTGTATTTTTTACATAGTTTTACATAATAGCTTCCTTTGGCTGGGGACCCAGTTAGCCAAACATCACTTTGTTTCCATAATTTGATTGTTTTTCAATATGTATTATTTGTCAAGCGTTTCTGGAAATGGTAGCCATTTTTCTGTACGGCTGTAAATACTTGATGTATACTGCCTCGTATTTTTGAATTCTAGATGGACATGGGATCTTAGCTTTTTTAGCAAGAGAATCTTCCAGGGCAGGGCTGTTCCTGTCTGCTGCTAAGACCTTTTATATATTTTAACTGTTTATTGTTTTGATTATTTAAGAACTCTGTGACCCTGGTCTGAGAAAGACCATTTTACAAATAATAATTACTTGATTTTCCTTTGAGAAACCCTAACTTTTTGATGCTTTTCTAGCTAGGGACATTGAAAATCCAAAGATCAAGGCATTTTTCTTGTTGTATGTTCAGGGCAAATGGTAATGGTAAAACAATGTAATATTTGATATAATAGTAAGTAAGTAAGTAATTGTTATTTGTATAGTGTTTTTCCAGACCAGGGTCACAAAGCGCTTAAACAATCAAAACAATATTCAATAAAGTATATATTTTAAAGATCAAGATAAAACTGATAACACAACAGGAGTTCCAGAAAATCAAGGAAAAGCCTGAACAAATAGAAACGTCTTGTGGCCCCCCCTTTGATAACCACTGGATTAATAGACTTGGTATTCAGGGTAGTAATTGCAATTTCATGTTTGTACTGTATTTTATTTAATATATGACCAGTTCAATTCATGCTCACTATTATTATCTCCAAAAATGTTTAAATTTGAATGAGAATAAAGGCAAAAGTGATTAGATACTGGACACAGAGCTGCTCTTCAACAGCAATTTCCACCAACAGTTACAGTTTAAACGACTTCCGGATATCTACAGCTACTGCTTATCTTTTGTAGCTAATTCGATGGTAAAGTCCTACCTTATCTAATTATGTTTAACAAATAAATGCAATGGTAATTATAATGGAAAATCATCTTAAGGTCTGCTATCTTTAAGTGCTTTTTGTTTTTGTTAATTTCCTTGTCCATCAAAACTATTTATAAATAGTCAAACTTTCGATGCAAATTTGTCATGAGGTCATGCAGTTTTTTTTAAAGTATTATCAGAGATTCATTCCATTACCCACACTTCCCATGCCATGGAGTCCGTAATTACAGGCCCTAATAAACAATGCAACCCTGCTATGCTGAGGCAGCAAATAATTCTGAGGTCTTGGTGTGTTTGCATATCTGTTGCAGGCATGTTGTCAGTGTGTAATTGAGGATGCTGCTATTGGGGCGATCAGAGCTCTGAGAGCCATTAACAGGCCGCTCTTTTTTATGACACTCTGTATTATAGATGCCTTGTGTGTGCAGTTTCATCAGAGGTCATAAACATCAGCCCAGTCAGCAAACTGGACTCATTAAGGCACATTTAAATGTGATTATTTATTGATACCACTTATGGTCTATTCTTTGGGTCGGCCCAGGCTTGTTGGTGTCAAATGGTCCAGTAGTTATTGTTCTTGCCCCTTGGTAGTGTCTAAACTATTAGAAATTACAAACTTTTCTTTTAAAACTAGAATTAAGAGTAAACATTTGTAAAGTCAAAATAAAGTCTTGCCAATCACAGAAGGCACCACAGAATATCCACCAATCAGAAGCAACAAGAGGCGGGTCTATCTTTCCTTACATCATCACTACACACATGGGTACAGACAAAAACGCGAGGTTAAGTCATTGTAAGTTAACAACAACATCATAATGCTCAAGCTTAACCGTTGTTCGGGTTTCACACCTCGTGAGCTTCACTCAAATTTAGAGAGTTCTCGCTCAACTTTACGGTAAATTCCCCGAACAACATTCAGAAGGAGGAAATAAACTTCTTTCTCCTTTGATTTAATTGATTATATTTGAACTGTTTAAGGGCACACGGTGGCGCAGTGGTTAGCACAGCAAGAAGGTTGCGTGGGTTGTGAAATTGTCTTTGAGAGTGTGTGAGTGTGTGAATGGTTGTCTGTCTTTGTGGGGCCTGCAACAGACTGGCGTCCTGTCCAGGGTGTCCTCTGCCTCTCACTCTATGATACTGGGCTAGGCTCCAGTCTCCCCGCAACCCTGGTAAGGGATAAAGCAGTAGACAATGAATGAATTTACTGTTTAAAATACACATTATTCACATATACATTATACACGTGTTCATTCTTTTCCCCATATCCATTGATTGTTTAAAATTAAGTTAGATTTCAATTGTCACACAATCAATAGGTTTCAGATAAATTAATCTCATTTAATTAAAGACCGTGGCAGGTTTAAAATTTGAAATATTACAATTTAATAACATTTGAATGTAGAATTTGGGATCTTATTCCTGTCATTGTATGAAACTTGGCAGCCCTGCCTGCAAACTAACAACTATTAAAAACTATAATAAACACTTGTTGGTTCATAGAAAAGATAGAAGAAAATTGATAAATTAATTTGGGTAGTTAATATTCGATTTGATGAATCCTTAGATGATTTAATGAGACTATAAAGGTTTTCAACTTTAAACTGACTTTAGGGTTTAAAAAACAGATGGTTTTCTACGTTGCAAATGAATGCTACAAGATCTTCGTCTGCCTCCTTTCCCTCCTGTCCCCTCCCTCATGTTTATTCATGTTTAATCGAGAGCTTCATTTCGTCTGCTGCTAATGGGTCTCCCGCTCTTTACGTCACCTTTGCTGTGTGGATATACAGTTAATGTATTTGTTGTTCGTACATTCCATACTTTCGTACTTTCTTATTATTTTACCGATGGTCATCTTAACTCAAATGAAGTACAGAGATACTTTTTGCAAGATAAAACCATAAATTGACCCTTTATCTTGTTTTTTTTGTAAACAAAAAGGCATGCTGTATGTGGCAATAGAACAACAGAGATTCTACTGCATTGCAGTTACACTTTTCTAACACTGGGGGAACCAATATTTTCAAACAAAATTTCAATTTTTTTTTTTCCTAGTGATGGTCTGATGAAGCTTCATCAAGCAGTGTCATTATTTTCAGAGTCCACTAGATGGCGGTCCCTGTACTATTTTCCTTTGTTTTGAAAAACTGTTCTAATGAAACATCACATCATTTTAAAACTGATGGCGCCACCTTATGACCTATTTTTTTTGTTATGGAAAGAAAATCGAACACAACAATATGATAACTTAATTTAATTCAGAAGTTCATATTTTGTTATTGAACTTGAACAACTGGTTGTATTATTTGTTTTTTTATATACACACGTGTTCAAAATGAGCAGAAGCATGCGGTTCACCTCTCTGGAGCTCCTGTGTGTTTATCATGCATGGAGAATTGAAGAAATCCACACAGATCTGACCTGTGTACCTACACTTAGAGTAAATAGATGCTTGGATGTGGCCTCTAAAGTTTTATTGGCCATGTTATGGAAGAATTTGAAAGAGTGCCAGCCAAACTCTCGCGTTCACATTTGCTGCAGCACGATGATAAAGCCTTTGAACCGTCACATTTTATGAACGACATTTTTGTTCACTTAAGTTTTATTAGAGGACAGACATGCGCACAATGACGGGGGTTGTGAACTTGAGCTGAATGAAAGTCATTAAGAGTTGAAGTGCTATCAAGGGGATGGATTTAAGGGTTCTTTTCTGAAACTGATTTTCTCTCATAACCATCACACTTAGTGTCAAGTCAAGGCGTCGTCCTGACATTTAATTTGGCAGTATCTTTGTCACTGAGCTCCGGACAGTTATTTGCACATAACTCTCAAAGATGGATTCAGAATGCATCTTAAGAACCTGGACAGTTGCCAGAGTTCCCACGGAAGGTTGTTTTGTGTCCAGTACTGAGTGAGCTATTTTTGTAAAGGATTGTGACCATGTTTCAACTGTAGACAGTGTGTGAATCGTGAAAGGAAGAACATGTATTTGATACGCTAATAATAATTAGTTGTTTGAGAAAAAATTGGTACACCAATATACAGTATATTGATATTTCATTTCCCCATACCTTATCGATATTCAACAGCCATGTATCAATTACCATGTATTTTATTTAGAATTTACATTTTTTTTGTGACTGAGGATGAGAGGATACAGTCAACTCCAGATGCTTTAGAGGCTGATGTTTGGACATATGTTGGCTCACAATTCTATCAATTCAACAAAAAAGGAACAATCACAAGATCTCACTAACATTCAGTGTTCCCTAAAATTGTTTTGTAAATGATGTGTATCAAAATATATTGTAAAGAATCGTATTGTGAGTTGATTATATTGAATCATATCGTGAGATTTTTGTATACTACACCCCCATTGATAATTTTTTTTATATAATGTGCTTCATTTATTTTTAATCAACATCATTAGCACACAGTTGCAAATGCTATTAAGGGCTATTAAAATACTCCACTGAAAAGCATGTTGAATGGAAGTAAATTAAGTGTTTCTCAGACACAGAACTAGAATCCACAACTCTACATGTATCAGTCTGACTTGCTGCCCCTCTGCTAGTCTCGCACACTGACTTTGACCTCCACAAAATGTTTTAAAGAAGCAAAGACCTTCTGGTTCTTGAAAGAGATAAGGTGCCACGAGGAAACACCAGTCTTGCTCTGTGTTTCCACAATCTCACAACAGCCGGAGATTAATGACCACCCGGTGTTATCGCAGAGAGTCATGGAAAAGGGAATCAGATAGAGGATTTGAGCTGAGTTCTGAGATCTGAATGTATTTCGATACCTTTTGACTGTCTTTAGAGCAACTCAAGGTTTCCCATCTTATCTCTGGACCAGGTCATTGATGGAGTTAAACATCAATTCCAAGTATTCTTTTTTTCGACTTCAAAGAATGTGTTATAATTATTTTAAATGTGTAATTTTTAATTGGGATGCTGCTCAAACATTATCTCAGGTTTCGGAGAAACTTACCAATTTTCTTTCATAAATATATTAAACACTAATGCCAAGTAAGTCTTGTTTCTTAAAGATGTGTTTCCTCTCAAATGATAAGGCCAATGAATTCTCTGACCAAGAATTCTCTGACCAAGAAATACCTTCAGGTCAAAGATAACTTCTCTTTGTCTTAGTCTCTTCTGCTCCATCCATTTGTCTTCGCCTCCAGAAATTCTATTTTTATTCACCTTTTTTTTCTCGTTCAAGGGTGACGAACCAATAAAATCAATCAAAATCCTATCAAAAGGGAGAAAGATGCTCTCCAGCTCAGCGGGAGACCTGTTATTTTTCAAAAGGGCCGCATGCACGAGGGACATATATCATCCAGACAATTTCTTATCTGACGTCGAGTATGAATAGGTGTGGGCTTGGCAGCTATCGTGCAGGATCAGGAAGGGTCTGGATGATTATTGGTGGATCCAGAGGGATTGGCCCACCTCAGCAGATAGAGAAGCCGGGCAGGATCCATCCATCAGACCCGGCACGTCAGCCACATGTATGCTTCTCTGCAGGCTGACAGATGGATCTGCCACCAGCATGAAGTCATCCGAGGTGCCGTGACGACTGATGTCTCACTGTTGTAAGCTGAGTGGACAAGGACTCATCAGACTTGATGCCAATGGGCAGCTTAAGTGAATCAGTCCACATAGACAGGAAATAAACTTCTAGCTGACCAGAAAGTTCAATCTTTTATAAGTCCATCAGAGTTTGATGGACTGGACTCGTATGAGGCCAGATGAAGCGTAGTGTTGTAAACGTAAATATTGTCAAAGGAGCTCTTTTATTTTTTCAATTAGTCTCTCATTGACTAGAGTGAAGATTTAATTCAGTCAGAATTCAACCTGAGTTGTTTTTGTTGTTAAAGCCATTTAGCTATTCATCTGTAGTGCGAGTAAATCCCTGCGTATATTTTCACATAAAAGTCCCTGCTACGAGAAATCTACTTTGTATTGATGAAGCACGTGGAACACTTAGATCTGAAACACGTGAGATATTGGAAATTATGTGTGCGATATTCGATATTGGTGTCTTGAACTGCTATATTTTTTTCGTTCACCTAAAAATGTAGCCGCGTGCACGAGCAGCCGTGAGTACTGTAGGGGAGGTCCTGGGGTTTAAATAAGGAAAACCATGCGATATCTTCCTTTCGTTTATTGGAAAACTGAGCGACATCAGAGACCTCGTTGCACATGCACACTTAACAGTTTATAAATTACCTGATGCTAACAACTTAGCTCATTAGCTTACGGCAAAGAGGGACAGGTTAACACTTTTTTTGAAGTTCCGTGTTTGAGGAGCACTCACAAGTTAGTCTTACTTCTGTGTATATACTGAGCCGCGCAGAAGGACGCGTCACCATAGAAACGGGAGTATGAATTGACAACTTCACAGAACGTGACACTGATTGGTTGAAGTGCGCATTTAAGAAATGCTTGATTTATACAATAAAAAATGATAAATTATCGCACATGTTTTCGATATGCATATTGCCCGTGCCAATATCGTGATATGAATATTTTTTAGATATATCGTGCAGCCCTAGTGGAGAAAGTGAGTCATTGGTATAAATCTTCGCCCATAAATGACCATATGAGGAGGTGTAGAAGATCCTATCCACCTGTGAGTCGTGCTGCAATAGACCCATAACTCTACTGAAGCAGAGATCATAATAATACTTTTTAATTACCACTGTTCCAGTATTAGTTTAATAAATAATTGATTAAAAAAAATATTTCGTTATGGATCGCAGGGGTGTGAACCGCTGTAGCTAAACAGGATTTTGGAAATCAACGCACAAAAGAAACACTTGAGTCACAGGAGAAGTGATCTCACAGTCCAAAATATCACCAGCTGTGGAAAACATTATTGATGAAACCCATCACTACATGAATAATTTTCTTCCCTTTTTTTAAATGTAATATTTTGAACATTCAAGGTATGGTGTTGTGAATTCTATTCCCAAATGTCAATGATGTACTTGCCAGTTGTGTCTCACTTGGGATGTTCTTCCAGTATTGAAGGACTCTGAAACATTGTTAGTTATAAGCATTAAGTTATAAGCATTCAAGTATAACTTAAGTATAAACAGTATGAACATGAATCTTATCTGGTATCTCCAGATCTCCTGATTATTTTAATACCATCTTGGGCTTAATGGCATCACTTATTCAATAAGTTCTACTCAAACACAAGCTCGGAAAGTTCATTCAAAGTTTCTAATCAATATGACGTTCGGCATTTTTTAATTGAAAGCATTTTGTCGAGTTGTTTATGGAAACCAATTATACCGTACAGCTTCACTTGTGCATAACAGCATGGCTGAAAAATAATAGAAAATCACACGAGTGTTAGCTTAAAAGTGTTTTTAATGAGGCAGTAAGCTGTACTATGTGTTGATTCGCCATCTGTGGAGAGTGTGGATCATTACCTTGCGCGCCAGGTTTGGTCTAAATAGAGACGAACCTGCGCACAATTTCTCCTGTGAGATAGTCTTAATGCTGCGTCTAATTGAGATGGATATGTTTTTAATGAGCGCTGCCGTGTGGTTGCGAGTGATATTGTGCCGAGAGCAGAGTGTGCGGTGCTAATAAGGATGCTTTGGCTGAAGGTTAATATTAAAGCTCATATTTGTATTTCATTTAATCCTTTGCCAGAGTCAGGGGCCATTTTTTCTTCTCCCTTTTAATGGAGGTAACAGTAATTGTGAGCCTAATGGAGGTTTATTCTCCTGCTAGTTTGCACGGCCTGCTGCTTTGCTGTTCATTTATGGAGCGGCGGGAGGGCAAGGGTGCATACAGTTAAAAACCATGACATTAGCAGCCAATTCCACTGTACACAGTTTGACAAAGAGGAAACTTGTGTCGTTATTGGCAGCTCCAGATGCCCAGGAGTATTGCCTCTGCTTATTTCAGGGCCCATGCACAAAGCTCCATTTACGGATTAAGAGATAAACATAATTAATCCTCTTTGCTTGGATGAAATTGCTTTATTAATGTTGATAGAATCTCACACAGCCTGATGCCTTAACAGCCTGCTGTCGTGACAGCAGCGATGATCAATGTGTTGAACAGACCTGCTTGCAAATGCACCTCCAAATGGATTTACAGGGACGCTGTAATTGTGACCTGTGGAGAAACGCTGGCCCCGGAACAGATGAGTGTTATCTGACCGATGGACTCGAGTGTGTCACCGGGCCTCGTGTAGCAGCAGAGATATGAGGGGGTGACGGCTGCAGATCATTAGGATCCTGACGCTGGGAGAATAGCCTTCAGTCAGGCATTTATCTCGGCTCCTCGGCACCACAGCGGAAAAGTCTTTGTTCACCCTCAGCACCGCTGATGGCAGCCCTTCCTTGTCCGTGTCCTTTAAAATCAACCTTTAGATTGATTCTGTCGTCCCTCTCAGTGGCGTCCTCTGTCATAAAAGGTGACTTCTTTCACACATTTCCGTCTTCAAAATGATCCAATTTTTCCGTCAAAACATCCCGGGCTAAGCCTCATTACTGATGCACATATCCTGTCACCTCATTTCCGAGCCGTCAAATCTGCCTCGCCTCGCCTCGCTCGCAAACTACCCTTCAATTAACGTTGTTATCGGGAGACCAGGGCTTAACCGGAGATGCCGGCCAGACGTGGCTCGGCTACGTTTGAACAGGACTTGTAGCCTTTGAGAACACAGGGCAGAAGTGACAGCGGGCGTCGTTGGGTTTAATTTAAGATAGGATTGTATCATTTTTGAGTCCTTGGAGAAATAACGCTCGTCGACGATGGAAATGTCATCGGCTTGCCCTTTATGTTTATGGATGTGAGGCCGTGTTCGGAGGTTTAGAACAGAAAAACTGTCACTTGAGAGTTATTATATCTCTGGATGGTTTCTATTTCACTCTGCGGGACTCAAATATACCCTTTGATTTAACAAAGCAAACTGTCATAAATGTTTAATAACATATTGGCTGTTTGTTACAAATCTACCCATTAGATTTAAAAACGTGTGGATTAATATCCTTTGTCAAGCAAAACATCTTTGTAGAGCAGCAGGGGTGTTGTGGTTAGCGCCGTCCCATCACAGCCAGATGGTTGCCGGTTTGTTTGAAACCTAAGGCAATCTTTTTTTTCCAAGTTCAGTGAAGGTATGAAAATGACTATGTAGGGATGCACCAAACCGACTTTTCTGCTCCTGGTACCGATACATGGGCTTTGAGTATCGGCCGACACTGATACCAACTGATACCAGTGTTCAAATATTTAAATAATAATATATTTAAATATGTAATACAATCTATAATAATAAATAATACTGTTCATGCCTTTAATAAAAAGCAAAAATGACTACATATAGGACTACAAAGTTGACTGTTATTCAAGTAACGTGTTTAAACCATAATTCTTCATGAAGAAAATACAGTTAAGCCCTATTCGCACGATTAGCTGGGGACCTCAGTGTTTTGTAAATTTCCCCCCCTCCTCCGAGTTATTTTAAGTGCATTCACACGGGATAAGCGATGTCTGTAAAATAGTCAGAGGCGCAACAGCATGAGTGCTGCCCTGCACTTTGGAAGTAAATCAGTGCCATCAGAATATTGTTTAAATTTATTTATTTCAAATATTGAAGGTTGAAAACATTTCAATAATTAAATATTTGTTATATTTTCATTTCTATTACTCAGTATTAGTTATATTTCAATTTCAATTATTTAATAATTTTAATTCGAAGCATTTTAAATTCAAAATCTTCATATTTTTTAATATTGAATTTAAAATGCTTTGAATTACAAAATATTGAATAATTGAAATGAAAATATAACAAATACTGAATAATTTAAATAAAACTATAACAAATATTGAATAATCGAAATATAAATATATAGCAAATATTGAATAATTGAAATTAAAATATAACACATTTAATAACTTATTTCAACCTTTCAATATTTGAAAACAAAACAAAAAAAAAATTCAATATTCTGATGGCACTGATTTACTTCCATTCTGCACATACATTTGCCCCAACATTATTAAGAGACACAGTCTGTGTGTAACAGTGTTACCGAGTGTATTCATGTGGGAAACAACAAGGCTGGAATTTAAGTTTGTAGCTGTGCTTTCGTCATGTGGAACACACCCCCAACAACAACAAACTCTATCTTCTTCCTTTTTAACCTCTTCAAAATAAAAAAGCGGAAGTAAATATTAACACAATGGCGAGTGCCTAGAAGTCAGTTACAGTGGCATATATTCGGCATTTAGAATTACAAACACAGACATGTGTACTCACACAGGATTAGTATTATCACCCGACGTCTGTGTTTGGCGAATTACAGTTTTTTACAGTAATTTTCGGCGGAATTATTATATTACAAATCACAGACATGGCGCATTTGCACAGGATTACAATTCAGACATTCTCCGTGATTATTATAAATTACCAGAGGTCCACAGGTAATACTTATCCTGTGCAAATAGTGCTTTAAATTGTAAACTCTACAACCTGCAAAGATAAGAATATTGTCAGGTTGGTGTAACAACATACCTTATTAAAGTGACCATTGTACAAAAAAACCTACAAGTGTCGCTCATTAAGTGAACACGAAAGTGATTTAGGTAATTTTTTGTTTTAGTTTACTAAGCAGTGTTGTTGAAGTGCTCAAGATCTTTAAAAGATATTGATGGACTGATGAAGCTTCATGAAGCAGTGTCATGTTGTTTAGAGGTCAGTAGGTGGCGCCATCAGTTTAAAAATGATGTGATGTTTCATTACACCAGTTTAAAACAAAGGAATATAGTGCAGAGACGCCATCTGGTGGGCTCTGAAAATAATGACACTGTATCATGAGCCATTCATCAGACCATCATTATATAAAGTTTTTTTTTTTTAATTCAGATCATAAACAAAACAATGTACAGGTGTTCAAAAACACAAATTATGCAAATGAGCCAATAAAGCACACTTGGTCTCCCTTCTACATTAGCAGTGACAGAGACTGATCATGTTGGATTTAATGAACGCCAATGTGAGTTTCCTGTCATGATTAGTTACACTATCATCAATACGAAATCGAAAACAATTTAAAGTTAGTAAGTAAAGCGTGTGTCTAATGTTATTCATCATCAATCATCCTAAAGTAATTTGATTTATTATTAAGTGAATTGTGTTGAATCTTGTGGAGTGACATGTTCCTTACAAAGATCCGCCACAGGCGCCACCATGTGACGTCAGCACAAATATAGTTATTAAACTGCCAGGATCTCATATCGTTGAAAAAAGGTCTGATCCGCCATCCGACTTTCAGAGGCTGGATCAGACCGGTACCCGATACCAGGATTGGATCAGTGCATCCCTAGTATTTTGATAACTTTCTTCCTGTTCTACTGATTAAATTGAGGGTTTGTCGAGGAGTCAAGTAGAGTCGGTCAGTATAGTGACCATAGTGAGCCAGTGCCACATTGAGGGGAGTGACCTAATCTAACGTAGAGACCATGACAGCCATCATCATGGATTGTTCATTTGCATATCGTTTCAATCAATTACATCTCTTGTTTTGAAGGATTTAATCAAAACAATCTACCATAATTGTAAGTAAGTAAGTAAGTAATTTTTATTTATAAAGCGCTTTTCCAGACATGGGTCAAAAAGCGCTTAAACAATCAAAACAATACTCAATAAAGTGTATACTTTAAAGGGCAAGATAAAACTGATAATACAACAGGAGTTCCAGAAAATCAAGTAAAAGCCTGAACAAATAAAAATGTCTTAAGGTGTTTCTTAAAGGAGTCAGTAGACTCCATCAAGCGTAAAGAGAGAGGAAGATTGTTCCAAAGCTTAGGAGCAACAGCCTGGAAGGATTTGTCTCCTCTGGTCCTGAACCGTGTGCGAGGAACCATCAGTAGATTCTGATCCACAGACCTCAGAGCCCGAGCTGGGGTGTAAGACTGGATCAGATCAGTAATGTAAGGAGGAGCCTGACCATGAATAGATCTGAAAGTAAGAACCAGAATTTTAAAGTTGATTCTGAAAGAAACTGGAAGCCAGTGAAGAGTTTTAAGGATCAGAGAAATGTGAGTTCTTCTACTTGAGCGGGTCAGAATTCTTGCTGCAATTCTGCCTGCAAATATTAAACCCAATTAATATTCAGAATCCAAAAAGTAGTTGTTGATGTTTCTGCAGAAGAACTGTTGATGTAAACATTTTTCGGAGCAATTTATCACTTCATTAATTATAAGTCCTTTTTGCTCTTTTTGGTGAATGTTGTAATGCATTAAGTATGTCTAGGTTATCTAAGATATCCTCCGTCAGCGCGTTATATCCTTTTAAACAATTATGTGCTTTGCATGAGCAGCCCACCTGTATTTTATTCAATTAATTTCCAATCCTGCCTTCACAAAGGGAGGTCGTCCAGTTTGGAGGGGAGGTGTGATTAGATAGAAATGAGATTGCTGGAGGCTTTCACAGAAGGGTCCTAAAACAGTGTGTGATTGTGCAGAGCGAGAGTTGTGGGTGGATGAGTGGGAAGCTTGGAAGATAAAGAGTTGATTACCTCAGGTTGCCATAGACGATGGAATTAATGGAAGCAGCTGGTTGTCCATGACTGCCAGGATCAAGCAAAGGGTGATAAGGATATTGAATTGAACAACACACATCCAGAACCAAACCCATTTGAATACATGCGATTCTTATTTTTTCTCAGATAATCCGTATTCAGATAATTTGTAAACTTCAATAATTGACCTGAAGTAAGCAAAGTGTTCTCATGGAATCTTGACAAAAGTACAAATAATTAGAATGTGGTTACTTTTATGACTTCAGATGTAGTAATAATATGTAAGGTAAGGTAAGGTAAAACTTTATTGATCCCTCAGGAGGTCTCCTTCGGGAAATTGTTTTTTTTTCAATAGCCACAGAAAATACAGCATTTTTTCATAAAAAATAAATCAAAATAAAATAAGAACAAGAACATAAAGAGAAAGAACAAGATGACACAATCTAAGTCTAAAGATAAAGAACATAGATCAAATAAAAACAACAAAGAAAAAGGATACAAAGACTAACATAGAACAGAACATCCAGATACTTTCACTCCACTTCTGCCCCCAAACTCAGAATTGTACAATTTAATAGCCCGAGGAATGAATGAGTCCTTGAGTCTATTTGTTTTGCACCTGGGAAGGAGCATTCGTGCACTCATTCTGCTTATGTATGGATGTATGTCATAATTTGGAATCAGCTGCTTAATAATGTGTTAAAAGAGGGATTACAGATGAATAAATAGAGCTAGATATTGCAACCCGTTGGCACAGGGGTCTGAATATAACAGAATAAACAGTATTTGGTGACCACAGTGAGCATCCATCATTGATCCAAATATTTACCTGTGCTCGAGTCCGATTGTCGGTGCTGCTCGTGATCGGTGGTGATTGGATGGGGGCGGATCCTGTGAAAGGTGCTATCACCCCGTCACAGCACCACCATGGCTATTTAGTCTTCAATCAGAGAAGTAGGATGAGACAGTGCAACACACACACACACACACTCAGAAAATGAAAGATGCAGGCAGAAACGGTGGTAAACAGAAAATGATGCAGTCGATACAAGTCTGACGGCAGCAGGAAAGAGAATATTTGATGAAAAAAGAGTAATAATATCCTGCCTTATTGATGAGCTACGATAATAGCTCCCTGTCATGCAACAACTGCGAAATACGGGTGAAGTCCCGGTTTAATAATTATCCTCTGATTTATGTCCATTTATATAAAAGAGGCTTCATTTCCGAGAAGTCGCATAAAAAAATCTCAACCTCAGCTTTTTGATTTCCTCTCCATGTTCCGATCACCAAGTGAACTGATAGTCTTTATCCTGCCTGTGCATGTGCAATAAGACGAAGGATTATCTGTTAGAGCTTAGTTAATTGAAGTTAATCAGCAGCGATGTTTTCACGGGGCTGTTGTTGCGGGGGCGAGGCGTTCTTTGTTCCTCTCAAACACCTATACGGTTCTTAATTAACCCACCCGACACTCCGGCATGGGACTCCTCCAGATCGACGCTGACAGTTAATTACGGCGCGGGTGCTGCCGGTACAACAATGGCATCGACCTGATCTGATAACACACCTCTGTCGGAATAAAAGTACACAAGCGGCCATGTTGGTTCTCTTCTTTGATTTAGCCTTGTGAAGTTTGCGCCCATCCACTTATGTTGTTGTCCACTTTTCTATTTCTATTTCTAACTACTGCTCTTTATTTCTGTCTCTAATGCTCAGTTATATGAACTTTATCAAAGGTGAAGCCTTTTATATGTTGCTGAAAATGAGTCTGAAAATGCTTGTTTTTCTGGTTTGTGTTTCTCTTATTTCTAGTGGCCGTATAAGTCCAGATCACTGTGTGGTAGCAAGAGCGAGTCACCAACAGTTACAGTTGAATAAAGTTTGCTTAGAACCATCTATCAATCAAGAACCATCGATCTCTAATATCTCACTGCTTACCTCAGTGTTTATCCTCATGTGTTAAAAGTATACTAGTGTTGATGTTAAAATGTTGCATTGTTTAATCATATGACCGTTTCAAGTTTGCGTTCAAATGTTTCAACATTATTGTGGTTTGTCTTCATTTATATTTTTCTTGAGATATTTACACTTGCACAGCAAATCTTGGAACTGGCCAAAAAGTACCCATAACCACCTTTGGCATCCTAGATAATGGATATATTGGATATGCATTTTTTTTTATGTAAAAAGGGTATATACACATTTTAATTGATCAGTTAAATGCAGATCATTTGCTAGTGTTTATTTCCACAAATTAGTTCATAATTAGGGTTAGGGTCAAAAAAACATTGGAATGAAAGAAGAAAAAATTGGAAAAGAAAGTTCACTTCTTGTGGCGCATGAACTGCCTAATGAGCTCAGTGCATTTTTTAAAATCCAGTTTAATATGCTTCCCTACAGCCTATCCATGTATCAGAACTTTGAAAACATCACGATGATTCACAACTCACTATGCTGAGAAATTAATGACTTGTAGAGCTTTCCTTTTTTCCCCTCATTAAATATAATGTTTGCCGATCATTTATCCAAATACATGTTAATTTCTTCCTTGGTTCCCTTCTAGGCTATTAAAGTGTCATTTAGGAACTCATTTCACAACTTCCTGAATCATTACATTCACGGTAATGTCTCGACGATATAAAATGTTATATTTAGATACTGAGTGTATAGTAGTGACAATTAAAACTTCTTATTGACTTACTCAATGATATACAATCAGAAACTAACACAATGGTGAGATCATAGTTGTACTTAAAATGTCAAATGTGCTGATGTTTTGAAGCATTTACCACAGAAAACAAACCGTTTCATAGAGTGCTGCATAATGAAAATAGTTGACATAGATCTCTGTCAACTTCCCCATTGTTTCACTGTTTTTTTACTGTCAACTTTTCACGCAATTAGCAACAATGGATGTTGAGCTAATCAACAGATTCACAATATCTATATCGTAACAAAATTTCAAGCCCCGTAAATTGATTGATTCGTGCACTACTATAGTACCAGACGGGTATTTGGCCATCATTGACATTATTAGATTGTACTGTTTTTTTGTATATTATTGTGTTGTTGCTTTATTTGTATGTGATGTATTATGTAAACTGTCTGCATCTTTGTTGAGGACTGCAGATGGAAAGTAGCATTGTGCTAACTCTGCTGCAGCCATCTTTTTAATGTAACTGCACATTGTCCTTTTAAATAAACTGAATCTGAATCTGAACTTCGATTTCCAAGGTGCCCTAAACGCACCATTGCAAGGACGGTTGAACGAGCAATGACACATTTGATGTGCCTAAAAAGAAAAACAGGTCAAATTTGTGGAATTATAGTTTTTCAAGTGTGCAAGTCGTAACATGATTAGGGGTGTAAGAAAATATCGATATAACACAATATTTGTATTCACAATACTGTATCAATATTCAATAGCACTGTATCAATATTTAAAGAAAAATACAATTGTCACGCGCCAGCGCAGCAGCGGCTCTGCTGTAGTGAAGATGTGAGCGTAGGTGTGGGGGAGAAGAAATAACGCCAGAAGATTCAACACCAGTAACTTTGTTAAACATCTAAAGATGCATCACAACAAAGAATATGAGCAGATCCTAGAAACAAGAAAGACGAAAAAAAAAAGGAAGCAGTCAAATTTGCTGTTCTGTAGAGACGAGATAAACTTTCATTCGACCGTGTGAGAGTCAAAAATAACAAACATTCTTGTGTTAACTTTTTACTAACTTACTTTTAAATCTTGTTGATCACAGATCAAATGATGTCAAGAAACACTTGACATTAAATCATGGTAAAAAGATCATAATGTCAAGTAGGTGTTGGGGGAAATGAGTGTTGTTTAATTGCCAGTATTTAAAGCTATTTACTTTATATTTTTAGAAGTTTTAAAAGTTTTAAAAATATTTACATTTACATTGAAAGGTTTTAATTTATCTAATTCATTCCATTGTTACTGCTGTGAATAAATTTGAATTTTCTGCCTGAACATACTGAGTTATGCTTTTTTATTATTATAATTATTTGTTTCGCTTCATTGAAAACAACCTTCGAGGGAACAGTGCATATATTCCTCAAATTGTTACAGAGAGTAAAACAGAAATTTACTTTACGGTAAGAATGTTGACTAGACTGTTACATTCTAAAACCTTGGTGGAGATATACATCCCAATATTCTCCGATGTGGTTTATTAGTGTCTGTTGCTAAAACGAGCATTCTTTTGAATGAAGTATGCTTTATTGCTGAATATTAGATCTGCAGGTCAGCAAATAGACCTAATGGTGCAGGAACATCAACACCAAACATGGAGCATACGTGGAGTCTCGTGCGTTGATGTTTATGAGCCCTCAGATAGGCATACACTAAATCACCTTTTATAATCGGGGCCATTGCAATTGTTCGTGTAGTAGATGAGTTATACTCCTTGTATCAGTCCGCCGTCACCCCCCCTCATTCAGTCTCCTTCTGAAACCTGCACCAGGCTATCAGCGGCGACCTTGCTACTGCACCCAAGTTCCAGCTGGAAATGATAGATACTCGCCCTCCATGACAGGGCGAGCATTTTGTATGAAAGAGAAGCCATATTGATTCATGAGCCAATAAATACAGAGACAAGCGGTTTTGCTTCAGTGACTCCTCCCCCTCTATTTACTCGCCGCCTTACTAGTTTTTGTCCACCTGGTGAGAAAGACGCAGGGAAAATCTTTATCAGTGGATCAACTCTGTGCCAGGCTTGATGGCAAAACAATGGTGGGCCCTCCTGGGGTCTTATCAGGGCCAGCTAGATCAGTAGCTGTCAATCAGATCAGTGAAAGAAGAGCCTTAAGCCCTGCACCACTAAGATAACCAGACCTGCAATCTTGGAGGCTCTATCAGCTCATTGGATTAAATATTGATCATAACAATCCTTAAAAGAAATTGATATTTTACGCTTATTTCATAACTGAGCTCTCTAACTGGTCCATGGCAACTTTTGAAAAGTTGATTGATATGAGAGTACATCCATGAGAAGTTTCAGTCTGGCTTCCGTAAACATCACTCTACAGAGTCAGCCTTACTGAAAGTGTCCAGTGACATCATGATGTCGGCTGATTCGGGTCAATACATTGTTCTGGTTCTCTTGGATCTGTCCTCCGCCTTTGGATCAGAATCTACTGATGGTTCCTCGCACACGGTTCAGGACCAGAGGAGAGAAATTCTTCCAGGCTGTTGCTCCTAAGCTTTGGAACGATCTTCCTCTCTCTCTGTGTTTGATGGAGTCTATTGACTTCTTCAAGAAACATCTCAAGACATTTTTATTTGTGCAGGCTTTTCCCTGATTTTCTGGGACTTCTGTGTTTGTCTTGTGTGTCTTGGCCATTTATAGTAT
The DNA here is from genome assembly GCF_982586985.1 of Callionymus lyra. NCBI lineage: Eukaryota > Metazoa > Chordata > Actinopteri > Syngnathiformes > Callionymidae > Callionymus > Callionymus lyra. Next base: position 2,903,138 of record NC_141825.1, on the reverse strand, counting down.
ATAGTTTAGTTTTTAAAATTACTTACTTACATACTTACAAAAGTAAAATATACGTTTGTAAAGTGTATTTAATTATATAATATTTTATGCATTCAGCTTAGATAAACAATGGATGGGACACAAATAGTAATATATCCACGTAAGAAGGTTTTGATTTATCAATTGATTGCTTGTTCTTTGAGTCTTCAGCTAAGTGCTAATTTCAACACAAACATACACAATTCCTTCCACTGCATGCAGCAGTGCAGCAGCTTCTTGAGCTCCATGAAATAAAGCCTTGCTGAACTGATCTTTTTGAAACTCAATTACAGGACAAGGGCCTGTTGTAGTTCAGCATGGAGATAATAGACAACATAAAGTAATAGACACAAAAAAGGAAACGTGAAGCAGTGAACATGGAGACAAGAGAGGCAAGATGGCTGAATTTCTAGCGAGCTAAATGCTAGCAATGAAACAAACACAAAAAACTGCAAATACATTTTCTATCGTACATATTTCAATTATTAAGTAAGTAATGAAAAGAAAGTTTTGTATAAACGGACACATAATGATGAGTAAAACAGAGGTCCAAGATCTATTTAAGAGACACTTAAATCAACACATTAGTTGATCTTCAACAACAATTGAATGGACTCTCTTACAGATCAATGGTCTACGTCTCTTTTCTGTAGACTGATGCTTCTTCAGGACTACTTACATCCTGCTCCATCATGTTGCACATGTTTGGAATTGTTCGATTTGCTCTTGTATTGCTGTCATTTCCTTCTTCCTTCCACACCCACTGATTGTCTGGTTGAATGGATGCTCCGATATCACAGCTGGGTCAGCTGCTCTGCTGTGCTTGGAGATCCATGTGTTTTCAACATGTTGTGACTGTCTGAAAAGGCTTTTTATACGTGTGTTCTTTCTCATCTGTGAAATGGCACACTGCAAGTGGCTGCTGCCTCAGCCTTCCTGGTTCTGTTCCGTTTGTATGTCTGCTCTTCAATGTCTAATTTTGGACTGTAAGTTTCAAGTTTTTAAAGGTTTAATTGTAAAGGAGTTGGTAGTCCCATGTTTACAGGATTATGTACATTGTACCAGTATTCACGTTAGCGACACATGATAGACAAGTTCTAGTTAATATCAATGAGAGCTAATGGTTCCGTTTAACTTCCACTTAATACTTCATTAGAAGGTCAACTTGATTATTTTGGTATTATGTTTGGTCTTATAGAACCTTTTAACATATTTAAAGCATTAAAGTATTCAAGTATTGGAGTGAGGTTGATGTCTGGGCCTAAACTTTTAAACTAATGAGATCTTTAAGATCCTGGAGTTGTGCTTCCAGCATCAGTCAGCCTGAGGGATAAAAAAGATCATTCTCCGCTGCACACCTCATCCTGTAGATGAATGTGACTGCAAAAAAACTGTTGAGTCATTGAATAACAAAGTCTTTGCTGATGTCAGTAGGAAACCAGGCCACAGATATGGATTATCATGAGTTTAGCCGCTGATAAATTGATGAGATTTAGTGAAATACAAACTTCACAATAATAAAAACAGCAAAATTGTGGATATTTAAAAAAACATGTAAAAGTCAGTAAGTAAGTAAGTAAGTAATTAAGTAAATTAAATTTGTAGAGCGCTTTTCCAGACCAGGGTCACAAAGCACTTAAACAATCAAAACAAAACTCAATAAAGTATATACTTTAAAGATCGAGATAACACGAGAACAACACAGGAGTCTCAGAAAATCAAGGAAAAGCCTGCATGAATAAAGACGTCTTAAAATGTTTCTTGTCACTAGTCACTAGACTCCATCAAACACAGAGGGAGAGGAAGCTCGTTCCAAAGCTTAGGAGCAACAGCCTGGAAGGATTTTTCTCCTCTGGTCCTGAAGCATGTGCGTGGAACCATCAGTAGATTCTGATCCACAGACCTCAGAGCCCGAGCTGGGGTGTAAGGCTGGATCAGATCAGTGATGTAAGGATGAGCCTGACCTTGCAGAGTTCATGATTTTACCCAGGGGAATCAAGTACATCAAAAACAATAAAGGACCCAGAACAGAACCTTGAGGGACTCCACACAACAGATCCGCTGATTCAGACCTCATTTGATTGGGCGATAAACTGAAACTGCGCCCCGAAAGGTAAGTAAGTAAGTAAGTAATATATATTTATATAGTGCTTTTCGAGACCAGGGTCACAAAGCGCTTTAACAATCAAAAAAAAATACTCAAAACAGTACATACTTCAAAGATCAAGACAACACCGAGAACAACACAGGAGTTCGAGAAATTCAAGGAAAAGCCTGCACAAATAGAAACGTCTTAAGATGTTTCTTAAAGGAGTCAGTAGACTCCATCAAGCGCAAAGAGAGAGGAAGATTGTTCCAAAGCTTAGGAGCAACAGCCTGAAAAGATTTCTCTCCTCTGGTCCTGAGCCGTGTGCATGGAACCATAAGTAGATTCTGATCCACAGACCTCAGAGACCGAGCTGGGGTGTAAGGCTGGATCAGATCAGTGATGTAAGGAGGAGCCTGACCATGAATAGCTCTGAAAGTAAGAACCAGAATTTTAAAGTTGATCCTGAAAGAAACTGGAAGCCAGTGAAGAGTTTTAAGGACCGGAGAAATGTGAGTTCTTCTACTAGAGCGGGTCAGAATTCTCGCTGCAGAGTTCTGAATCAACTGCAGGCGAGACAGCTCCTTCTTGTTAAGACATGAAAACAAACTGTTACAATAGTCCAGACGAGAAGAAACAAACGCATGGATTACAAGCTCCAGATCATGTTGTGACAGGATTTTCCTAAGTTTAGAGATTTTTCTCAGTTGAAGGAAACAGTTTCTGGTCAGTTTTCTACAGTGTTGAACAAGAGACATGTCTTTATCAAATACAACACCCAGGTTTCTCAGGCTCAGTTTGACAGACTGACCTAAGTCACCCAAGTACTGACTCAACCCTGGAATCGTATCATCAGGAGCAATCACCAGAGTTTCAGTTTTGTCCACATTAAGCTGTAAAGTGTTTTCACTCAGCCATTGTTTGATTTCTAGCAAACAATTGACTAAGCTGTTCAGCCTTTGGGGCTCAGTTGGGTCAAAAGAGCAGTAGAGCTGGATGTCATCAGCAAAAATGTGATAAGAAACATCTGGAAATCTCTGAATGATTTTACCAAGGGGAATCAAGTACAGCAAAAACAATAAAGGACCCAGAACAGAACCTTGAGGGACTCCACACAACAGATCTGCCGATTCAGACCTCATTTGATTGGCAGATACACTAAAACTGCGCCCAGAAAGGTAAGATGAGAACCATTCTAACACAGACCCAGACAGTCCCACTTCATCCCTTAGTCTTCTCAGCAGGATCTGGTGATCAACTGTGTCAAAGGCTGACGACAGATCCAAGAGAACCAGAACAGTGAATTTACCAGAGTCAGCCGACATCATGATGTCACTGGACACTTTCAGTAAAGCTGTCTCCGTAGAGTGATGTTTACGGAAGCCAGACTGAAACTTCTCATGGATGTCGCTCTGATCCAAGAACAAAGACAGCTGCTCGGACACCACCTTCTCCAAGATCTTGGACAAGAAAGGGAGCTTAGAAATAGGCCTGAAATTACTGAGGTCAGTTGGGTCTAAGCCTGGTTTTTTGAGCAGAGGCTCCACAATGGCATGTTTAAATGCATTGGGAAAAACCCCTGTGGAAAGGGAGAGGTTCACCATATTGGTAACCCAGGGGCCAATTACATCAAATACTTTGATAAAAAGCCTACAAGGAAGGACGTCATCTGAGCAAGAGGAGGGTTTCATCTTGTTCACTAGTGCTGAAATATCACCCAAAGATACAGCAGTGAAGGATGACCAAGAGGAGGAGATGGGCTCAGAGACAGTAGGGGTTCCCAACAAAGGGGGAGAGATTTTCTCTTTGATCAATTTAATTTTGTCAATGAAAAATCTCAACAATGCATTGCTGTCAGCTTCACAGAAGACCGGCGTGATTTGAGGAGCAGGAGACACGAGAGAATTAATCGTGTCAAACAAAACTTTGGGGTTTTTCCTATTTGCTGCTACCAGTTTTCTGATGTAATCAGATCTAGCAGTTTCTACCATCTCATTGTAAGAAGTCAACAGATCCCTGAGGTGAAGTCTGTGCACCTCAAGTTTAGTAGACTTCCAGAGACGCTCAGTCTTTCGACAAAGTCTCTTCAGACTCAGGAGATCTTCATTTGTCCAAGGGCACCGTTTTTTCTGAATTTTCAAGTTCGATTTAACAGGTGCCACTTGATCCAGTATTTCAACACAATGATCAGTAAAACAGTGAATCAAACTGTCCACATCTGGACAGTCATCAAAGGAAAGACGGTCAAACATAGCAGAAAAACTGTCTGCAGTATCGGCTGAGATGACACGCCTCTGAGACCTAACTTTCAAAGGCTTAGGTTCAGGGATGAAGTCCAGGTTGAACAAGACAAGAGAATGATCACTCAGATGGACATCATGTACAGATACATTAGAAATGTTCAGGCCAAGAGTAAAAACTAAGTCTAAAATGTGGCCTTTTTGATGAGTGGGTTCAGAAACATGTTGCTCAAAATTAAAGGCTTCAGTTAAAGTTAAAAGTTCTTTAGCAGAACAAGATGTTACGTCATCAACATGAAGATTAAAGTCTCCAAGAATAAGAACAGATTCCATCTGAATAATGGAAGATAAGAAGTCACTAAAGTCTTTCAAGAACATCGCCGCAGGACCAGGCGGACGGTAGATTGACACACAATAGAAAGGTCTTGTAGAACCAACCAAGATCATCTGAGACTCAAAAGAAGTGAATTCCTGTGTCTGAATCACTTTGCAAGAACAACTGTCCCTAAAAACAGTAGCAAGACCTCCTCCACGACCAGAGAGGCGAGGCTTCCCCAGGACAGCGCTCCCTACTGGACAGAGTTCGTTCAGATGAATAAACTCTTCCTCTCTCTGCCAAGTCTCAGAAAGACATAATAAATCCAAATTAACTCTTGTGAAAAGATCATTAAGAATAAAGGATTTATTAGTAATGGAGCGAACATTAAGAAGTCCCACATTCAGCACCGATGACGTCACTGACGACGCCGCGTCACTGACAGGCGCGCAGAGCGGGATCTTTTGAAGCGAACAGCGGTCACGTGGGAACCAGCTGTCACTGAAGTTCAACTCGGTTGTAAAAGTCGAATTAAAGAGAGGAAATGAAAAAATCTTACCACCTTTCGTTGAGGTCTGGACAGACGGCAGCGCTGATGTGTCGTCACACACAGTGAGAGGGATGTCGATCAAACATCGATGACGTTCGATGACGTCAGAGTTGTTCCGAGCGATCGCAACTGCACGTCTCATCCTGACCTGTACTCCAGCCCGACTCGATCCCTTGTGGAAATCGCCCGGTACTCGAGAGATCAAACGATATTCCACAGAGTCCGAGTCGATGAGAAGCGGAGCCGGAAACACGTTCACCGGACGTTGGTAACGGTCGCGAGTGAAGTCCTCCATCGACTCTCTGATGTTGAAAAGAGCATCACGATCATAGATCCGAGATGCTTGAGACATATCTTAAGTGATATGAGCATAATATCCGGACAAGTAGTCGTTAAAACGACTGTTTTTGGCAATTATTGCAGGAGCTTACGTTTCAAGCAGCCGATCAAAGGCTCACCGGAAGCGGAAGCGGAAGGTATGACTAGAACCACGTTAACACAGACCCAGACAGTCCCACTTCATCCCTCAGTCTTCTCAGCAGGATATGGTGAACAACTGTGTCAAAGGCTGAGGACAGATCCAAGAGAACCAGAACAGTGTATTGACCAGAATCAGCCGACCTCACGATGTCACTGGAAACCTTCAGTAAGTCTGTCTCCGTAGAGTGATGTTTACGGAAGCCAGACTGAAACTACTCATGGATGTCGCTCTGATCCAGGAACAAAGACAGCTGCTCAGACACCATCTTCTCCAAGATCTTGGACAAGTAACATTCAGTGTGATGTATAAAAGCGATCTGATGTGTGGTACATTTCCAAAAAACATGTAATGTTGTGTATGGTTTCATGTTTTGAAGATGATTTGTATTATTTATTAAGGCATTTTCTTATTTTTTTAGTTCTTGGGATTATTGTCTGTGAGTGTTTATATCGGTTTTCAATCAAACACAGATCCACACTTTGTTTTGTTTTATTCAGTAAAACAATTACTGTATGTCATGTTGTAATGCTTCATATTCCCAGTTATGATGTAAATAACTTATTTCAAAAATGTTTAAAATCTGAATGATTTCCCGTCAAACTGATCCCGTGTAAAAGATTGACGTCACAATGTGGCAGCTTTGACATTCAGGGAATATAACTCTCCACTCCCAGATTATCCTAAAAGAATGATCAATCTAGATTTGCAAACTGATCGTGTCATGGAATTGACTCCGTCCTTGTTAGCACACACTCTGCGTCTGGGATGCCAGGTTGCTATGCAGGGCAGCGACACCACACTTCCAGATGCATTATTGATTTGTGGAGCGCTCCTCATCAAATACTGAAACATGCTGCGTCTGCCCAACATTGCTCCTCACTTGTCCTCATCGTGACCTGTAATTGCAGACGAGACATTTCACTGTGTTGGTTTTATTCTTATTGATAGACTAGTGTGACAAATGCATGAAATCCATTATAATTTAGAAGCAATTTCACGACCAGAAGATAATTTGTGTTGTAAATGTGTCTGCCCTAAGAAAGTGTTTATCTAAATGTGACTAACTCCACTGTGTATTGGATTTTCGCTATCTGTATTTTCCCTGGTGGTGTTGATATAATTTAGCTGTCAGGATGGTATATATTAATACAAATGCACTGCCTGTTTCATTTACACATTCATTTTTGGTTTGAGCCTCTCTGGACTGATTTGCTGGACTGTGGATTTAATACAAGTGGAGATGCTGCGTTTGCTCTTCAGATTGCAGAAATGAAATGGTTATTTCTACAGTGTCATTGGCATCAATTCGTCCTCATGACATCACCTGACATTATCATAACTGTTAACGTTTGAGTCGCGGAGCGTTTTCAATCAAATCACAGAGGAACAGCAGCTCACCTCAACACAACAGGAGCTTATCCAATCACATGTGTGTGTGAAAAATGACACCAGCCATATTTTCAATTACATTTCAGCATAAAAGGATTTTTAATCCCGTCTACCCTGCTGACGGAGGACGTTAATGAATTTGCTTTTTCACAGAGATACGAAGTGACTCTCTTCCCTGGAAAAAAAAAGTCTGTTTCTTTGTCCCTCTCACGCGAGAGTGTAATGGATGCAAATCTATTCACGGCAAGGTTAAACAGTCGACTGCTCTGTTGGAGTAAAAAGTAGTGTGAGATGATGTCATGTGCTTCAGCCTCCAGCTAAAACATATTCTCAGCGTCTGCCTCTGGCTGCTAATTGACTCAATACAACGAGCCCAGAGATCCACCAAACTTTGTACTTCAGTTTGAGATGTAATTCTGCTGGACTCCACACCAACAAATACAGGAACAATGTTTTTCATGTCCGACTGATTAAATCAGGTTCATGAAAATATATTCCACTAAAAAAACAACACCCGGACTTGAGAAAGTTCACTTTCTATAATAATTACTTCAAAGTTTAGTTGAGAAATGATTGCCACAACCCATATATTCAGATATTATCTTCATCCCAGAAGCAGAAAACATTTATTGTCAGCACAGGAATTCTATGTATTGTTGTGTAATACAGTGTAGGAGAGAATGCATTAAATTAATATAATTAAAATGATTAATCTTAGGTGACTCTTACTATAAAACCAGGCATATAATAATTTAAAAACGTTCATGACCTCGATCATTCCATTTTGAACCCTAAAGAGGGTCGGCATCAGGGCAGCATTTCTCTCTATTCAGACCACAGTAGCAGTGATGTCCTCGTGGTCCTGATGTGCAAATCTGAGCAGAAATGTAAGATTATCCCATTCTTATTGACCTTGTCATGAAACTTTCACTTTAAATTACTATAGAACATAGAAGCTATAGAAGCGCTTGTGCACAACTGGTGGCTGGTGTTGTTCCTCTTTACGTTTACTAAGTGAGTAATAGTTGTTTGTAAAGTGCATTTCTTAGACCAGGGTCGCAAAGCAAAATTGATCCTGAAAGAAACTGGCAGCCAATGCAGAGTTTTAAGGATCGGGGAAATGCGAGTTCTCCTAGTAGAGCAGGTCACAATTCTTGCTGTTTAGACCTATTTCCCCTGTTTTTGCAGGGTTTCTACCTGAAACGCTCTGTAGAAATCTGGCAACGTACTAGACCAAAATGAACGTTGAGAGTGAGACATTCACCAAAATCAAAATGAACATGTTTTAAAAGTAGTGTTATTCTGGTTCATCTGAGGACACAACTGACACTCATGATGGATGCTGGATCAGTACATGTAGTCTCTTACAATTAAACGAATGCTTCCTTCATGTTTACACTTTCACACGGTGTGTGTTTCTGTGGGTCTGTTGTGGGTGTACTTGTAGAGAAGAGTAGCAATTACACAGCTGTCACACGGATCACATCTGGTTTATTTCTTTTTTCTAAAACACATTGACAGCTGTGCAAGGCGAACTGTGCAAATGCTTGAGCATGATTGGTTCATTTCACCGTCTGTTGAGGTACGTGGGTCGTCTTACTTCATGTATGCATCAAGTATGTATTGTTCATGAAGCCTCTCCTTAAGTCAGACACACACACACACACACACACAGAGGTTACACGGTCACCGTCATTAGACCTTCAAGGCATCTGCTCACGCCTGCAACGTGACGTGATCCTTCACCTTCTACATGACAGTGGACCATTTAGAGCTAAATTTATGCCGCCCATGGCCTTTATCAATGCATTCTGAGAAGGGTGGGAGCAGATAGAGGGCGTCGCTCACTGTCCGATCCATGATTTGTGCTGCTGGTTTTACTCCACCAGATAGTGTAATGACACATCGGCCTCTGAGTTTCATTGATGGCTGCCATGTGTGGATGTCAGAGAGCATCTGTACCATGGATGTTGAGACTCCCGGGTTCATATTGGTGGTGTCATGCGAAGAGTTGGATGCCACTGCCTGAGGAGATTCAGGGTCATTGGTTACATTTTAAAAGTGAATTAGTTGTCGTCAGTCGTCTGTATTAGCGAAATTCATGTTAAAACTGATCGTCCTGCTCCGACCACCAGAGGAAGCTAGAAATAGATCAATCATGGAGAGATAGAAACAAAAATTTGTAATGATTTATATTCAAATTATCCAAGTAGTACCTACAGAATCGTTAAGACATTTCGATTTTTAAATAAAACATATGCAAATTGATGATCATTTTTATTTTTAAGGCTAATTATTGTTTTCTTTCAAGGCAGCGTTTGTAACTTGAAATGACCAAATCAGGTTTACAGTTTTGCTGATGGTTTTGTAGCATATGAAACATACTAAGATATGTTTTCACAGTTTGGCCTTTTGGAAATTATGAAATCACACCTGATTTGTTCAAGCAATAACAAAAAATCTGTATCTTTCAGTCACTTGTGTAAGCAGCCTCATAAACATTACTAGTGATGTTCATTCAATACCTCAAAATATAGGGCATACTTGACTGATTCAACTAATTGCATTACATATTATTACAACATTTATAAAATAAAAATATACTCCAGCTAACCTGAAACAATATTATAAATAGCTACATCAACAATTTAATAATAACAACAACAATGGTCAAATTATAACAATCTTTATTAGTTTGCTAAGTGTTTTTTAAGTTTATTTTCTCCTTTAGATGGACTTTAATAATTCCTCGGCAGATCCCCTTTGGGAAATTATGTATGTTTATATGTTTTTCTTTATGTTCTCTATGTATCAACTCATCCATGTCAAAACAGTTAAACTCTTATGTGATAGAATGATAGTTGTGACGTGCCGAGATGGTTGATCACTTCAGAGACAGTCAGATTTACAAATAGAAATGAGCTTTAAAATGTAATATTCATCATATAATTGACAACAAACAGTGGGTTGAGTCAGAATTCTTTACACAAACACACATTTTGTGCTTAAGTCGTACCTTTATTTTAAAACAAACCCATGTGCTGAAAAAGGTGTGTCTCTAGGTTTTTTGCGAAGGCGATCTTGTTGACCTTTACTTTTAATCCATGGATGAAAGCCGTCCTCACAGTTCCCAATGCAGAGATAAGCACCAACTGAGTTAACCTTGATGCTGTAGAACATGTCTTGATGAGGTCCTTCCAGGCCAAAACGCTGAGACTTGCATTCATTCCTTACAGTTTGTGAACGGTTTGATGAGATTTGTCTCACAAAAGGAAAGGAACCTTGCATATTTCCACAGACTCTACAGTTTTTATGTTGTCAGAGTTTTATGAGATTTCTTGGAATTTCGCATTTCTACAACCTGAAGTGTGTCATTAACTTACATACAACAATACTGAATATCCAAAACTGTGCTTTGTAGAACTCTAAAAAGTGCATCAGTTTCACTCAAAATGTCTGAATATGTCACAAGTAAGTAAGGAAGCAAATCATTATTATTTGTAAAAAGCAGGTTGATGGTTTTGACAGCCACCATCTGAGTAGCATTTACCCTGTTGTCAGAAGTGGTGGTCTGATGAAGCTTCATGAAGCAGTGTCATTATTTCACAGTCTGTGCACTATTTCCCTTTGTTTTGAACAACTGTTCTAATGAAACATCATGTTTAAACAGATGGCGCCCCTACTGACCTCTAAACAACATGACACTGTTTCATGAAGATTCAACAGACCATCACCAGTCAGGGTTCTCCTCCATAATGTGGAATAAAGTCTGTATATATTGTTTGTGTATTTCCTATTATCCAGTGTAGAATTAGAGCTCCATCTTGTCCGCGCTGCCCTGGATAATCGTTGCTTCACAACCTAATCCATTAAGTGGCTGCACTTTGTGGACCAAAGAAATGCACCTGGTCCCTTAACTGTTTTAAAAAGCACTCCACATGCAGGTATGGACTTTGATGAATGCATTAGCATGAGGTTCAATTTGTGCACAGCATTAACTGTACATTTCCTCAGGAACCTTTTTGTTGTGTATTGCATTCTGTAAACCGGGGGAAAAGTCTTATGAAATAAATCATCACTATTGCCCTAAACCACTGATCATAGTAGAGAGGTTCAGATTTCATACAAGAAATCAAGAAGAAAGTGAATCTGTTTCACAGTTTGTTCCAGTGCTGTAACGGTTATCAGAGCATTGTGAGTTTGGACTTTCACTCAACGATACCATCCGGGACCGACGGGTGTGTGCCCTACGCTGCCAGGCCATTCGAAAGAGGTCGTTGACTGAAGCTAACTTAAGATTGGAGAAAGCTATTGAGATCTGTACGTCAATGGAAATGGCTGCAAGACAAGCTCATCAGCTAAGGTCATCCATCATCGAGCATCATGTGTGTTCCAAGTATACCTCCCTCAACTCAGGTGTCCGCTCCTTATGTGACTTCTTTACCAAAAGATTCTCAAAATGGGCCATCTACACGTCACAATCACCCGAGAGGGAACAGACGCTCTCCTGATCGACATTGTAAGGTAGAGACTAACCCATTACTCTGGGGGCACAATAATCCCCTTGGGGTCAGTCCAAATTGAGGTAGTCCACTCTCTTTCTGTAGTTGAAGGTTTGTATATATAGATTTATATATGTCTAATAAATATTTGGTAGATGGGGATCACAGTTCACAGAGGTCAGGAAGGACTTAATATAGTATTGTTTTGTTTCATAAGGGAGCTTTAAAAAGTTAAAGTGGAATATGTATCTGTTTTTTGTCCCTAATGAGCTACCGTATATAAAGCCCTGTTTGTGTATGTGGTGACGGCGTTGAATGAATGAAGCTGCACTGAACCTTCCTGCGGCTTCTTGCAACTTCGACTTTGTTTTAGAGCATAAAGGACATTACACTTTTCTTTAATATTAACCCCAGTCATGTCTGAGGCCATCGCAGAAGCCCCATCATACATCTGAGCCGAACATTTTACAGCACAATTACATTACTCCAATACTCAGACATAGCTCATGTTTTGACTTTCTCAGGAAACACAGACAAAAGTTCCACATACTGTTGTTGCTCAAATTAACAAAGACTTCACTGTCATCATTTTCACGAAATGCACGCTGCTGTTTAGTGAGGAAAACCTTAGGTAGGGATGGTTTGATGAAGCTTCATGAAACAGTGTCATGTTGTGTAGACAAAAGTTGTTAAAACAAAGGAAAATAGTGTAGAGACCGCCATCTAGTGGACACTGCTTCATAAAGTTTCATCAGACCATCACTACCTTGAGTTGACTTATCTTTTAGTCTAAGTGTTGGTAAAAGGAAGTCCGTGAATCCCCAAACGTTTTCAAATCTATCTGGTTTTGAACATGCGTAGCGGAATGTTTGTCCCTTCAGGTACTAGTCAAATATTCATGTCACATTATCTATTTTGCATCAAGACATTATCACTTACTGAAAATAGGAACCGTTATTTCCTTTCATCTGAAGTAATCCTTTCAGTGCCGGCGTTGGTCTTCCTTTTCTTATTACCTTTTGTTTTGATTGAAAGTCCAGATTTTCTCATTTTCCCAGCTTGCAAATGCAATCTTCCATTTTGAAGAGACAGATTGTAAATGCAATACAAAAGATTATTGTTGTTTCTGGCTCATAAGTCAGCTGTACTGTTTGCCTCTCCATCAGTGGCTTTACTTTAATCTGCAAACCTAGATGTGTTACGGAAATACATGTCCTGTCTGATGTTGTTTGGGTCATTTGCATCTGCACTTGGGTCCAGCTCTAGTCAAAACCTCCACCATACATTTAACACATTATGATTCTGTAAAGATAGAGCACACTCCGTGTTAAAAATAATTTAACTTTCGACATAGAGAGGGTTAGCAAATAGGATATAAAAATCGCATAAAATGTGAAGGATTACATTTTTTTTTTCTTCCCTGTTTTTGTACGGGTCATACGGAAAACGTTGAACTTGAACAATTTACTGTACATCTTGGAATTGAACACAAAATGGGTTTATATATACATAATAGATGACAAATATTAGGGGTGCACGATTCTAGACAAAATGAGAATCACATTTTTTTTGGTTAGAATTTAGATCACAATTTTTTTCCCCCAATATAAATATTTATTGCGCTTTATTGAAGAAAAAACAATGAATTCTCTCGTCTTTTCTACACAACCTTTGAATAATTTTAACAATAATAATTAACATAAAAAATTAGGTTCCTGTTATTAATTTCTGGGTGGTTGACGGAAGGGATTTTCTCCCGTCGTTTTCTTGGCTTTTACGTTGACGTTTAAGGTGGTTCGTACAAGTTTGAGGTGTTACCCTGCGGTGCTGCTACTGAAGCATAACACTGCTGCAAGTTACTATTTTTGGTTTTAATCGTCTTCTTTGAAACCAAAAAAAACAAACTTGAATGACAATATTTTTTTGGAAGTAATGTTACAGTGAGTTTGTCATCCTCACCGTCGGCTGGGTTCTCCTCTGGGCTCATTTTCTTCTTTTATCTTAACTCCTTACTAGGGCGGTTATTGAACAAAAATAAAATGGTGATTATTTTCCGAAAGATTGCTATTATATATAAGTAAGTAAGTAAGTAATGGTATGCAATTTTTTTTTTTTAATGTCCTTTTTTATGCATTTTCTAATGTACAATAAATGATTCACTTTACGGTAAAATGTATTTCTTTGTGATTGTTAAGACAAAGTTACCATTTTTAAGATAAAGGCAGATTAATCACAGACTGAAATAAAGGGAGAAGGTTAATTTAGTTACTTTAATTATAGTTGTAAACAGACATACTATATTTACGGCAAATACTTTAAAAAAAATTCTGCAAAAAGTGCTAAAGGCGTGGTGAAAATATATTTATAAGTCAATAATTAATCAACCTTCAGTGCAGAGTAAAGAAAAACACTGGTCAGCTGCTCTTGTTACTCTGTCATATACAAGCACATCCTCTGTCATACACGTCAATATATTTTCATTTATACTATTAGAATTGTGTGATTGTTAAAGGGAACAAACTTTGACATAACACACACAGAGAAACATGCCAACAGCGCACGCACATGCTGAGACGCTAAGGCAGAAACTATTTCAGGATGTAAAATGTGTTTTTCTTTACTTTTCTCCTTCATTTCTTTTCACACTCTCTCAACTGCTATCAATTGTTGAGGGAAACAAGGGAGTGCTTGTTTTTATAAAGGTGACGTCCCTGAAAAAAAGGGGGGATAGACATTTTTTTATTAATAATCGTCATCACTTGGAAATGAGATCGTCTATATGTAGGAATCGAGATCGCGATTATTAACGATTAATCTTGCAGCCCCAACAAATATTAACATTTATTTTAGTATCAACCCTTTTATCCTTTCAATATTGACAGTGGAGGTCCTGCCTCAGCCTCCTCTAACTGAACATCCCTGATGGATAGTTCTTACTAACCATAACTCATTCTCATGCAATCTGCAAGTTTGAATTAGAGCGAGCACAGTTGGGTCCCTGAGCTGAAAATCAGGGTCAATTATACCTTAAGAAATGGTTGCCCGGACATCATGGGAAGGATGTAAGAATACATTATGCATACATTTTCCTTGGCATGAGCTCATGGGCAAATACATATTACCTAGTCAGTAGCAGAGCTGCAGGTTCCAGCACTTCAGAAGTTTTGGACATAACTGTGGCAAACAGGCTCGGTCCAGAGCAGGCACCGATATCTGTTCACCAAATATCAAACCTTTATTCTGAAATGACCGGTTCTCTTGGAATGACTCGTGTGTTGCCAGTCATGTGTGAAAAGCAGAAACACTTCCCAAGCTGGCTGGCTTTTGTGAGATATTTTGAGCAGAAATATGCTCATGTTGATTGACAGATGGATTGATAATTGCAGTAGCGCCTCCTCCTTTTAACAAGCTTTTATCTGCGCTGACCTACTTTAACTCTTTAACTCATTGACTTGATGAAGATACTTTTAATTGTTATGTTGTTCAATTCAATTCAATTCAATTCAATTTTATTTAAAGTGTCTTATCATAACAAAGTTATCTCAAGACACTATACAGTTGAAATAAGACTACAGTTGATTAGGGAAAAATAGATCCCAGCAATTCAACAAAGAGCAAGAAACAAAACACTGTACAGTGAGCAATGGCGAGGAAAAACTTCCTTTTAGAAGGCAGAAACCTCGAGTGGAACCAGACTCATTGTTGACGGCCTGCCGCTTTGGCCGGCTGGGAGGAAGGATGGGGGGGTAGACAGATGGATAAGGAGAGGAGTGAGGGAGGATATAGTGAGAGTAAAGAGGAGAGTGTAGGAGAGTCCATGGGGGTGCTGGAGAGAACTCGGGATCTGATGACGTGGTGAAGATCCTGGATCAGCAGCAGCTCTGGAGGTGGATCCCTGGATCAGCAGCAGCTCTGGAGGTGGATCCCTGGGGCTCCGGGAGAGAAATAAAAAGGTGTGGGTTTGGGACAAATGTATACAATACACAGGTATACAGACTCCGGTGACGGGTGAAGATATATAGAGGGGAGACGGGGGGGGAGGTTGAAATAGCCAGGCCAGAGGGCACATACCTAGCACAGCAGGATCCAGACACAGGGGCCCAAGCCGCGGCAGGAACCCACGGGAGACCAGGACCCGGCAGGCAAGATAACCACCAGAGCCGACCCCAAACACCAGCGAGAAGGCGGACCACCACCGGGGGCGTGAGAGGGCAAGCACAGGCGAGGACGACCGAGGAAGCAAAGAGGGGGAGGCACCAGGCGCAGGCACCGAGGCAGAGGGACAGCCAGAAGAACCAGTCAGGGGATAGAGCCCCGGGGGCCAGGCCCCCCCAATACCCTGCGGACACGGCCAGTAGCCGGGTCGAGTGCCACCGCATGAGCCCGGGGGAGCAATGGCCAGGCACCGGCTCAGGTCCTCCGGTGAGAGTCCCCCGGGTCACAGGGGGGCCACGATTGTGCGGGCAGGGCGGGGGTAATGGGGCAGCAGCCGTCCGGGAACGGCCCCCAATCTTTGAACTGTAGACCGTCCCCAACAGCCACAGCCCACCTCCCCCATGTCATGAGGGAAGTTTGGGGGGCCAGCAGTATTTCATGGGTGGTCCACGGTCTCTAAGGTGCAGAGGCCCCGCCCATCACACGTACTGACCCCCAGCCCCCGCCCCCACCCACCATGCAGCACCCAGGGGGACAGCATCACTTGCATGGGCGGTACATGGTCTCTACGGTAACATGGGTCCGCCCAATGCCTCCGCCGTCCCCCCAACGTGGCCCCGCCCAGTGGCCCCCCCCACCCGGGAAGCCCCCGAAAGACCGACCAACCCGGCCACGAACCCCCAGGACCAAGGGCGACAAACTCCCCGACCACAGCACATGCCACACAGGGCGGGTAGAGGACCACAGCCACCGCTGCAGCAGACACCCACCCCAAGACAGGCCCCCCACCACAGACCAGGCGAAGCCATCGGGGCCAGATGGCCATCCAGAACACCCGGCCAGCCCCAGCCCCACCCCTAACGGTTCACCCGCCAACCCCGTCAGCGGGACCAGCAACCCCCCAGCCCCAGCACCGCCCCCAACGCAACCCCCCATCCACCACCCCAACCACCCCCGCCAGCACCAGCCCCCACACACCACCAAAGACCCCCCGGAAGCGGGCCACCCCCCCGCCGGCACACGGGGCCATCGCGGCACCAGCGGTCACCACCACCAGGCCCAAGGCCCCACAGGCCCCACCTGTTAAGAAATATTCATAATTACTCATCCACAATTTCCTTTCTAATATCGATAATATACTTGATAATGGCTATGGTTGCATAAAGCATGACTATAAGATCAGATTTAGCGACATCTCATGAACCAACTGCAGTAATGAGCTCAAACCTGCCACTTAAAGTTGCTGCTTATAAATCACATGTTCACTCTCACCTCTCCTCAGTTCTAAGACTTGACAACTGAACTTGTGACATGTGTGTCTGGAGTGTGTGTCACCCCATAGAGGTGTTGTGTGACTGTTAAGAGCAACTCAGAGTTATCAGTAGGCTGCTCACATGTGGTGTGAATAAACAAAAGAAATTCATGCTTGTGTTGTTTTGTAGCTTCTGAAGTTAAGGGATGTTCACAGGGATGACACCCCCAAAACACAATGCAGGAGTGACTATGCTGATAGAAGTTTACTTTTTTCCCATTTCCATTAAACTTATTGACAGATGACATAGGATCAAAAGCAGTTTTTAAATCCTACATTTACAGTTTCAAATGGTACAATGGCGAACGTAGATTTTCTTTTTATTCAAATTTGTTATTTGTAGAATCAAAACTCCATCCATGATGATTAAGTGGAAGCGTGTGAAACATTACACTTCTTCAATGAAACTCTATTATGGATCACATAAGTATAAATGCAAAAATAATGCAGTTGATCGCAATGTAGGAAATGAAAAAATTAACATGTGTTTGTTGATTGTATTTTTACTTTTTCAATGCCAGTATTTACGGAAGACCCATAGTTTGCGTTGCGGAATTACAATTATAATGAACAGAAGGTACTGGTAGGTTGCTGGAAATCTTAATTTCAAATTCAGAAATTCATGTTTCAAATTCATGGCTGTATTTTAATGATACACCTCATCCACATACTGAAAAAAGAAAAACGCCACTCATTTCGTTCTCTGATTTGCATTTCAAGATTAGAACTACAATGAACAGACCCATACACCCTCTACATCTAGTCAAATCTAACAAATTATAAATATGAAAAATACATGAATGAAATATGAATCTTTTGTGAAGTGGATCTTGAAACAAGATGTTGCAACTGGTCTTATTCATTAGACCTTACGAATCTGAATATATTATTTTCCTTTCCCTACTGCTTGGCACATTGGCTCCTCGGGGGGCTTCCATTTTTGACAATTACGACGAGTCTTAACCAGCTCTTGACCCCATCACCTCCTTCATATCCATTTAATATTCACATACATTCAAGCACATTGTAATTGCTCACCAGCATATACTCATAAATTCTGATGTCGTTCATATTCCGTAAATGCGTCCATGCTGAAGGTAGGTGGCAATAAATAGACTGGAAAATTGTTTTTCGAGGGATGCACCTTTTATGAGGCACTCATAGCTCATATTACCAGTTCAAATGTCAGAATTTCATATGTGCAAAAACAATTTTTACACCCCCTTTCTCTCAACGTCCCCCCCTCGCTCCTCCACCCCCACTCACAGCGCTCACCCTCCGAACCCGCCTCTCCGGGCTGGAGTGGTGAAGTGGGAAATGCTATATTCAAATCAGAGCTGCCGGTGCATGGCGCGGAGACAAGCTTGAGTCATTGATGGGATTTCATTACCAGGTTGACATGTCACATGCTCTGTGAGATCCAGCTAATCTCGCCG
Organism: Callionymus lyra; assembly: GCF_982586985.1. Taxonomy (NCBI): domain Eukaryota; kingdom Metazoa; phylum Chordata; class Actinopteri; order Syngnathiformes; family Callionymidae; genus Callionymus; species Callionymus lyra. Next base: position 2,884,653 of record NC_141825.1, on the reverse strand, counting down.
GGTGCGTCCACGTGGGCGACGCGTTATTAAAAATAGTAAATCAAATATAAGTACGTGTCACCTCTCGAATGGATGTTTGTGGACTCGTCAAGATGGTTGTGTTTTCAAGATCTCCACGTCTCTGCTTGTCTAATCATGAAAACAAGGATGTTTGTTTGTTTTTTTCTTTTTTCCTTTTTCTGTGCTCTAAGTGGATGCTATGCCATGACCATTAAGACATTCGAATGCAGTTTTGAATCCAAATTATTTCTGCTATTTATGCATAAAAGTAAAATAAACCAGATAATCTAATAGGGATTAAACTTTCCATTAATAAACCAAAGCAATTAAGAAAATATTTGCAAATTTTCATTTTTAATTTTGGTCAGTGTCTTCCGTCTTATGCTATAAAGGGAAAATAAAAATAAAATAAATAAAAATAATTTCAAATAAAATGAGCTGAGGAACCCTCAGAAATCATCTGACAATGTTACATTATATAACAGTATTGTTACAATGCGTTAATGTTATTATTATGTTATTTTTATATTATAAATGTAGACATCTGTAGTCAGTGAAGCTGTAGTGAAGTGTCTCTTGCTCAAATAACAAGTACCATATTTCTCGCACTATAAGGCGCACTTAAAAGCCTTTAATTTTCTCAAAAAACAACAGTGCGCTTTATAATCTGGAGCGCTTTATATATGAACATTACATGGTGGGTGACTTGTTAACAAATGCTTTCATGACTCTGCGCTGACTGAGCTGACACGCTGTGGGTGGGATTACGTCATTACATCATCACGGGGTGGGATTTAAGACCCCCGTCACATCATGGCGGATGCTCTATGGAGTGATATTACTGCCACAGGTTTGAGCGAGTGTGTCTGGGTTGTTCAAAATCACTCTCATACACGCGCTCAACTTCACTGCTGCTCGCTCAACATTTGTCTGCTCACAACACCAGTCTCACGCTTCTGCTTGAAGCCTTTTAAACATCATTTGAACATGGTTACCATGGGAGTGAACAGAGTTGTCAGAACGCTTAATAATGTTTGACTTTATCTGACTGTTTTGTTGATATTCCCTTGAGCACAGCTTTATCTAGTGGATGCATAACGCAACCCCAGTCAAACGTTTGACTGTACCTTTTTTTCTATGCCCCTTATAATCCAGTGCACCCTATTTATAAAAACAATTCTAAAATAGGTAATTCATTGAAGATGCGCCGTATAATCTGGTGCGCCTAATAGTGCCGAAAATACGGTAATAAGTGTTTCTTCCTTTAGTTTACAAACGTTTATGACACGTTAATAATTACTCTACATTTATCCACAAGTATTCCCGCAATGAGACTCCAACTGGTTTATAAATAAGAAATAACTTTAAATAGCAGAAGTCATTGTTTTGATGACGATAGAGGTTCTTCTTCGGTGCTCATGGAGCGCACACTCGTGTATACTGCACCCAGGTGTTCAGCCAAGAACACGTGTATTCGGTACTTAAGGCTCCAAAACAGGCTGGTTTAGTTGTATTTTTTTTTTTTTTTTCAAATTGATACCGGGTATTGGTTATTGTTACAACCCCTAGTTTAGACCTTGTCTGACAAACAACTGCCCTTGAGGAGTGAAATTGTTAAATAAATCACAGAGGTGCTTGTGATTTAACAAAACAAGCTCAAAAAAATATTTAGTACAGTTTCATTTTTCCTTTTTTGATAAACTCATATGAATTTTGAAACAGATATGAGGCTTAAAGATGAACATACTTTTATCCTTGTAGGTAACGTATTGAAATGTCTGGTTTTATATCCCATATTATCAACATAGCTCTCTTCTTTTCTCTTCAGAGTTGCTTGGTTTCACCCTTTGTCCGAACATTTCTCAAATGTGTATTCCACTTCATCTATTCTTAGAAGGTTCTTGTAGCTGCCTGCTGCAATCATTAACTTGTAGTCACCTCAAATCCAAACCTTTCTGTACATCAGAGAAAATTGCATTTTGCTCCAGAAAAAAAAAACCTCACTGCAATCTGTTTTTTACTTTGTTTTTTTGCTTTAACTATCTTTGAGCTTGTTTCATGCATTTGTTCTGGTGCAGCGTTTCCCAAACCAATCAATGCTCTAAATGCGGCCCCACACTAAAATGCAATTTTATCTGTTTAACATGGGTACCAACATTGGAAATCAATAAGTGACATCCTTGATGATCCTTTGGTGCGCTTCTACAATGAAATCAATACTAACCACTTTTATTAAACACTACTTTTTAAGGTCCCTAAACACTGGAGCCCATTGTTTATTAGCTTGGTTTTATTGTTGTTTAAATAACATGCCATTTATTTAGTCCTGGTCCATGGAATCAATATTTTTAGCTCACCTTGCTACAATGAAAAAATAAGATTCACAAGCACAACACAAATTAATTTCACATGGCTTCTTCAAAAGTAATTTAAAGTGTGGCTACACTTCTGGAAGAATTCACTTTAAAAAAAATTCTCTTATGGCCGGGATCATCGTTCAGCGGTTGGAATTTGGGACACAAAGTATACATTTTTATCTCTCAGACAACATCCACTAGCTTTTCATGTGGTCAGTGTCTGAAACAATTGACTCTGCAGAAACATATAAGCTGCTTACCTTTTCTGCCAGTAAGTCTCGCAGGGGAAGCTGAGAAGCTCATTTCAGGGCTAATATCTCCAAAGAAAAGTGATTTCTATTTAAGGAAGAATTGTCGCTCTTGCAAAAAAGATAAGAACCATTCTGTGTGTCAGACAGAATGAAGCTTAGCCCAAAGGAATTTATTCCAAACCCAAAAACATATCAAGTTAAGGAGCCCAGATGTGACTGAACACATTAAAACAAATGTGTGTGTATTGATTTTGGTTGAATCAGTGAGATGCTAGGCATTAGGGGTGTTAAAAAAATATCGATATGGGGATTAATGGTAACATTGTTTTCCACGATACTGTAACAATATTCAACAGCACTGTATCGATTATAAAAAAAAAAGGCTTGCAAATCCTAGTTTGTGTGACCGTAGTGTTTATTAATGTGTTTGAAATAAATAATGAAAGATATTTTTTTTACCACTAACATCCAAATATTAACAGCGTTGGAAGCAGTGTGTTCTGTCCTCCGCGGCTAAAATTGAAATCATGTGAGATCCCGGCAATGACTGAGAACAAGAGGATACAGTCATTTTTTATTAAGTAAGTAAGTAATTTATATTTGTAGAGCGCTTTTCCATATGATATATATATATATATAAATATATATATATATGATAAGTAATGGTTAATATTAAAGCAGCTCAGAGGTCTTTTTGGGTACCTTAATATTTTTGTACTAAAATAACTTGGTGTGAACATGCTACATATCGCGCTGATTGTGGGTGAATAACGGAACAAAAACAAAGTTAAAGTTATGTTATTTATAACGCCGTCATAACACATATCATATTTCCTCATCCACAATCTGATTCATTACCTCATCATTAATGAATCCTTCATTCAGACAATGTTAGTCTGGAAACAGAAATTTCGTCAAACTGCTGTAAACCGCAAGTTTCAAGGGAAATGTTGTCTCCAGTGTCCTTCAGGAAGATGTCCAGGAGATCTGATAACATCCCCAAGCCATCAATCCTGGCTTTTCTCTCTCTGTTGAAGAGCAGCAGTTCTACATTGAGTCTTTCCTGGATGACTGAGCTCATCAATCTGAGTCCACTCAATCAGGATCAGAATCAACTTTCTTTCTATTTATCTTTATGGCAACAATTAGTTGTTTTTATGGATGTTTTTTATTGGTTTTACAACTGAACATCCCTTCACTTAGGACACATTTTAACAATTGCAGACTGAGACAAGTGATATTGATTATTTTATATAATAAAAGTTGTTTGTTTGACCACTTAAATACCAGATTGGCAAGTTTAAGATTATTCTGGGCATCTTTCATATACTCATATACTTTTCTGGGATAATTTCCCCACGGTCTCTCAACATAAATGGGCTTTTCCTGCGGCACTACAGCACAATGATTATCTTTAAGCCGACATCAAGCAGCATTTCCCACTGTTTCATCATAGCTCTTTAGTCAATACGAGGCCCGGAAAGTTTAAGGTCCATTCAGTGAAGCCACTGAAGGGTGAAACAGAGCGGCAGAGTGAGCTATTTAAGACACTTTGGAGACACATTCAACTTGAAATGGTGGTGAAATCTTCTTCTAAGAGATCAAATGAAAGAGCGGGATCGTAATAGTGGCACAGAATGTTTTGTCTGGACATTGATGGGGTTGTATCGCTCGGAGCCCCACGGGCCAGGGTCGTGCATCACCGACTAAGAGGGTCATGTGTAGTTGAAGTTAACCCTTGGGTGAAACGGCCAGATGGACTGCCCCCCGAATTCCACTTGCTTTGTTTGTCACTTATTGGACATTAACACTTGCGTGACCTCTTTAGGGAAAAGTCCGTCAGGTGATTTCAGCTGACCTTTTTACTAGACTCGAGTCATTACACACACCTGAGTAATCCAATCAATTTAACAGCAAGTTTAGAAAAAACATGTCTTTATTGGATTTTAAATGACATATTTATCTTTACACTTATCTCGCTAAAATGTTATTGGTTTCACAATTGCCGTTTACAGAAAAAAAGCCTGAATGTTATTGATCGTCCAGTGTGATTGTTGGGTCGTCAATGGAAGGTCGACGAGTGGAATCAAATGACCCATCATGGCTGTTATCTGCACTCATCTTTATGAATTCTGTTTGAGACGTTATCGCGCCAAAAACACACATCTGTCCAAAGAGACTTATTGATTTCATAAAGGCAGCGGTGAAGCAACAACGACAAGCGTGACCAACCAGCAGCTCTTGTCTTGAAGAAGGAACAGAGCAGAAGCATGAAACCTTGCAACGATTCCCGATCCCCTGATGCTCCACGGAAATCCAATTTCACGTGCCTGTAATTGAAATTTATTTTGCCACCACAACGGCAGGGCGACATAGTTTATTGAGGACTGTCTTTCCTGCGCAGCGGGTGACGGCTTACACCTCTGAGCGGCTCAAGCTGTAACTCAAGATAATGAATTCATATTTTTAAAATCATGTCAATTTTCTTGCTTTATGGCGCTAAAATCTACACAGTGTTCCATAAACATGACACTTATGAGGCAGCGTTACGGAATTGTATGTCAAAGTGTCATGAGCAAGTTCACCTGGAAATGTATTCACGGATTATACGAATATTGGTGAAACATAAACGCATACATACAGATGTGAGACATGATGAATGGTTCAGAGACAGAAGCTCTGACATAATGACAAGATGCAGAGTTAGAAAAGTCAGAGTGTGAGATGCTCAGTTTTCACTAGTCTTGACTACGAAGGACAAGATCACTTTGGTAGGTCATGAGTCACATGGTTTGGTTAAAGGAGAGACAGACGTCATGTTAAACTAAGATAAAAAAAAAAGGAGTTTAATAGTTGCAATGAACATTGTAAAGATTTAAAAGTCTGGTTCATTTCCGTGACATTCAAAGCACATTGTTCCTAATGTTTCTCAAGTGACTACATATCTGGAATACTTCAGTCACATCAGACCGGAGACACTATAATGCCGCTTGATGAGGAACCTGTTGTTCATTTCCCAAACCTTTTGACTTGTTACTTCACAGAAACAGTCTGTAGATGTATGGGGTGTAATTTATACATCTTTATAACACCACTGTCATTTGGTTGACAGCCTTCAGTGGGTAGTATAGTAGTTGAAATGTTTCCGTTCACAGTTTCCACGAGCATATTTCCTGGCAAACAGCGAGCACTGACAGACACAACTACTGCTGCAGATGCAAGCAGGTCATTAACAAAGCGAGCTACAACAAAGTCAGACGACTTCCGAGGCAATGTCTGTTGTACTTCTACAAGTATCTCCATTTGGGAGCCGTATTCACATATTTCCTTTTCTCTATGGTGACCCTGAAATAACACAGCCAATGTTATTTTGCATGAATTAATACTTTCTGAAGACTATGAAATTGTTATCGGAATTGATCAGTAGTTTATAGAAAGCATTAATATTTGGGAAAATCTTGGTCAGCAAACCTTTCCTCTGTATTTCATTAATAATAAATGTATTTATTGTTGCATCAGATTTAAATACATATTAACATTTATATTTAAAAATATTCTTTGTCTATTAAATATATATATTTAAGGTGTAAATCTGTAGTTTTTCTCTTTTTCCCCATTCTAGTTAAATATCTTTCAATATCAATTTCAGTTCTAGTGGCCAGTTAAATTAGTAAATAACAATTGCAAAAGACTTGTTAGCAGGGCATAGCATAGTGCAGCGAGTTGGGTGAGCGAGGGTTGTCTGTATTTATGCGGCCCTCGTAATGTCAAAGTATTATCATTTACAAATGGTTCTAATGCATTAACAAATGTATTTTGTATTAATTATTCATTTACATTTTAACATAACACTCATTTACTTTCTGTGTAACTTTTCGAGTATATATTAATCCCTCAACAAAGTTGAAGAAAGGTTTTGAAAAAAACTCATATACAAGAATAAAATTGCAGCTTATTTAGCTTCATAAATGTCATGGCCTAATGACGAATGTCCTTCTTTTTTTTTTTTTAAAGGGATTTTTTCGTTTTCCTTTTTGCTTGACGGCCCCTAACAACATTCACAGAATTGAATTTAGCCCTTGAAGACATATAATTGCCCACCCCTGGTGTATGCACACAAAAACCAGGAGATATATAGTTTTAAAAGATTTATTATTTAACCAAAACATGCAAAACATTAAATGGAGAGGACTCAATAGTGGCATTAAGTTAAAGCTAAAACAAATAACCTCCCCTTAAAAACAGCCGCAAGAGCACCCCAATATATAGAGGGGGTTGGTGCAAACCACTGAGCTAATGTTTCTAGACAGCAGGTTAGCTACGCGAGTGGAGATGTAGACCCATGGGTGTCTGCACGAGTCATCTGCTCCTGTGTTCGAAAATGGACAACAAATGAGACAGAAACTCAAACGTTGATAATTAGTGATGGTTGGTACCCTGTGGACGCTCCAGAGCGTGTCGAGAAATCCCGGAAGTCTTCAGTGGAGACACTTGTGTTGTTTGGGGCGAGTGACGTCACTGATGACATTTGAAGCCTTGGTGGTTCAGGAAGTGGTTCCATTATGGGCGGGATTAATGAAGTACAACAATTGATGTGCTTACACTTGATGTTGGTGATGTGTTGGTTTGTGAGTGACATACATTTGACTTTCCCATGGAACCTGTGAGAAAGAGAAAGTTTAGAAAACTCTATTAAATGTAATCATTTTAATCCTTAAAACTCTTCACTGGCTTCCAGTTTCTTTCAGGATCAACTTTAAAATTCTGGTTCTTACTTTCAGATCTATTCATGGTCAGGCTCCTCCTTACATCACTGATCTGATCCAGCCTTACACCCCAGCTCGGGCTCTGAGGTCTGTGGATCAGAATCTACTGATGGTTCCTCGCAGACGGTTCACCAGAGGAGAGAAATCCTTCCAGGCTGTTGCTCCTAAGCTATGGAACGATCTTCCTCTCCCTCTGTGTTTGATGGATCTACTGCCTCCTTTAAGAAACATCTTAAGACGTTTTTATTTGTTCAGGCTTTTCCTTGATTTTCTGGAACTCCTGTTGTGTTATCAGTTTTATCTTGACCTTTAAAGTATATACTTTATTGAATATTGTTTTGATTGTTTATGCGCTTTGTGACCCTGGTCTAGAAAAGCGCTATACAAATAAAAATGACTTACTTACTTGGGAAAGTTCCTTTAGGAATGTAGTTGTATCGTCAGAGGACGTTACTGAGATAAATCTGTGTCTGTGTGTCTTAAACATGTCACAAAAAGGTTCCAGTTTGATCAATTGGATGTATTGGAGTCTTAAAAGAGAAGAAAGAATTAAAGTGAGTGAAAAGAGTGGAGGACTCAGAACATTTTGGATTATCATCATCCCATGATTGAGTTTGTTCAGATCCCATCCATATATTATGTAAAGATTTGCTCTTATTCAACTTTTAAATCAAATTAAAAGTCATTTTAAACAAAGTCAATAAAAAATAAAAATCATCTCATATGCAAATAAATTATAGATTAAGCTAATATATATTGCAGTGGAATTAAAGCAAACTTAAATACTGTAAACAAGTATGACCCAAATTACCTTTAAAGGTCAGGTGAACTCGAGGTTCTCTTTATAAAATATAAGAGCCTGACAGGTTCATCACACTATTCAGAAAAGCTATAAAATATAAAATGTAATTTATTCACAACATGAATATAAAAACACCTGTTCTCATGTTCAGACCGTCAATTCCACTATTCCCTTTCCTTACACAAAAATCTCTTTCACAGGGAATATTGATCCTAAACATTTGATGAAAATACATTTATTTTGATCCAACCGACATAAGTGTTCTTGTGAGGCTACAACCCGCCAGTACAGAACACATGAGCAAGACATATGGCACGAGATTAGTTTCACCTTGTTATCTTGATCTACGGCGTAATCAAAATTGAAATGAAATTTCACGTCAGATCTGGTAGAGCAGATTTCGGGAAGGTTTGACAACAGTCTGGGACTCCGGGATTGATGAGGCTGCGCTTGACCAATTGGAGCGTGGTAATGGTGAACAGGATTTTACCTCAGAAAAAGTGTTTTCAGTGTGCTTAAGCACATTTACTAAATAAAATATTTTTTTATGGAAAGAGAGTTTTGTACAAACAGACACAAACTAGTGAGTACAATAGGTCCAACATCTATTTAAGACACACTTAAATCAACACATTAGTTGAACTTTAAGTTGTTTTTGCTTTTTAATTTATATTATTTATTATTATAATTCAGTTATTCTAATTCTTGATTATAGAATATAAACACACAATCTCAATATATATATATTTTATATTGTGGAAGGAAACTAGAGTGAAAATATGCAAGACGTTTACCAAGATGCCACATTGATATTGGTTTAATTTCTGAGAATAAATCCATTCACACAGCGCTGAGATGAACAGAGCTAACACAGCCATCAATGTCTGTCTGGATAAATCAACATTAGCGTTTCCTCTGTGGCCTCACTCTCTACGGATCCTGGAGTCTTATGTAGGGGTAGCCATGAGATCGCCCTTCATACTGCTCAGCTGTGCTTCCATCGTACAGCATGAGAAGATCCATTAGCTCAACACTCCGTCGGCCTTCACAGTTCACAGGCGCACAGAAATGACTTGTGACGACTGCTCACAGAACCCAACCAGTCAGAGCCGTGCAACACGTTTTCCTTCTCCACCGGTGGAAATCAATTAGATTAGAAAGGCTTATTACATGTTATCAAATGGCCAATTCCGATCACTAATTGTGTGATTTCATTGGCAACCGTAACACTGGGGATCCATCCAATAAAGGCAGTGATTTCCCTCTGAATATGGGTGTATGTGCAGCAGTTATCAAGAGTTTAAACCCTGATTAACTACAGCGGCTCAAAGCTTATATCAGTTAAATTCAATTTTGATTTGCCCATTAGTGGGTTCAAGGGCTCCATGTCAGACTCCAAATACACCCTCCCCCTCCGGCTAATTAAGAGTAAGATCTCATGTGTGCACCAGGTGAATCTGTGATGGGCACGTGGGTTCCTGACAGGTGGGCCTGTAATGTCTTGCCCCTCGAGGGGGAACAGAGACATGAGAAGTTGTTGCAGTAATTGCTCATGCAGTGAGGTGGCCTTTCCCTTTGTCTGGGCAGGGCTATCAAAGACGACGGGGGGCTCGTCGCCTTTGTCTGCACCAGTAACTTTCTCGTTGACATTATCCGGCTTTGTTGTCCGTTTTTTGAGACGATGTTGCCTCGTGTCAGGAGCTGGTCTTTGTTTTCCCGCCTCTAGTCCTAATGTGTTTATCTGGCACATTTTTTTGGCAAGGTCCCTTTGAGGAGAATCTTTCTGCCCATTTCAAGACATTTACTGTTGCCAGGTGTAGGTCACAAGAAATAAGAACAACCAGAAAATATGTTGTATTGTGAATCTTTTGTTTTAAAACACATTTTAATTCCATTTAAAATATATTTAATTATAGGCGGTTATTCTACTGCTAAGTAGAACTCTAGTAAATTGGGAGAGTTCCTTGCATTTTATATATATTTCTGACTTTATTTTGCTGGTTTTCTCATTTCCTTTTCAGACGATTCCTCTTTCATGTTTGCAGTCTCATTTATTTGGATTTCTACTTCCTACCTTATTGTCAAAATCGTCATTTCTGCACTAAGCCGTCATATTTTGTTTTTGCATTTTTTCCCCTCAACATAATTCCTGCTTGCATCCCTTTCTTTTCATTTTCTCTCATTGTCTGTGACTTTTTTTCCTTGTGGTTTTCTCTAGCTGCTTTTTCTGAGTCTAAGTCCGGGAGAGAACATGATGTTTTCATGCTCCTTTTCTAGACGGTCTTAGAATTCAAAAACTTTTTTATGGCCCATGAATCCCTGCAGATGTAAAAACGAACATCCTTGTCAAACGACATGTTTTCTGTGCACCTCTGCAAGTGTTTTCAGCATCAGGTTGTTTGTTCGAGTTAGATTTATGTTTTTGGTGCTGATGAGCAGAGCTTTAGCTGCGACATCTGGCACCGGCGTTATTGTTGCGCTGAGTCCTCCGGCCTTTTCCCAGGTGATCGATGACACATCTCGCAACCTGTCAGAACTCACCCAGCCAAACCAGCAGCCATTGTCATCCTCACTCACACTTTTTCCAACTGAGAGGTGACGGTCTCACAGAGCACATACAGATATATGGCTACACAATTATCTACTGATACAGTCTTTATTTTAGTTTTAAAACTCTGCCGGAGAACAGGTGGATAATTGAAGGTGTTTTTTTTTTTTTATATGTTACAGACCATTTCATCCTATCATGGTAGTCCATTGAAACATTTGTAACCGAATTGTCCATTGTCTGCATAAATAAAGTACATTGAGTGGGCAGAATTCTGGCAAGGCAGTGAGTCCAAAACACCTGTGCACAGTTTAGATAATGGGTTTCTATTGCCAATAAAGGACGGAGTGATGGAGAATAGCCTCAAATGTTCACTCGTACAAATGAGCCGCAGATGGAAGACGACCACTTAGGTGTCAGTGGCAACATGACTACAGTATCTTTGACAGTAATATGGCAAATAGGAGGTACATTTGGGAGTTGGGGGGGGGGCGTTGAAAATTTGAGATAAAGGAAGAACAAAGTGGTTTAAAGATGCTATGATGTTAGAATCTGTTCAACATAAGTAAATGTTAAACTCAAAAAAGATGTGAGGGCCTGGGAAAGTCACTAAAAGGCATTAAAAATCAGAATAAACCATTATTTACTATTTAAATTACTTACTTACTTACGTATTTGCAATGGACCTTAAAAAAAGCCTTACCAACTAAAGAGAAAAAAAAAGTATATACTTTAAAGATCAAGATAATACTGAGAACAACACAGGAGTTCCAGAAAATCAAGGAAAAGCCTGAACAAATAGAAACGTCTTAAGATGTTTCTTAAAGGAGTCAGTAGACTCCATCAAGCGCAAAGAGAGAGGAAGATTGTTCCAAAGCTTGGGAGCAACAGCCTGAAAAGATTTCTCTCCTCTGGTCCTGAGCCGTGTACGAGGAACCATCAGTAGATTCTGATCCACAGACCTCAGAGCCCGAGCTGGGGTGTAAAGCTGGATCAGATCAGTGATGTAAAGAGGAGCCTGACAATGAATAGCTCTGAAAGTAAGAACCAGAATTTTAAAGTTGATCCTGAAAGAAACTGGAAGCCAGTGAAGAGTTTTAAGGATCGGAGAAATGTGAGTTCTTCTACTTGAGCGGGTTAGAATTCTCGCTGCAGAGTTCTGAATCAACTGCAGGCGAGACAGCTCCTTCTTGTTAAGACAGGAAAACAAACTGTTACAATAGTCCAGACGAGAAGAAACAAACGCATGGATTACAAGCTCCAGATCATGTTCAGACAACATTTTCCTAAGTTAAGGAAACAGTTTCTGGTCAGTTTTCTGCAGTGTCGAACAAGAGACATGTCTTTATCAAATACAACACCCAGGTTTCTCAGGCTCAGTTTGACAGACTGATCTAAGTCACCCAAGTACTGACTCAACCCTGGAACCTTATCATCAGGAGCAATCACCAGTGTTTCAGTTTTGTAAACATTTAGCTGTAGAGTGTTTTCACTCAGCCATTGTTTGATTTCTAGCAAACAATTGACTAAGCTGTTCAGCCTCTGGGGCTCAGTTGGATCAAAAGAGCAGTAAAGCTGGATGTCATCAGCAAAAATGTGATAAGAAACATCTGGAAATCTCTGAATGATTTTACAGAGGGGAATCAAGTACAGCAAAAACAATAAAGGACCCAGAACAGAAACTTGAGGGACTCCACACAACAGACCTGCCGATTCAGACCTCATTTGATTGGCAGATACACTAAAACTGCGCCCAGAAAGGTAAGAAGAGAACCATTCTAACACAGACCCAGACAGTCCCACTTCATCCCTCAGTCTTCTCAGCAGGATCTGGTGATCAACTGTGTCAAAGGCTGAGGACAGAGCCAAGAGAACCAGAACAGTGAATTTACCAGTCAGCCGACATCATGATGATGGAATATCTTCACAAAAACTGTATTAATTTAATTTAGATAAATGGTTGTTTCCTGATCAGTGCATTTAAAACAACAGTAATACGACAGTGAAACGGCTAGACCAGGGGTCGGGAACCTTTTTGACTCAGAGAGCCATGAAAGCAAAATATTTGGAAATTTATTTCAGTGAGAGCCATATAAATAATATTCAGATGTAAGAATCTGTGCTTGACACGAATTCAAGCCCTTTTCCTTTGTTCATCGAAATCAACAAAGAATTCAGACGGGTTCATCCCTTTCAATGCCTCCATTTCAATATGTCCATCATATTTAAATGAAGCACAAGACTTAAATTTCTCCATTTCTGTGATCATGAAAAAACAAAAACAAATGAAAACATGAATTCAAACTAACAGTTTATATTTGTTAATTTTAAACATGTCTGATATGAATCACACAAGTGGATTAATTAAATGTCAGATGAAGTTTAACGAGAATAAAACTGTTCATCAGTAACTTCACATCATCATCGCTTTGTCTGATCGTCTCTGACGTCATTAGAATGTGTGTCTCACCTGCACCTGTTTAACGTGTTTGTGTTTCTGCGTATTCTTATAACATTCGTGAGATAAAGGTAATTTACAAATAGTCATCATGTGATGGTGTATTAATGCAAGTGTGTTTTAAGGACCGCGATCACAAAAGGAAAACCAGCATTTGTTGCGCTTTCATTGAAACCTGCAGCTTTACTTTGATGGACCTGACGTCATGTTTCTGTGACTCTCGTAGAGAAGAACCTGAAGCGATCAAACGCGCATTATTTTGTTCGATATATTATTTAAAAAAAACAAGCTTATAATTCTATATCGTTTTTCTGAATTGCGTAAAATGACTGTCGCACGTTTTGCTCTTTTTATTCTCGATTCATATGATCTTTTCCGTGCGTTCAGTGGAAGAGGCAGGAGCTCTGATTGGCTGCTGTGCATGTCAATCAAATTTTCAACCAATCGGCGCAATAACCATTTGATTAATATGCACAGCAGCCAATCAGAGCTCTCTTTACTATTTTCTTATATCATATTTTATTAAATCACGCGATCTAGTCGCAACAGCTTCGCGATCGACCGATCGACGTATTGCCCACCCCTGAAACAAGTGATAATATTTTATGTTTTATCTGAAAAGCCGAAATCTGCGAGCCAGATGCAATCATCAAAAGAGCCACACCTGGCTCGCGAGCCATAGGTTCCCGACCCCTGGGCTAGATAAAGGTATGGTCAAATTCAGGACATGTACTAAGGGGTTATACTCACAAAAAATGTGCTGAGCCACCTTTCACGTCAAAGTCCTTATGTATCAATACTGAAAAGAGCGGTGAAAAGTTTTGTAGGTCGCGTGCGCCCAGCGGACTCAGTGACGGCTCCAGAGTGTCAGCGTTTATTCATATGAAGACTGACCACACATGAAGCTGATATCGAAGGAAATTAAAATATCTCTACTTATTAATTTAATCTTGGAAATTTAACAAAAGTCGCACCATAACGGAGGGATTAAATAAACTGGAAACAAAACAACTTAAACACCCGCGACTACCCCACAGTCAAAAACCCCGCGATCAAAGTCCAATGTTCTTGTCCAACTTAAGGTCCGAAAAAGGCTGCGATCAGCGTGAAATAAATCCAAAAGTAAACCCCACTCGGTGAGGTGCAGAGACGCTGGTCGGCCTGCCGTGAAGTCGCGTCATCAAGCGCGCAATCACTGCAACAACGATCGATGGAAAAACAAACAAACTACTTATCGAGTTCTGGCGTGATGAGTGAATGTCCTTTAGAAAGAAAGAACAATCTCCGCTTGAATGTCCTCGGATAGTTTGTCCATCTGGATAGTGCTCCTCTTCCGCGTCTCCCCTGGTTCCACACAGGTGTCTCCCCTCACCTCATACTCCTGTCTCCCCTCCCATCAACCCAATAAAAAAACTCCCCCCGATTTTCCCGCCATTCAAAACAACATACACAAACAGAATATACAATGACATCATGAACAGAGCATCAAACATTAAACAAAACATGCTGATATTTGCCAAAACGTATATATATGTATCCTGTGACATCATGGTATGTTACATTCCCCTCCCCAGCCAACGGCTGAATGGGACCATAATAGGGTTTCATGTTTACCACAATGATGGTGTCTGTTTTTGTTTTCGAATGCGGTAATTTTCGGGCCCTAATCTTTTCTCTACCTTAACAGGCCCTTACCATTTGGGTGAAAACTTGGCAGAGAATTTAATAGAGGCTTTCGAAACAGGGTGCGCCTTAACTCAGACCAGGTCTCCGACCACAAAGTGTCCCTCTTTATGGCGAGCATTATAGTACCTGGCTTGTCTGGCCTTAGCTTCACTAACATGTTGCTGAACCTCCTTTAGAATTTGAGTTTTGCCTATGCAGAGTCTCATAAGCAGCTGTACTAGGCAATGGAGCTGAATGTACAAGTCTTTCAAGTGGACCCTTCAGGTTTCGACGGAGTGCCAGAGTAGCAAGAGGCACACCGGTGGTCTCGTGAACTGAAGTATTTATTGCCATCTTGAATTCTAGAAGCCACTTTTCCCACTCTTGATTTCGTTCTCAAACATATGAGGCGATCATCATTTTCAACACCCGATTCACTCGTTCCGGGGATGATAGGCTGTGGTCAGTTTTGGACTGACGCCCCATGCTCCACATAACTGCGACATGAGCTGACTGGTGAACTGTGGACCACGATCGGAGACCATGTAGGCAGGGACTCCCCAACGAGTAAAAATCTTGAGGATCTGAGTGACTTTCGGATTTCTCATATTTCTAAGGGCAAAAAACTCTACCCATTTGGACTAGTAGTCCACTACAACCATCAGGACCGAGTTCCTGGCCTTGCTTAAAGGAAAAGCCTTCATGAAGTCCACACCGATCATCTCTCCTGGTGACTTTTTTTCTGGGGACCCATCAACCCACTAAAAAAACTTCCCCTCGATTTTTTCCGCAATTCAAAACAACAAACACAAACAGAATATACAATGACTTGATGTACAGAGCATCGAACATTAAACAAAACATGCTCATAATTGCCAAAACGTATATATGTATCCTGTGACATCATGGTATGTTAAAAACACAAGTGGATATTAAATGTTCATCTTCTGGATTTCAGCTTCCGGACATATTTAATAGAGGATCTACAAACTTCTTAGTACATGAGGCCCCTGATCTTTTCTCACTAAAAACTCTTGTCATTCTTTTGCAATGAGTCATTATTTACGCTGCCGTCTCCATTGAATGGCCATAGATTCCCTTATTTCAAATTTAACAGCCAGATGATCACCAGCTGTCTCGGCTGCAGTTGATTCAGAACTCTGCAGCAGAATTCTAACCCGCTCAAGTAGAAGAACTCACATTTCTCCGATCCTTAAACCTCTTCACTGGCTTCCAGTTTCTTTCAGGATCAACTTTAAAATTCTGGTTCTTACTTTCAGATCTATTCATGGTCAGGCTCCTCCTTACATCAGTGATCTGATCCAGCCTTACACCCCAGCTCGGGCTCTGAGGTCTGTGGATCAGAATCTACTGATAGTTCCTCGCACACGGTTCAGGACCAGAGAATCCTTCCAGGCTGTTGCTCCTAAGCTTTGGAACAATCTTCCTCTCTCTTTGCGCTTGATGGATCTACTGACTCCTTCAAGAAACATCTTAAGACGTTTTTATTTGTTCAGGCTTTTCCTTGATTTTCTGGAACTCCTGTGTGTTATCAGTTTTATCTTGACCTTTAAAGTATATACTTTTTTGAATATTGTATTGATTGTTTAAGCGCTTTGTGACCCTGGTCTAGAAAAGCGCTATACAAATAAAAATTACTTACTTACTTTAACATTAACAACTCCTGCCTTATCAAGAAAACAAATTCTTACTTTTACTTATTTTTTACTTAGTTGGGCTTAAGATCTTGGTGCATTAGAGCAACTCTTCTTCTATATAACTACTGTCTCCTTAAGTGAATTATCTTTTCCACCTGCTAAAGCGCTTCTGGGGGCTATTAAGCTGTAAAAAACATATATTAGACACATTGTTGTTAAGCTGCAGTGTTCAGGCATGTAAAAGATAACAGGAATTGTGGTTATTGAGCAGCCTTAACTTTTTAACTTGGGTTTGTTTTCAGGCCCCCGGGTCACCCTGAGATGTATAATAGTATACCAATAAAAGAGGTTCATACAATGTCAATATAGATAAAGGAAAGTTTTGAATTTTGAAGTTGTTTTGCTCAATGAAGGTAGATCCAGGCAAGTTGTCGTTTTCAGCAGTGTTTATAAAAAAAAATCTGAAAACATGAAAAATGTGTTGTTTGTGCTTTTGGTAGCTGCAGCATGCAAATCTTCATCACAGTGAATTTGAATGAGGGATTTAGATAAAGAACATTCCGCTGTTTCCAGATGAGCATTTGATCTGTCCAGGAAGGTGCTGTGTCGTAACACACTCTGATAACCTGCCAACCAGCTTCTCGTAAGCTCAGACTACAATAGAATCCTTATGTTGCTCCATGTCTTTGCTCTGCTTGTTGCATCTTTTCAGCAACATCCCATCAAAGCGCCTTGTAGGAAAAGTCTTTTTTATGTTGGTGTGTGCAGACGCTGTATAGATCCTGTCTTTGTAGAGATTGATTTGAGAATAAGAAACGTGTTTGCCGGAGTAAAAATCATTTAGTTAGTCATACTAATTCACAGTGATGATGAATCACAACTCAAGTTCTTACTGGAGAATGATGTAAATGTAATGTAAATCTAGCGAGCTGTAATGGTTTCAGATCTGGTCCGTAGGTGGCTGTGTTTGTCTCTAAGTCCCCTGGAAGATCCGCTCTGCTGAAACTCAAACATTAAACAGGGGATGAGGCTCGACACTTTGGCTGCTGTGGACCTCGGCTACTCTCCTGCTGCCTGATAATAATTGATGGATGACTGTGATGCTGGACACTGACAGGCTGGTTGCCTGGCCTTTACCCTCTGCCAGTTCAACCCTAACATGTGTGAAATAGCCAATTACTTCGGCGACTTGAAAGTAATAGGCTGATGAGCAAATGGCTACAGTGGGACGCAACCAAAACCTGCTTGTGAGAGGAAGATTACAACAGTTCAAATGTTGAACCATGTTTCATTTGTTCCAGATTGAATTCTGGATTTAGAAATCTAATAATACTTCACTTAATACAACATCATTACATTTTCAAGCAAATACACAAGGGCTAGGAGAATGCAGATTGACCTTTTCCTCAGTTGTTTTGATTGAAACTAAATTGATATACAAGGAACTCCAGCTCTTAAGACATTTTCTTAAAGAGGGTCTTATTGGTAAGGTCTGGAAAAAACTGTAGACTTCTATGTCAGGCTGCTTGCACCAGCGTTTTGACTTTAAGGAATTGGGGGTCCAAGGATAAATGGATGCTCAGTCAAATATTGAGCGACCTTATGACCCACGGACTGAAGCGAAGGCCACAGCTGGGTACAAAAGGAAGGTCATTTAGTGGTTTCTTCCTTCCGCCCAGTGTTCTGGTGCCGTATTGACTCAGAGTTTATGATCCATGATACACCCGTGCTACACAGACGCTAATTTAGCACATAAATCCTCCTTTTAAAGGCTGTTAAATGGATAATGGAAATAGCAGCCAGACACATTAAACACATTTTTTTGTGGATGAATGAAAAGTTATATATTCATTGGGTTCCAGCTGACCATTGTTGGCCCCGAGATATCGACAACGTAATCCATCTTGATACAAGATGATGAACAATTCCACAATCTATTTTATGGAATCACAATATCAGCTATACGAGCCCATATCAATATATATATATTTGGGGCCTGTTTACATGAGCAGAGAAGAGGGGAAGGAGAGCGAGAAGAATGCTCACTCTACATAATTGGACAGGTTATTTTTACACGATGCGGATGTTCTGGGCTGCTCGCTGACACGTGGAGTCATATTTCTCTCAAATATTCCCTCTAATTCTCTGCCGCTGTCTCAGTGTGCCAACTCCATCTTCCCCGGCTCATGTGCACTCCGGCCTTTCGTCATCTCCAGCTCTCTAGCTCGACCATTCATCCTCCCTCTCTCCTTCATTCATCTTTCTCGCTCTCCGATCTCAATTTATTGTTGTTCCTCTGTCGAAATTTCCTTCGGCCTACCACAATTCACACGCAGAATAATTGACTGTTTTCTTCCTTTGGAAAAGAGAGCAAAGCCATTTCGGTTGGCTCTAATTCATTGCCTGACTCCTCTAAGCTACTGGGGCTTCAGTTAGAAGGAATGGAAAATTGAATCGAGTCCTGAATTTTAAACTATATTTCTTTGTATCTTGTTTACTCGTCTTCCAGTTGATTTACTCTGAAATCTGTTCATTATTTGAACTGCGATGAAACTTCACTTCATTATCTTCCAGCCTTTGATTATAGGCACAGATGTTCTTTTATGTAATTAGGTTTTTAACTTCATTTCCTCCAAGCACCAGAAGTCATTTCACATCCAATCCAATCATTCCAATATGAGCTCAGATTCTTCAGCCTTTGGGTTTAGCCCTCTGTGCTCCTCTGTGGGTGTTTCTGATCCTCTCTGCCTCGCCAGCCCGTTGAAGTATGACGTCATCTCATCAGCATCACTGAGCTGGTGGCTTGCAGACTTGACTGTCTGGTGCCTACCAGGTATTGGGATCCCCGAAAGTAAGATAGACCTTGAGATAAATGACCTCATAACTGATACATCCATTAAAGCAACTAAGTATTGACTGCGAAATGCACCTGAGGTCGAGCACGCCATTCCAGTTACCTTGCAGTTAACATAAAAACAAAGCTTGATTCATTCTCATTCAGCCAATTGAGACAAAAATATGGAAACTGTATAAAACTCTTTTTCCTTCAGAATGGAAAAGCATATCACCTGTTCATTTCAGGAGCTTTAAACTTTGTCACATCTTGTGCATAGTGAACTGTTTTATTTATAATGTATGGGCAATGATCCCCTCCGTAAGTTACGTAAGTTAATGCATCAAATATTGAATCAGAACAGAACTTCTCTGACGTACAATCTAGTCAAACCAAGAAGAAACTAGAGTAGAAGTAATGATGTCTGCTCCCAGCAAAGTCATCAAGCTGACAACAAACTGGGAAACGTAGCATCACCTCCTGAAGAGTAAAACTTCAATTTTGTCTCAGTGAACGTTGACCTGCAGCTGCTACTGATGATGTTTGTGGTTAAGCTAAGTCGATGTAGTTTGTGCAGGAGCATCATGAAATCCATCAGGTAGCTCATGCAGTGACACAAAAAACTGTCCAGACTGAAAGATGATCGAGAGAGGACGATGAGTGTTTTCAAGCACACCAACCTGTTCGGAATGACTCACCTGCCTCCATCCTAATGACATTTTTTTTATTTTTCTGAAAAAAATATTATGAGTTATTGAGTTATAACTTGATGGCAAATCATGAGTTGATATGGATAAAGATACACGTCATCATGTATGTTATGTCAGTCAAATTCACTAAAATTAGAGTTATGTAAAATTTCATAATACGAAATCACATTTTATAAACTCTCCGTGTTTTTATTGCTATTAGCATTTATGAGTATTTGCAACTATGTTCATAAACATTACATTTAAGGAAATAATGCTACAGTTGTGCTTGACATGGCTTCTGATAAACGCTTTATCCCACATAAGGACGTGAACTTGTTGATGTAAGAATGTTTGATGTACCTAGAATATACCTGCCTTCAAGATCTAAAGCTAGATTTTGTTTTTTTTGTGTTTAATAATTAAACAAAGGTAGTTGAGTTGCCCTACATTTGTAGCCATGACTTATATCAGTTGGAATTGTGTTGTACTGCCTGCTGCTGCTCCTTATCTAGGTTAGAATCTGTGGCCTGATGTGTCGAGTAAACAAGTATGATGGTGTACATTAGCTGAAACATGATTTTGGTGGCCAAACCGCAGTATATTTTTTATGGCTTGTCAGCCTCCTGGCAATGTTTGGCTGCAGCGCACATCTATTACTGGTGCTGTGATTGACACAGGCAATGGGGCCTGGGATTGGAGATGACCGTGCAGACTATTGGTGTGAGGCAAAGTCGTGTTCCCTTCATTAGACAGGCAGGGGAATGCCCTGCCGACCCCACACTGACCCCTCCAACACAATTACGGACCACAGGCCTGGCGCCGGTTATTGATGCCCATCAGTGATGAGCAGCTGCACGGGGGTTACGGTCTCGCTCACTAATGTGAGGCACAGCATGTCTGACTCACTCGACTACGGAAACACACATTACCTTGAAAAAGAGCATGTTTTGAGTACAGTTTTTCAGGAGAGGTGAGCTCTTAAAGTAACAGCATGGTATCCAGCAAGTTAATTGTTGTTTTCTCAAATTATAGTGAGTGGCTTTCCTGGTAACTGATCATGTTTATGAGCAACAAGTATCAAGATTGTTAGTTTAGTTCCATATCTGGGTTATATTGCGATACAGTCACTAACAAAAACCCGAGTTTGCAGAACACATTTCACATAGTTTGACTTTAAGAATGAGATCTTCTTGAGAATTTATCTGCTTGAGCACATTAGTATAATTTCTTTGATAATTCAGACACGTTAAATATTAAAAAGTGTGGTCTCTTTTTATTTTCAATGACGAGAAGAATTGAACATAACCCAAACACCATCAATACCAACTCAAGACAAGCAGTTCAATTATTGTAGAAATACTACAAACCTTGGACTTGAACCATGTGACAAGGTACCGCACTGCGATATCAGTAGCTTCAGAAAACAGCCTGGGACACAACAAATGAAACTGAGAGAAACCAATGACCATAACCAACCAATTCTCAGCAGACCATCAGGATAACAGATGCCAAACTTAGGCCTATGATTGTTAGTAGAAAATAAAGGCTTCAAACGGTTTGTTCAGGCACTCGAACAACACTATGATGATGCAACATAAACATTGGACTGAAAAAAACATTCCGAGTCTGTATGAACGTGTTGAAAATGACCACTTTTCCTAAACAAGAATCTAGAATCAAAGTAACAGAACTACAACAAAGTTATATGTTACGGTTGTATTATTACAATAATATTATTTTTCCACTTTTAAGTTACTTTAATTTTTTTTTTACTGCACATAAAACACAGTTATAGTTGTAACCATGGTTCTACGAATGTGTGCTAGGGTTTCTGACGTTATCAGTTACTTCCAGAGGCAAACTCTAGAGGCAGAGAATGCATGAAGTGGAACTTTTGTTTAAGGTGATATTCATTACTCAAGTAACAAGGAAAAGAGGTGTCAGCAAGAAGAAACGCACTCGGTATTCGTGTTCAGTAAACTTGTCTTATTCATTTCAAATGCAAACATTCAGTGTACATTCCATAATACAAAAGATGGAATGAAATGTACATCAGTTTCTTTTAATCATTAAATATAAACAATTTACACTCTTGTGACCCTAATCACGTCACTCTACCATGTCACTGGAGCTCCTTTTACAAAAAAAAACGCTTGGAAAACGAGTCAATTATAAAGAAATGTAAACCGATTCCATCAGGGAATTCTCGCAAAAATGCCAGCGTCATCCCTCTATCGAACATCTCTGCAGAAAATCTTTACTTTTACAATCGCCGTTAAGAGTCACAAAAAAGACATCATGCTGAGATTTAACAAGCAGCAAACAATCTGAAGCTTAAGTTCAACTTGCCAGTGTTAAACCGTCGCTGACATGTAACAAGGAAGAAAGGTGTCAGCAAAAATAAACGAACACGGTATTCGTGTTCAGTCACCTTGTGAAGTAAACACAGAAGTGTGTCCCTTTAATAGCGACCGGAAACGGCACTCTATACCTTTAAAGGTACAGGACAAGGTTTCCTCCCACAGTGAAAAAACAAACACAGGTTAATTGGGAACTTGGAGAAATTGTCCATAGGTATAAGTGTGTGTGTGAAGGGTTGTATGTCTTTGTGTAACATATGACGGGTTGTGTCCTGTCCAGAATGTCCCCAAATCTATCCATGAACAACTGCTGAGGTTATCTTAAATTTCTTTATGTTTATTTGTGTAGTCACAAATAAACAAGCGTGGAGTATCCGTGTAGGAGCTTTATTTACACAAGTCTTTAGCCGTAGCTTCGGACCAAGAACAACACACACGTCACTTCCTAGTATACATAGTCCCTTAAAACCATTTCTCCCTTCCTTCGAGTCTGTTGAGACATAGTGTTACCATAACCACATTTCATTTCTCTCCCGAACATTTATTTACACAAACTCCTTAAATCTTTCTGGAGGTTTTATTTCCCTTTCGCTACTTCTCAACACATTAGGACTCTCCGGTTTGACAGGAGAAGGATCTTCTTCTGTGGCTTCTGTTTTTTCAGTCACAGTTTCTGTCTCAATGGTTGGAAGAGTTGTGTGGATTTGTCTTCCCAACATCAACTGAGCTGGACTCCAGTCACCTATAAAGGTGTGGCTCTGTACGACAAGAGTGCTAGTGATGGATCTCTCTGTCTTAGAATCTGTTTTGCAGTTTGCACTGCCCTCTCTGCCTCACCATTAGCCTGTGCATTAGGTGGGCTTGTAGTTATATGATCAAAATCATAAGCTCTTGAAAATGCAAACTCTTGACCTGAAAACTGTGGTCCGTTGTCACTTATGAGTTTGTTTGGACAACCCCATCTTGCAAAGATGTTCTTCAAGTTGAAACGGTACTGTCAGAAGAAATTTTTGCCAGATGCAAAATTTCAATATAAAAATAATCAAAGATAAACGGCCATCCATCTTTAACTTTTGGACCAACATCAACTCTGGGTCTAGTTGAGTCTGCTTTTTAATCAGTTCCAGCTTTCCAGGGGAAACTGGCCAACTGTCTCATCCTCATACGCCTCCATCCATCCGGCCCATCCATTGTTTAACTTCTACCAGTGGATGTCGAGAGAGTGTATCTGCCACGACTAACTGTTTCCCTGGTTCAAACTCTACCACCGGATTCATCGTGCGGATCAGCAGTCTCTGGCACCTCATAGGCACCAAGTCCAAATCTTTGCTGTTCATAAGTGGTACAAGTGGTTTTTGGTCGGTCTAGAATCTAGACCTTTCAGATATCTGCTAAACTTTTCACATGTCCACACTGCAAGGCACTCTTTCTCAATCCGACCATAGCGCTTCTTGGCATCGGTAATGTTTTGTTCACATCATAATAAGCTAACACAGGAGCTTGTGTGATCAACACTTTCAATCTTTTGAAGGCTTCAACCTGTGCAGGACCCCGTGTCCATGTTGCATCAGTCTTTAACAAGTCATTCAGGGCTGTGGTGATATCAGACAGGTGAGGAAGATACCTGCCCAAGTAATGAAGCATCCCCAGAATCCTTCTGAGGTCAGGCACATTGTTTGGTTCAACCAGCTGGATGATGGCTTGAACCTTCACATCATCTGGACGTATTCCATTCTCGTCAATGGGGTGTCCCAAGAGCTGTCGCAGAAGGCACTTCTCATTGTTCAGCTTTAGGCCTGCTCTCCTCAAGGTGTCAGGAGTCTTTTGAAGTATCTCCTCATGTTGCTCCTCTGACTCCGAATAAACAAGGATGTCAGCCATGTATACAGCTACTCCATCAAGCTCTTTCAGCTGTTCTGTCGCTGGAAGCTGGAGCATTTGTTATTCCAAATGGAAGCCGGTTGAAGTAGTACCTCCCAAATTGCGTTATGGCATATGTCAACTTTGCACTCTCAGGATCCAGAAGTATCTGCCAAAATCCACTTGCAGCATCAAGTAAAGAAAACATTTTGGCATGTGCTAATTTTGGCAAGATGTCATCTATCTTCGGTAGCAAATACTTTTCCCTCTTGACTGCTGTTTTGAGGTTCTTCAAATCAACACATATCCTCAGCTGCTCCTTGTTATTCTTTGATACTGGTACCATTGAAGCGCATACTCTGTTGGTTCCTTGATTTCTGTTATTACTCCAGTATCAACCATACGTTAAAATTCTCCTAAAAACAAGACTAGAGTTCCGTGTAGGAGCTTTATTTACACACGTCTTTAGCCGTAGCTTTGGACCAAGAATAACACAACACACACATTGAGATGTATCCATGCGCCATGCACTATAGAAAACGTAGTCCCTCAACACCACACTTTGTATATTATTTTTGTCTATTTCTAGTTACCTACTGTTTCCTATTACTTCATCCAAGAGTCACAGGACCTCCAGATCATCCCAGCTCGGTGGGGCGCAGTCGTGAACAACAAGTACACAACAGTGTGTTTTAACAACAGCGATCACTGTAATGTTACTGTTAATACTGAAACATGTTCCAGGAATGACACATACTCGAGTTATAATCATCTGTATCCAAGCCTGATATAAAATCATATATCTGTGTTCCCCAATAGAATCAAATCAGTGGAGAATAGATGAGACGGTCTGGTTGTTCTTTTCTTAATGACAGGGGAAGCCAAATGCAGCCGGGAAGAACAGTGATTGACAGCTCTGTGCCTCCTACCAGACAGCTGCAGGAAATCTAATTTAATGGCCTCTAATTTACGACCTGTTCTATTGATCTGCTTGACTTTTGAAACATTGATTAAAAAATGTTGAGACTACATCGTCATTGTAGAGACTGTTTCAGCGATTATTTCGATGCGTTTTTATTTCATAGGAACGTTGCAGGAATAATACACATGGTGAGTACAAGGAAAACAATTAGACTGGATGATTCACAAAATATCAACAGCACTAGTAGATTTCAGGTGTAACTCGTACCTTACAGTGTCTGCTTGAAGTGTGGCATCTTAATATGGGTGTGAGTTGATGAAGATAACAAAAGAACCAGCTGTTTTTTTACATCTGTTTGTTTAACATCAGTAAGTTGTAAAAAAAAAAAACATCAGATTGAGTCAATTTTGTCACCTCCTCGGAAACAACGTCCTCTGCCTCCTGTCACGCTTGCTGCAGAAGAGTGAGGCAGTGTCACACCTGTTCAAGTCAAGCGCCTGCTGCATATTTCACGGCTCCTGACTGAGTTGATGTGAGGAATCCTCATTTTCTAGCACTCTGGGTTAATGAGTCTTTGTCTCTGCTCTCTAGTGGAGGGAGTCTGGCTCTGGGAAAGTGGTCTGTGTGATTAGTGGATTGAAGTTAATAAGAGGGTTTGATGGGTCACCGACGGTGATAAAGTCAGAGACGCTCCTTACTGATGAGAACATCTGCATATAATAGGAGCATCAAAATAATAACACACTGTTGGATTTAATAACGGCTGATTTGGATCAATTACAATTAAGCAAAGAAGAACCAGGCTCTGGAACACCTCATTTTAAAAAAGCTATATTCTTAATTGATGCAATTACAATCTATTGTTAACTAGTTCTAATGTCTATAGAAGTATTAATGAGGCATACATTGTGGGGAAGTGTAATATACCTTGGTAAAGATCCATCCATCCATCCATCCATCCATCCATCCATCCATCCATCCATCCATCCATCCATCCATCCATCCATCCATCCATCCATCCATCCATCCATCCATCCATCCATCCATCCATCCATCCATCCATCCATCCATCCATCCATCCATCCATCCATCCATCCATCCATCCATCCATCCATCCATCCATCCATCCATCCATCCATCCAGGTCCAATATTTAATGAACCACAACAACAACTAACTAGCTAGGTATGCTAATAATAATTTAAAAAAACATAAGGATTAGGTGTCTCTCATTCTTTAGGTGTGTTACATTTGAATTCCATCTGTGATCTGATTTACTGTTTACTGATGAACACATGGTGCCTACACGACAAAAAGGAATATCCACAGTCTTGAAAATAGCCTCAAGAGTAGAAGAGACACTTCTTCCTTGCAACTTCCTCTGCTGCCAGAAACATGACAACTCTCTCTGAGTATAACTTGAATATTGTCAACATGAACGTTCACCTGGGCTGCTTGTGATTGTGATGACGTCTGTGGAGCTTTTTCTGTCCAAGCAACAAGTTCAGCTGATGTCTTTGGTTTGTTTACAATCACTTGCACTTGTTACCCGGCTGGTTTATTCTTCCTTTTCTGTGTGTGTGTGTCTGGTCGTGCTCAAGTCCATTTTTAGCAGGGATTGTAACGTAATTGTAATTTAATTTGAATACAGTTATTATTGTCATGACCAGTATACAGAGATATATTAAGGTATATTTAAGGTGTATTTACCCATAGCAAAGTTCAATTGAAGATGAGATCTTATTCATGTCACATTTACATCTCCTAGATATAAATGAGCACTAACTGAGACAAAAGGTTTTCTCATTCTTCTCAAATGTCTCTCCTGAGAATAAAGACTCACAGTGAGCACTGTGCAAGTTTTCTAGATTCTCTCACAGTTGTCTCTTTTCCTGATCTCAACTAAGAGAAAAATGAGACATACTGTGCCACTTTTGAATATTTCTCAATTTGATCTTAGTTATATCTCAGTGAGAAATACTGTCTCTCACTGCTCACTATCTGAGTTCTCAGATTCTCTTAGTTTCTCTTTTCTAGTGGATCAGCAAAACAAAAATTAGAAGAGTGCAAGCTCTAAAATTAATCTCGATATGAGCTCAAGAAAGCCTTTGTCAACACATGTAGGGCCAGAGTGGGTCCTGTTATTATTTTAAAAATAAAAGTTAGTTCAACGGCATGGTTCAAATGGTTCACATTTGTTTACTATACATTTGCACTTTACTTGATGTTTGCACTTTACTTGATATTTGCACTATACTAGATTTGCACTATTTTGACACAAGTGACCAATTTACTGGTTTCTCATTTGTATGGATGGGAAATCAAGTTCAAATAGAAATGAAAAAATAAACAAATAAGAAGAACATTTTTGTTATCAATTGATTAATTGAAATGAATTGAATATCATTATCATATACAGTATATACCACTAATATGGGATGTCATCGTTGAAAATGGTAGAGTGTTGGTCCATGGCCAGAAAAGTTGTGGGTTCGAACCTAGCTCCGGGCGAGATTGTGTAAGATCTCTTTTAATGCTCATACTTCTCAGATTTTTTCTCATAAAAGTCTCAGATTGATCTCATGTTATTCTCTTTTAATTATAATTCAAATATAATTGAGATCAAGGAGATAAAATTATGAGATCTCCTCTGTTTATCCTTCTTCTCAAGTATCACTCAAATGGTTTTCTCAATTCAACCTCCTTTGTCTTCCTGGTGCCTTTTTTATGTCTTGCTCCTAAGGGTCCCATTGAAGAAGTAATTCAGAAGCAAATGATCACAGAATGATATGAATATGAGAATCTCAAATTGATCTCAAGAGATGAGATTGAACAACAGATGAGCAACACATTTTTCCTATCGGTACTGTATATATATATTTCAGAATGTTTGATGTTGTGGTACTAATAAAGGAAAATCTATCCATCTATCCATCTATCTATCTATTTAACATTATACACTGCTGAAGCCAGATATTTGAATCAGAATCAGACGCTTTCACTGCCAGTGTTATAAACACAAAAGGATTTTTTAGTGCCAGTGAAAGTCATTAAAATTCAAAATCACAACAGTAATTTATTACAACACTAAACTTTATCAAGGTAGAAACAATCACTACCACTGAGTGTGATGACACGTCAGCGCTGCCGTCTGCCCGGACCTCAATGAGTGGTGGTCAGATCATGTCATTTCCTCTTTTTAACTCGGCTTTTACAACAGAGCTTCAGTGTATCTGCCAATCAAATTAGGTCTGAAAACCCCCTAAAGGTTCTGTTCTGGGTCCTTTATTATTTTTGCTGTATTTGATTCCCCTGGGTAAAATCATTCAGAGATTTCCTTATGTTTCTTACCACATTTTTGCTGATGTCATCAAGCTCTACTGCTCTTTCGATCCAACTGAGCCCCAGAGGCTGAACAGCTTAGTCAATTGTTTGCTAGAAATCAAACAATATCTCTAGTTCAACACTGCAAAAAACTGATTGAGAAACTGTTTCCTTCAACTTAGAAAAATCTCTAAACTTAGGAAAATGTTGTCCATGCGTTTGTGTTTATTGTAACAGTTTATTTTCATGTCTTAACAAGAAGGAGCTGTCTCACCTGCAGTTAATACAAAACTCTGCAGCGAGAATTCTGACCCGCTCTAGTAGAAGAACTCACATTTCTCCGATCCTTAAAACTCTTCACTGGCTGGTAGTTCCTTTCAGGATCAACTTTAAAATTCTGGTTCTTACTTTCAGAGCTACTCATGGTCAGGCTCCTCCTTATATCACTGATCTTAGACCCCAGCTCGGGTCTGAGGTCTGTGGATCAGAATCTACTGATGGTTACTTGCACACGGTTCAGGACTAGAGGAGAGAAATCCTTTCAGGCTGTTGGAACGATCTTCCTTTCCCTCTGTGTTTGATGGATCTACTGACTCCTTCAAAAAACACAGGCCACACATTTAAATATTTCTAGTTGTGCTTTTTTTGCCACAAATATTTTCTTTTATTATTTTTGATTCATACAATTATAAAACAAGAAATATCTTAAGACAATTTTATTCGTCCTGGCTTTTCCTTGATTCTCTGAGACCCCTGTGTTGTTCTCACTGTTGTCTTGACGTTTTAATCATCTATTTTATTGGGTATTGTATTTATTGTTTAAGCGCTTTGTGACCCCGGTCTAGAAAAGCGCTATACAAATATGATTTACTTACTTAAAATGCACACAATATTGTGCGTCAACTAAATGACAGTCTGTGTACTTTGATACGAGGCGAAAGCACAGAGGCGTGAAGCAGCATCACTCGTGTGCTGTCTCTGGAATCTAAATGTGAGTAAATTTTGACAGCCATGTTCACTCCAGAGCTAATCTTTTGAGATAGAAGCTGTAACCTTCCTGACGTGGCGTTGTCATGTATCTATCCATCTAAGCTGCTTGCATTGCCGATAGTCTCACATCTTGAGCGTGCCTCAATCTGCTTGATCACAGGAGGACGTGATTGACAGTCAGAAGGTGATGATGTTGTTCAAGCTAGAGAGGAAGATAATTCACAAACTAATCCAAAGTGAAGAGATAAGATGTATATCAGGGATCATAACATCTCCACTAACGCTAACATGCCTACTTTGACTGTATTTGCGTCGATTAAATAAAGGCAATAACTGCTGTCTGCTGGACCTGAACAGAAAATGTCATTTCAATCTTTCATATTCCAGACGAACATTAGAGCCTCTCAAGGTGTCTGCCCTCTGCTTTATCCTCTATTGTGTCAGGTGTGCGGGCCGGAGATGACCTCACTTCACCAGAGTCGGGCAATTAGTCCACAGAATGGCCGGCTGTAAATCTCCTGTCAGGAGGGTCTGGTGGGTCCACCCCGGGGTGACCTGTGCAATGAGAAATTAAACACAGAGTATTAGCTAACAGCAGTTTTATGATGTGAGTCGAGGAGCAGGTTGCGTTCAGGGGCAAGTAGGCTTCCTGTACGGAATCGTCGAGGGAGCTGCACCTTCTTTAAAGATCAGGGTCCTTCTGTTGTACCGAGCAAACACACCAATTACCCAGGTCCAGACGAGAGTCTTTGTTTGTTTTATCTATGACATATGGAGAGAAAATACGAATTGATGCAATTATTCGTTTCATTTTCATTTCCATATACCGCAAGAAAAATGGCTGCATGTCAGATTTCTTATATATAATTGCCCATCAAGCCAATGATATTTTTCTTCCTTGAGCAATGTTTTATTCTGTACAAGTATCACAGCTGTAAGATCTTGCATTCTACCGAGGCATTAATGCCACCTTTTTATTTTGTTTCGTATGCTTTATATGACTGTATATTGATTTCACAGAAAAAAAGAACATGTTGCGGTCATGGTACATGGTTACAAGTGAAGGACACAGTTTAGTCAGATTCACTTGTCTTTTACAATAAATATTTTTTTTATCAATACTCAAATAATGGCTATAAATGAAATAATGTATAGATAATATATGATTCAAAAAAATAAATTTAGAGTGAGTTGATAATTACACATTTCATCTGTCTTTCTAAGAATGAATAAAGTAAAATATTTGTTGTTGTTGTCAGCTATAGAGTGAGAGGACAAGTTGGTTGGAAGAGCAATACCCACCCACAGTATACTAGGCCTTAGAAAAAAAAACGTTTTTAATGGTTTCACCAACCAAAATTGCTTTTCTTTAAGAAATGAAGTGAGTCCCGTGGGAAATAAGTTTGGATTGCACTGAGAGCAATGAAAATACTGCCGATGTTTTGGCAGCTTTTTTTTACCTTTCCTAATGGGAACATTATACCGATAGAATAATGGTTAAATACTCTAATAGGAAGAAGAAGTCTAATATAACTATTAATTATTTGTTTGTTTTTCATCACCACCAGAGGATGTAGCACATCAAAAATCTGCAATCCAGAAACCATACTTTATTTTTATCCATGTAAAATATATGTTGTAAAGGTTTTATATTTTCATAAAACTGTATTGGTCCTATTTCTATATGTATGATGAGAGCTGTGCCATCATTTATCTTACATCTCCTGTAGATACCAAGACTGTTTGGATGCACTGCTGTAATACATGACACTCCTGTCACACATTTGGTTCTTGTGCGCTTCAAAACTCAGATTCTGACATCCTCTGAAGAACAGATTCAATTTAATGTTGAGGTCTGACAGCCCAGAATGACAGTGTGTCTGCGACATCAAAAAACTCTTCTGAAAAGTGTTTCCGACGCTCCAGACTCTGCTTCTTCAAACACATTTTCTCAAGTGACAGAAATCAAACGTGTCACCAAAAGTCTTCACAGTTGGGCTCTGAAATATCACAGTTGACACACTTTTTTTCTATTTATTTAGTCAAATTTGTGACTGTAACATCCGCCCTTGACCAATCCCTGGTAGTATAGAGATTTCCAAATAATATCTGACAAGGAGTCTTCTTCATTGATAAACCAAAAAAAGCACAAACATTGGTCGGTTTTATTAATATTGTTGGCTCTTCCAGAACAAAGATGGCTAAAGCCCAACTATTGTATATCTTATAAGAGTATACAATAAGGTAATCCTGTGTCTGAGGTGTGTTGAAATCTTTATGTGTGTTGTCTGCGGGGAATATCGTGAAAAAGCCAACTACATTATGGTCGGATCCAGAATTTAGTTTTAGCCTCTGATAATATAAAATGAGAAATGATCATCATTTTTAGCCAAAATATTTCGTGTTTGGGTTTACAACTAACAACAAAAATGTTTTTTTTTTTATAGTTTGGTATTTAATATGTGATGATGCCCATTGAAAAGAACACAATGTTCAATCCTGGGTCACTGGTCCAGAGAGAGAGTTTTATGAAAATGTGTTTTGCTGGTGTAGAAATGGATACAATGCTCTTTCTCTCTCGTGCCCCACAAAAGAACCATAAAATAAATAAATAAAAATATTTCAGACAATGATACATCCACAACAAAAACATTATTGTTAGAATAGCATCATTAGCATTGCTGCTTGTTTAGATAGATTTATTCTTCTCTGAGCATTTACTTAAAATAAAAACATAATACTGAATTATTTAAAACTCCAGGTTCTTTTAGTTTTCAAAAGAAACAATATGAGATTTCAGCATTTTTTTTGCCTTCAGTTGATATTCTGCGTCAGGTTTACCGTTATTTAAAAAAACATGCTTTTGTGTTTTATCCATCGTTGGTGTACACTATAAACCTGTGGCTTTCTATGTGCAAATAGTAATGGTGTGATTGACACATCCAATCTAACTTTCTTCAGTATGAAGACAGGGACAAATCTTTGTATAAATGTCTCCAGCTATTAATGCTCAAAAGTCACCTGAAGCTACCTTGTGAAACATGCTGAAATGATCTTCTCTTTAATCAGAGTTCAAGGAAATTAATGTCATAACTCTGAATATATTGTATGTATGGCTTGAAGGGTGTAGAATCTTCCTGGGTTTATATGACAAGATGATGTGAAATGATCAGATGAGCTACTGAGCAACACGAATGATGAGGAAATAGAATTGTTCAACGTCAGTTGGGGATAGTTTCACTATAAAATAAACTGAAAAGAATTAATAAAATGTAAGTAATAGTTGAGAATCTGCCCTTGTGGCAGCAATAAATTCCACCTGAGAAGTTCCTATGAACCCTTTTAAAATTCATGTTTATCAAGTAGCATTGCTAATATTGAAATTGCATAACAGTCATCTTGTCTTGGTCGGTTAAATAAATCTGATTTCATTTTTGAGAACAGAGGTTCTTTGAAAGAGACTGTTGCCACATTCCTCATCACCGTTGGCTGATTTGTGAATATTGTTCTCCTTTGCTTCAATCTGCCATGTGCTGTGAAGCGTAAACTATTCCCAGAAGGCAGCCAGAGGGGGTTGTTAATTTATCTGCTTTATATTAACTGTGTCTTGGCAGGAAGAAGCTCCCGGAACATCTCCTCAGCCAAATAAACAAGGGCAATGTTGACCTTTGGTGACCTGAAAACATAAATCGGGCTCCATTAAATGATAGTATTTTCCTGTTTTTTTCCGACACTGATGGACATTTATCTGACGGGACAGCCTGTAATCCCCCTGTGTATGCCTGACGGGCGATACTGTGGGGTCACCCTTATAGATAGGATACATTTGATCAAGAACATGCACTGCTGATTTCTCATGGGTGGGTCACCGGATGGATAAGGGACATATTTGTAAGAAGAAGGCTTGAGATCAGATGACACTATAGTTAGAGGTAACAGGACAGTTATCATCAATATGACCGTAAAGTTTTACCAGGAGATATTCCAGTTTCATCAACCACAATAAGGAGGAAATAAAAAGATTCCCTTAATTATTTGAATGATATATTTTTGCAAATAATATAGCGATATTATACAAAGGAGTCACGTGACCAAGCAAGGGATGTAGGAGCTCGGCCAAATTACCCCTTGTTTCCTTATAATTCATGGACATCGCTACTTTTTTTCATGCTTTGAATACTTTTTGAACTACTTTGGGACATATTTTATATACTGAAGATGGCAACAAACGCTAGGAAAGCGGTTGCGAAACAACCAAGTTCTTCTCGTGAGGTGGATAACTAGCAGAGCTAGTGACTGACTTCTAAACTACAAGTTTTTGTGGACGAACAAATGAATCCCCTGCGCAGTGAAGTTGTTGAAACACAAGCTCACGTCTCTAAATGCATGGAAAAGATGGAGGAGGGCGAGAGCCGGTGGGCACAGGTGGACGCTCGTTTCAACGCACAGCGCCGCCAGTTTGAGGAAAAGATCGCCGACATGGAGGACAGAGCCCAGAGAGACAATTTACGTTGTGCATGGAATACCTGAAAATGCTGAAACAATGCATTCATTTTCTCTCCTGTCCGCTGCCATCCCGAAATGGTTCCCAGGGATCGGACAGGTTGAGATAATGAGGGCGAAACCGTTTTGGAGCTCCCAGGGAGGATGACAGGATGCCGCTTTGTTCCACGCACACTCATCTACAAAACTTCTTCGCTTCGCCGACAGAGATAAAATCCTTAGGGTCTCGGCGATAACGTGGAGATGGAGGGGCGAACCATCTGCTTCAGTCCTCACTACTGCCCGTGCACTTTTAAACGGAGGATGGCTTTCTCTGACTCGATGTACGCTCTGCAAAAGCTGGATTTTCGCACTCTCCTGCTCTACCTAGCCATAGTCAAGGCTACTCTTGGAGGATCGAGCCACATATTCAACACATCTGAGGAGGCTAAGATGTTTGTGGAGTCTCTAAAATAAACTTTATGTTGATCCCTGTATTTGTTAAAATCAGATTATTATTAGTATTATTAATATTATTATTTTTTGGTTGTTTGTTGCCATTCAAATAATTGTTCCATAGCGTTACTTTCCATTTTCTGTTTTGCTGTTTTTTTGTTGCTTTTGATATTATTCTAAGGGTTGGGGGATCTCCTGTTGTTTGGAGGATGGGGGGGCGGCTTCTGGCGACATGGTGGGGGGAATCTCTCTTTATATATAGTCCTGCACTATTCTTTATTGTTGTTGTTAAATGATTTTGTCTACTGACTCCTTCAAGAAATATCTTAAGACATTTTTATTTGTGCAGGCTTTTCCTTGATTTTCTGGAACCCCTGTGTAGTTCTTAGTATTATCTTGACCTTTAAATATATATTTTATTGAGAATTGTTTTGATTGTTTAAGCGCTTTGTGACCCTGGTCTGGAAAAGCACTATATCAATAAAAATTACTTACTTAAATATCTTCATTTATTTCCAGTCATTGCTGCAGCATTAGTAGTTTACATGTCATCAGCTGGAATGTAAACAGCCTGAATGGAAAGATTAAAGGCACAGCTTGTCTTGATCATCTGCGGAGACACCAGGTTGACATAGCGATGGTACAAGAATCACTTGTGTTAACCGCTTTTTTAAACAAGTCTTATTATGTAGCTGCATACCATGCTGCTGGGGAACTTTGATCGTACTGAAAAGGAACTTAAAAATAAACATTCTTGGTAAATATGATAGTGGTGATGGCAGGATTTCTTATGTCAAAATGAAAGTATTAGGAAACAAATATGCTTTTATACTGAATTTCTACCTCAACTAACAAAAACATTATTACAACTAAAGGGTTTCTCTCTCATTATTGGTGGAGATATGAATTATTTTGCTGCTTTAAACGTGGATAAATCTGAACAGCGCTCGACTACAACACAGTTACGTGCATCTGCTGATCTACAACAATTTATATCTTAGCTCATTTAGTAAACTTATTTTGAGTAATCAATCCTACATCTAGACAGTATATATTTTATTCTGCAAGACATCGTAACTTTTCACATATAGATTATGTATTTTCATCATTGGGAGCCTTTTCCAACATCAAAAATGAAAAGATTCAACCATATGCTCTTTCAGATCACAGAATCGTCTCAGCCCATTGTACTCTCCGTGGTTCTGCACAGGGAACCTCGCGGTGTGATGCTTCTTAAAAATCAAGACTTTTGTAAATTTCTGGAAAATAACAATTCATTAATTTAAATGAAGGCTCAGTAGACCATCCAAGAATATTGTGGGATTCTATCAAAGGATGCATTAGGAACTCCTCAATCTCATTCTCATCACATTTAAACAAAAGCAGATTGCCTCAGATAACGGAGTTGGAAATCACACTCTCTCTATTGACATCTCAACAATAAACAAACTATTTGGAGGCGACAAAAAGAAGAATAGTAATAATAAGATCTGAACTTAATTCCGTACTAGACAAAGAGCTGAATTTGTGATGCACAGAGTATGAATAACATATTATTTTAATGGATCAAGGCCCAGTCACTTACAGGCCCTAAAAAAAGTCATGAAAAATACTCAAATATTGTAGCAGTTAAAACTTCACACAACACCCTTAGTGACCCTCATGATATTAACAAGGAATTTAAATCGTTCTATTCAAACCTTTCTGAATCACAACTTTCCTCGACTGAAAATGTAATTGACAATTTTTTTCAAGACTGGGTAGTACTGTCTCAAATCAATCACTGCCGCTAGACACTTACTGGAAGTAAATGGACAGCTTCTTCTTCTACTACTTTTTAATGATGATTGCAACCGTTGGAACCCTATCGCCGACGCTTTTCGCAAATTGAAACAAAGTCCTTTCATTTTTTTATTATTGTTGTTTTATTGTTTATTATCAGAGTCTGGCGATGGCGGTCTCTGCACTATTTTCCTTAGTTGCTGTTTTAATAAAACATCACATCATTTCTTAATTTACTGTACCATCAAAACATGGTACCAAAAACGACCATGTTCCTAGTCTGCATGTCTTTAGAAAAATATTTGTAGGGTTTCTTAGTATCTTTAGGAAAGACTTACCCTCATTGTGTAAAAAACATTACTTTTCTTACCACGGTGAAGAAGCTCAATTTTAGAGGTGTTAGCATTTATCTAAAAGCTAATGTCTTTTATCAGGAACAACATTGCCATGAGGCACAATATAGACCTTCCTTTGACCAGCATTAACACCATATTACCCTGCCTGGGATCAGTTCCATAGCCGGGAACATTGTTAATAATTGTACAGGATTTTAAATCACCTTTTTTAAGTGTATGGCCTGCTGTTCTTCAATATGACTCCAGATCTTCAGCAGAGTGTCTTTTGTTTCACACACATGCTCGATGTGTTTCGTATTTGTGTCGTGTGGAGAACGAGATAACACCACATGTAATTAAATGTTTTCTTTGGTGCCAAATAGATGCATATAAAACAGTTGCCTCGGGAAACGATGAAGGTGCTTTTACTTCTAAGACTCGCACATTATCTGATCCGGCCCACTAAATAAAGGTGGAAACACACCTACATGCAGCGTAGCATGCTAAATCACATCATCCTCTTCCTCTCTCTCTCTCTTTTCGTTTTGTTCGGCCAGCTTTGTTGACTTATCACAGGGACGGAAAATAAGATTCTGGGCCCCGGGGTATCATCATAATTCCAGACTAATCTGGGACAGCGAAACAAGTATGATCCAACTGCAGGTCTGTTATTACCATCAGATCTGGGGACATTCTCATTCTGGAGCATCGCTGCTTAGGTGGAGGTTTTAAGCTTGTCCTCGGGCACGCCAATGACTTTATCCTCCGACTGCTCAACAAGGAAGCAGAGTCGGGGAATTGGAAATTGTTCTGTGCTACTGAGGCGTATTGAATCTTGAATGTAGAGACGGTAGAGGGAGAAGCTGGTGTGAGAACAAACACAATTCTTATTATATTATTATAATATTTATGATATCAACTGAATTTCAGCTTCATCTGGAAGTCCAACATCACACCCTTTAAATATCAGCCTTTGAATTGCTTTTTAAAAAATAATTTCATTAAACCTGGATTAGTTGTAGCTCACTGGAAACATTTGAAACTTTTCATAGAAAACTATGTTCTCGTGTGTAGCTAGACTTGTGTGCCTCCGCTCAGTGTGGTTTCCGTTGCATCATGACATTGTGAGAGAACCTGAGGTCACTGCTATTGTGTCTCTGAAATGAGCTGACCTATCGGTGACATTGCCTCCAAAGTCTTTCTGCTGGAAACACAATAAGAGAACACAGCTTTTCTCTTCCAGCTGGAATCAGCATGAGGGCTGAATAAGAGCCAGATATGTTGGTATGGAGTCGAACCCGTTTGCCCTCTGAGTTGATTGTCTCTATAGATTCAGCTTCTCTCTTCAGGAGCACAAAACTCTCATCCACAATCAAAGCATTATTGATTCCATATTGACGAGTCCTCAGACAGCTTGGATTGAGTGTGAAATCAATGGTCTGACACTTAAACGTGTTGCTGCTTTTTGTTAGAGGAAATTGCCACCATTTAACTTAGGTAATAATCCAGGGAAACATTTAGCTTTTGTGCTGATGAAACATTACATTAGCTCATGAGAAACATTAGGTTAAAACTCATTTAGTGTCTGTGATTGTTGATTTCAGTCATGTCAGAATTATTGCGTTACCCACATTTTGTGTTGCCTTATATTATATTATCAAGACAGATTGATGGGTAATAGTGATTGAAGTTTAGTACGTTTTACTGAAGATGTGTAGACCAAAGCCCTATTGGCACAGGATAAGTATTACCTTGGGACATCTGGTAATTTATGATAATTACGGAGAATGTCTGAATTTTAATCCCATGTGAATGCGCCATGTCTGTGTTTTGTAATGTAATAATTCTGCCGTAAATTACCAACTGTAATTCGCCAAACACAGACGGGTGATAATACTAGTCCTGTGTGAATCCAGGCGTCAGTGTTTGTAATTCTGAATGCCGCATATTATGCCACTGTAAGGGACTTCTAGGCACTCACGGATTGTGTTAATATTTACTTACACTGTTTTGTTTTTAAGAGGTTGAAAGGAAGTAGATCGAGTTCATTGTTGTTGGGTAAGTGTTCCACTAGACAAAAGTCAAGAAGACGTGCGCGCTGCACAGCTACAAACTAAGTTCCAGCCTTGTTGTTTGCCACACGATTACGCTCGGTTACACTACTGTAACAGACTGTGTCTCTTCTCTTCTGTAAGAATAATGTTGGGGCAAATTTATTTGCAAGGCAGCGCTCTCGCTGTTGAGTGTCTGCACAAGTTGAGAAACCTTCTCTAAATGAAGAATGCTTGGTTCCACTAACTTTCTCTTTTAGTAGTCTTTTAGTAAGAGCGCTCCTTTTACACCCATGAATGCACTTAAAATAACGCAGAGAAGTGGGGGTCATTTACAGAACATCGAGGTCCCCAGGTAATACTTTTACCGTGCGAATAGGGCTTAAGATGTGAAGCCAACAACTGTGAGCTGAAGACTCATGTAAGTTTCTGCTAAGTGGAACATAAGTGTTGGAAAATGTATTTTTCCTGTGTCAAAATTATTAATGCTCCAAATCGCTTTACGTATGATCACCAAAACAAGCAGTCATAGTGAGTTCTTTGTACACTGGGCTCTCCCTTAGAGATAGAAGTAAAAGCCTGTTCTTACAGGCTCGAAGTAGAGCCACTGCTTCTCCGCTTTGAGTGGAACCAGATGAGTAGGCTCCAGGAGAGATCTGATAGAATGGTATGTTCTACATGTGACCACAGGCAAGACCCAGGTTATCTTGGCCTGGAAATGCCTCTAGAAATATGGAAAAAGTACCTTGTGCGGGAAGTACTGAGCTTTCTTCCATGACCCACTCCCCTCCCCCGAGTTGGGGGTAGGTACTGTTCATCTTTTTCACCTACGGTCCTCTACTGGAGACCAGGGAGCTTGAGGGTTCTGCACAGTCTCTTAACTATTTCTGTGGCCGCACTCTTCTGGAGAGAGATGTCTGATGTTTATCCAGGCATCGGTTGGAGCCACTTCTCCATAGCAGGAGTCGGTGCTCCATGTGTTCCAATAACCACCGGTGTAAGTACCATTTTGGTCATCCTCTGGGACCTTCTTATGCGCTGAGATCACACCCAATCGACCAAAATGGTACTTTCACTGGAACTACTGTTGCCTTCTTCGAGTCACTATATTTCCTGTTTCGAGCTCCTTCTTCCTCATGTTGCAATCACTCAGGATGGTTACATCTACCAAGCCGCAGCTTTTCTCTGCTGCTCATCTATGATCACAATGTTTTTTTTGTCGGCCTGTATATTGTCTAACAAGATCTTGGCCTTTTCGTTCTCCATATCTTTGGGAGGGGCTACCTATCGTTTATATACTGAACTGTTACTGTACAATATATCGGCTAATCATTTTATTTCATTATTATTATTATTGTGTGTATTATTTGTTTAACCCTTTTCTCTGCAACATATATACCTGTCTTGATGAATTACAGTCTTGTTTCATTTATTTTGATTTGAAACATGGTAATCATTTTTTACATTGAAATCTGGTCCGAAAGCGTTTGATTTCAAACTTCAAAGACAGTTTGGTGTGTAGTTATTGTGATATTACAATCAAGATAAAATAGTGGTTTAAATGAAATCAACTGTGTTCATTTGGTTTCCAGGCTTTGAACTGGCTGTCCGTCAAGTCGCACATTGGAATCATTACCATTCAGCTCAGCCTACAACTTGCTGCTATTTATATCCATGATCATGTTCCCACATGAATTAAAGATTCAATCCTATTTAATAATTTATTGTCACTGAGAAAGATGTTTTGGTTGGCTTCCCACGGATCGTCGCCGGCGGCTTTGAAGCAACCACCTGTGCATCGGCGTGTGGATGCTGGAGCGTCTCCTGTCAGAGCTGTCATCACAGGCTCATGCTGGGATAATGATTCATTCATAAAAGAGCCTCATTTAATTATCCCCAAATCAGGTCACACGGACACTCGCTTTCAAAGAGGCAGTGGGCAATCACTTTTGTGCTGCACGACGATATGAAAAGGATTTCAATCTTCTCCGCTCGCGCCGGAGAGTTTTTCCCGCCAGCAGGTGTGCCAGAGCTCAACGATTAAACCTGTTTATGTATTAAACACCGTGGGGGGACGCTTAATATTCCTGACAGACATTTCCACTGACTTAAGATCACTGCAGTAACTGCATATTTGATCTGAAGTGCTGTTTGGATGCTGGTTCGTTGTCAAGGTTACAGTTAACACTCATGTCATAGAGACGTCTGTTTCATCATCTTGGATAGATCTCGGCTCTCTCCTTTAAATGGAACTGTCTCCCCTCCCACTTATGGTGTGAGGCGTATGGACCCTGGGTCCTGCTTTCACCCAGTCACAGGATCTTCATCCAGACTGTAGCAGTGATCGACAGCCACAATGGATCGTAATTACTTCTGCAATCATGCAAAATGTATCCTATATGATGTTGGCTGAGACGCAGTGAAATAATTGAGACTTCCAGACATCTCTTTTAATAGCAGGGTCTAAATGCGCGACTCTAAGACATGCACGTCTTATCTTAGTGCAAATGTTTGTTTAAAGTTGATAACGTTTCATTTAAGATACCAGAGCAAGTGGTCATCTTAAAGTTAATTTCAAAATGATAATAAGTAGCTGTTACTTCTGCCTCTTGTATCAAGGGGTTTTTGGATTTGTGGTCATAAAACAGAATGAATGAGTAAAGAAGTTATGACATTTGTTGTTGAAAATCAAAGATAGTGGCTTTACTTAAATCGTGACATGTACAGTATATCTTTTGTAAACATGGACATTATTCAGAAATTATTTTTTATTTTATTATTTTTTATTCTTTGCCATATCTATCAATTGTTTAAAAAAAATAGATTTTTGACCTGTTAATAGGTTTCAGATAATTAAAAATGGCAGGTTCAAGATGTAAAATAGTAAATTTGAATGTCGAATTTTGCTGAAATTAATCATCCAAAAGTAATATTTCAGCTGTGACTGTCATTGTCAAAGATGACAGGTTTATGATGTTACAACTCAATAATTACCTCAAGTTACGATCAATGACCTGAGATCTCATCTAGGGAACATCTAGAGTTCAATGTTGACCTTTATTGAAAATGATAATTAAATCCTTATATGTTAACCTTAGTCATATATTATTAATCACAAACAATGAAAAAAAGAAATGCATTTCACATCCTTTCTCACCTATATTGAAGTAGTAGTATTTTTTCTTTTTTACTATTGATATATTCAATTACAACCAGAGTAGGTAATAGTTCTCCTAGTGTGCTGCTCTTGCATGTTAATTATCAATATTATTGGTCCTATCCCGTCCTTGCTACCTTTGCTATGCCTCGTCTTGTGATCGTTGAAATTAATACTCGGAAAAAAGAGTGTAGCAAGACACAGAATAACCGTTGCCTTTCTTCAGTTTGATAAATAGGTTGTAATTATATTTTCAGGTAATTAATTGTTAGAATCTTCAGTTCAGCGTGAGTCAAAAATAAAGCTTGACTTCTCAAATGTATCATTAGTGTTTCACTGCCGTCTCCAATTATAAAGAGAAATCATATTTTATTGTTGTTATCTTGGTTGAAGGTTGTACGCCTGGTTCTTGGTAGAATAAATATAAGATTGTGTCAGGAAAACAATTGAAGATTTTCTTTTAATAAATGGTGCAACGGTTCACTTCCCTGTGTCTTGACATGTGAGGCCCATTAGCTGAGAGAATGAACACGATTGAGGGCTTGTTTCTAGCTGAGCAGCCAAAGGGCAGAACGGATGATAAATGACAGGCCGGACATTCGGAGGGGACAGTGGGGAACTTGAAAGGACATTGGTAGGAGACAGAATAACTCGCCATCAATCTTTAAAAAATATATATAATTTCTTCTGTTAATGTAAA
Organism: Callionymus lyra; assembly: GCF_982586985.1. Classification (NCBI taxonomy): domain Eukaryota; kingdom Metazoa; phylum Chordata; class Actinopteri; order Syngnathiformes; family Callionymidae; genus Callionymus; species Callionymus lyra. Next base: position 2,842,205 of record NC_141825.1, on the reverse strand, counting down.
AGAATAAATTGTGGTCAGGAAAGTAATGTATATTTCTAACTGATCATAACTTCTACTACAATGTTCTTTCAGGCTCTGACACAACGATAAATTCTCCATTCTCTTCTATTAAGAGCTGCCCTCTTGGGCAATAAAGGATTTTACTAAATGAAACTGCAAAGTGCTGGTGCTGCCTTGTGGTCTTGTAAGAGTGCAGCGTTGTTAGATGTCGCTGTCAAGATGTCAAAGCACAGCTATCGAGTATTCCGGCAGAGCTGTTATCAGTTTTAATGCCCTGCTCAAGAGCCATCCCTCACTGTCCCGGCCATATGGAGAGGTGCTGCTTGACCGCAGGGAGAAGCTACAGTATCAGTCTCGCTTCACAGATGATGGGAAAGACCATTTGAGTGACCGATGAGCATCTTCACCGAACAGGTCACTGAGCACAGCTTCTGATCCGGAGTCTTCTTTTTTATCTTCGACTTGTTTTTGCTGATCAAATAAACTTCAAAGGGTACAAGGGAACTTTCCTATCCATCTTTTTATATACACATCCATCCATCATCATCCATTCACACATCCATCTGCTATCTATCCATCCCTTCTTATTTCCATCATCATCCATCCATCTACACATCCATTTATCTATACATCCATTCATCCTTCCATCCAAACATTCATCTATCCATTCATCCATCTAAACATACATACAGCCACACATCCATCGTTCCATCTTCAACCATCCACACATCCATCCATCTACACATCCATTAATTATTTTATCCACACAGCCATACATCTATCGAAACATACATCAATCCACACATCCATCCATCTGTCCATCCATCTGTACAACCACACATCCATCCATCTGTCCATCCAGCCGTAAAACCCAGATCCATCTGTTCATCCACACATCCATCCATCCAATGGTGGCCATCCAAACATCGCTCCATCATCATCCATCCATTCATCCATCATCATCCATTCATTCATCCTGTCATCTGTCCATCCACACATCCATCTGTCCATCCACACAGCCTTCCATCCATCATTATCATCCCTCCACACATCCATCTGTCCATCCACACAGCCGTCCATCCATCCACACACCCATCCATCCCTCTGTCTATCCACACACCCATCCATCCATCTGTACATCCACACAAATATCGATCCATCATCATCCATCCATTCATCCATCATCATCCAATCACCCATCCACACATCCATCCATCCATCATCATCTATCCATCCATCCATTCAATCATCTATCACCATCCATCTACACATCCATTAATCCATCTATTCATTCATCCATCTTTCCATACACACCTGCATCCATCTTTCCATCTATCCATCCTTCCGTATATCCACAAATCCATCCATTCCACTCTATTCTATTATTCCTTATATTCCAAATGTGGCATGTGAAAGTTTCCTACGTCACATTCGGCCTATGGTTTGAAATGTTACTGAACTCATTGCAAGATCATTGAATGCAACAAACGCTCTGAAGATAATATAGAGTAATTTTTCTTTCCTTGTGCCTTATCTTACTGTGGGACAATACAAGAGTGTCCACAGGAAACCATTGTGAGTACCAGTGGCAGGCCGTGCATTTTACACATAGAACTTCAGCGGCGCACGTTTGAAGGAAATCAATAACTACTTTAAGGTTCTTTATACACCACAGAGATCTGAGCGTGTACTGTTATAGGTCAATAAGAAGTTTATCATCAAGTGAAAATCAGTGCATTATATCAAAATATCACTCCGCCTACAGTCTGTGTGGTTTCCATGGCCACGAAACACACGCTCTGCATCAAAACTTAATAACAAAACAACACACAGAGGAACAACAACAGATAGAATTTAATCAGCAGCTACGTCACGTTGAGAGTTTATATCAGTGATCGACACACAACAGCTCAGACCAAAGCGTCAGCAGCGTCTCTGACGCCCAGGAATGAGAACCGATGAAATCAACCAGAATAAATGTCTTTAGTTAGGAAACAAAATCCGAGTCTCATTAAACTGCAGCGAAACACACACACACACTGCGCACGTCAGACACAAACACACACACACACTGCGTGCTGCAGCACCAACTGCACACACACTGAAGCGACACACACACACACAAGCACCACTATTGATCTCATAAAGCGCAACATTATTTTGAAAAAAATGCATTTACTCGCGGATAAATTCTTTGAAGCTCGTGGAAGACTCGTCTCGGAGTTAACATAACTTTCTTAACAACGTCCAGCTTTCTTTTAAAAAGTCCTTCTTGAAAATGGCTATGCAAGTATATCAGCTTTGAGAAGAGTAGCTGCCGAAGCGCTGACATAGAGTGCAACTTGCTCAAGCAAGAGGAAAGAAATGAAATTAGGAGAAAAGACTATATGGAGTAATTTAATACATATTTATAGAAAATAAACAATATACAAAATACAAAAATAAATATATTAATAATAATAATAATTAAATTAAAATGTAATTTATTTTCTGATCATGTTTAGGCCCACCACTGCTGAGCACAAAAGCAATACAGGACTGGCCTCATGCGGAATCCTAACTGTAACATTTTGATCAAGCACTAACCTCTATGTGGTATGTCCTTAAATTCATACTATGGTACAAATATTGTTAACGTGTATGAAAATATTATTACCAAGGATAAAAAGTGTTCCTTGTGAATGTGTGCACATCTAGTTGCAAGATACAGCGGATCAACTAGTGGTGTACACACCCAAGTGAACATATTGTTACGACTCACAAGACTCTCATTAAACAGCCCACATGAGTGGACAGATTGTCAGGATTTTATTTGTCCAATAACCAAATTACTGATCACATTACGTACATAACCCATTAATGTGACACAACTTGTTCCAGTTGGAACCGGATCCAGCACCTACTGTGTATTTGCTACTCTCATAGGTATTTAATTACAGATTAAAATGCGGCTCTGAAGATGTGATCACCACTGGTGTTAACAGAGTATGACACATGTAACGCAGGTCGATAGGCAGAGGGGTTGACGTCTGAGGTATCAAATCCATCTTGATACGATGTAACCAATCCCATATCGTGAAGAGAGAATTATGAAAACCAATTAAGTGATGTCATTTCATGATGCACTGAGGAAATTTGTTGAGTGAATATTTGCCAGCAGGACTCAGGAAAAACTTTGCTCCCAACTTTTGGAACTAGCAGCCAGATATCGAGATCGAGATATCTAGCAGACCTCCAGACTGGCGTTCTTCAAGTGTGTTTATTTCATAGGAACATTTTGCTAATGTGTGTGTTAGAAGATCTCAAATTTAGATTTCAAACTCGAATGTAGGTCTAGTAAATAATGCTCTTCAATTGGGTTGATATTAACAATTGTAAAGATGTCAATTATAAATGAAATGATCAAATATGTATATCTAGATATGCCTTCAATATTGCATTCACTCTCAGCTGCTGGACCAATTGTCTGAACAGTGTGAACACGTGTGACCGTGTTTCTTGTACGCAGTAAGATGTATGTATTTATAGTTAATGCACGACATATACACATTTATCATACACAACATTTAAATATTAACATGATGCATGCCACACCAGCCCTTCACTTAATAACTGTGTTAACAGGAGCTACAGCTTTTTTCTTAATGTGCTAATTCTAAAGCATCTGGCGGACATATTTATTCCCCAGTTCACTGCAGCACATGCAAGACTGCACTGCTTCCACGGACGCAATATCAATTCCCTGTACCCCGACAAGATGCACTGATGTAAAATTGACACTTTAGTGAACAGCACTAGGTGGATTTGATATTGCCTGGCAACTAAAGGAAATCCGGCTCTTGTGGATTCATGGGGACGAGGAGCGGTTGGTAGCAAGGAGCGATGGAATTAAGTGTTATAGTGCTGTGAAATGTAGCTTATTGTTTGGCTAGCCTTAAGGCACAGGAGCCAAATTAAAGCCCAGAAAATTGGATTAGGGCGTCTCCGGGGATGGGATGCCCAGAAGCCTGCCAACGCGTGTGCATCTACTTTTATCCGTGTTCCACGCAAGACCTGGTGTTGGGCTGGGAGTCCAATTTGTTAACAATCATTGGTCGTTAGTGGAGCTTCCTGTTTGTGACCCGGGTTTCCATGGCAATTTCAGGAAAACACCTATTCCATTATTACCGACACCTCTGGTGCCGCTTGTTTGCAGCTGCTCTTCATACCAGTCAATAAAGATCCACTCCATTAAACTAGCATGTTTTATTCAAACTATGTCCACTTCAATGTTTCCCATGTTCGCTTTTATGATGCATTTCAACCAAAATCTTTATTTTGATAAATATTTACTTTCACTGGAAAATTAGTTGATTACAAAAATGGTTTGATTCAAGTTGGACTGTGTTTGAGTATGGATTAAAATAGTTTGATTATAGTTTAAATGGTTGGATTAGTTGAACATTTTTTGTTTAAAGTTAATAATTGTTGGATAACAGTTGAAAACTGTTTGAGTATAGTTGTAAATTGTTTTATTGCAGTTGAAAATAGTTTGATTTAAGTTGATTATTTTTTTAATTTCAGTTCAGATTTGTTTTATTAGAGTTGGAAAGTGTTGGATTGCAGTTGAAAATAGTTTGATTACAGTCTACAACTGTACAATTAAAGTAGAAGATTGTATGATAGTATGTGTAAGACGCATACAAAAAGTGTATACGGTTTGAAATGTGTAATTTGCAGATACACTGTAAATTAATGTAAGAGCTTGAGATAAAAAAAATGTACAATGAACAATGAACATCTTCAAGTCTAAAGTCTAAAATAACTTCACTGATGTTATTATAAGTATCTTTTGCAAAATGCAGAGCTGATGGCGGTTCTTTAAAAACAATAAGAGGTCATTGATGTCTCATGAAGAGAATTTTTAATAAAAACGTTAACAAGTATATAGTTGCAAAGTTATCTTTTGTAAAAGAACACATTTTTACAACTTAATCATTTCTGCCATCATGGTAGTTTTACTCAAATATTTCCTTTTTTCAACAGTATCAGACAGAGATAATTATTTAAATACAAATTTCAATCCTTATGTTTTCTTTTTAAATGTGTCAACACCTGAGAGTCCCAGAAACACCTGAGAATAGTCCCTTGAATCCGTCCTGACCGAGGATCTACGTCGGCGTCGAGCTCGTGTGCAGGAGCTGCTCACACAAAGGATGTTGTTGTTTAACTGCACCTCAGTGGAAGCTCGCTCTCCCTCTCCCTGCTGTCTCCTCCCCCCTTCCCGCCTCCCTCATGAATATCCCAGCTCTCTGCTCCAACATTCATGAGCCGCTACCATACCGTAGTCATGTGCTCCGCTACTCCCGAGTGGAAAAAGGGGGGAGTGTCTGGTCGGGAGAGAGTCACAAATCCGGTGCGCGAGTGTGTGAATGTGCGAGTCTGAGGGAGCCGAGAGGAGGGAGAAGACCTGCTGATGCTGAGGCTGATTCCAAATCTCAACACGCATCCCTTTCCACTCGGCGAGGGAGCTCCCTCTCCCCCAAACTGACGCCTCTCCGCCTGCATGTGTGAGCGGGACGCCTGTCAGGGATGCTCGCCAAAGAGTGACTGATGAGAACCGGCGCTCCAGTGTGGAGGGTGACCCTCTGTGTCCGTGCACCTACTCGGGGAGAATCGGACGCCTGGCACTTCCACAATAATGGGCTGCAATCTGTGCACGTTACAGAAGCGAGAGGAACACTACAAGCTGCTGTATGAGATTGCTCAGGTGAGCTGACGCTCGTCCTCGTTGAGTCGGTGCTGTGTGTGATTCATGACTCTCTGCTGATGCTGCTGCCGCCGCTTCTTCGTCGGAAGATGCCTCTCAGAATAGATGCAGGGAGGATGTTTTAGGTACAGTCTTTCCCTCTTCACAGATGTTTGGATGCAGCTGTGAAGACAGTTCAGTCTCGAGAGTTTCTCAATGAGGGCTCATGGTAACAAAGTCATGGACGTTTGGGCTGAACTATGTTCTTCATAAGAAAGATCTCCAGGTTTCATCTGGAATACAGTACGGTCTCAGGATTGCTTTTAAACATAGATAACTCTTACTATCTTTCTATGTCGAAGGTCAAAGGCAGTGTTTGGAACTTTACTACTACTTTTGTATTGTCGTACGGTGCTGATTCTTTCCTCCTTCTAAAAAAAAAGTGGTTTTGTTTTTGTTGTACGGTGTCCTTGAGTGGCAATGAAGGTGCCTCCATATAAGAGTATTAGTTATTATTATTAATTTTCTTGAAAAACACAGAAGAGTTTATGTGTATAAATGTAAAAATGACTGGTCTGGTTCTTTACTAAGCATGTTTAGTTTCAGAGTCAACTTTGTTGCCCAGTAGAAGAACAAGCTTTAAAGGCTAGATTGTATATCCTACTTTTGTCTTCAACTTGGATTACACAACGATTACACAAACGGGCTTTCCCAAGCATGGCAAGAATACTATCTACAGACGTAGAACAAAGCAAATCTCCGGTAATAACTGAAAGAAAAGCGTATTCCATTATTTTCCAGTCATAAAGGTGTGTTAAGAAAACTCTTGTTTTTTTCGGCTTCATGTCTTTACATTGAATTCATGATCCTCAGAACTACATTGTCGCTCCTCGTATTGACTAATGGACTGGAAACGAGACAGATGTTTGACAACACAGAGCTGGTATGCAATGATTTAAAGTCATGTCATTATGCTTCTCCTCTCTGAACCGTGTCACAGGAATGATTTTCACGTGGTTCGTTTCAATAGGTGGTTGGAAACGATCCTTTGAAGAAGGTAAGGGTTGTGTTATTGTGAAAGGTACATCTATGAGCATATAAATGTGGTGACTGGATGAAATATTCAATCATACTAGTGGGAAAATTGTGGAATGTAACTTGGTTGCACATTCCGATATAAGCCAGACATGGTCGATATACAGTATGCATCTCTGGTTGAATTTTCTTGAGAAAGAAAAGTTGACTTTAAATCCCATGTGACCACGCTGGGATGGATAGTATGTACTGAGTCCGTCTGTCATTGGCTGGAAAAAATAAGCGAGAGCTCGTCGGTCCGCGCAGCAGTTGGAGAGATTTGTACTGAGCGTGTGAAGTCCGAGCGAAGCCAGCAGGCTGGAGCTGAAGCAGGACAAGTCGTTTCCAACTGTGTGTTCTTCAGCTTTGGAAAAGTAAATAAACACAGCAAAGTCCTCTTTTCGAGTGTGTGTGTGCCGAGGGATCTGCAGCGTGTTGACAGTCGTCTCCGTTCGAGTCTGGAAACGATCCAATTAAATGAAGGCGACGCCAAATGTTTAACGTGCCTTACCTTCTCGTGGCGTTGAAGCCGGTAAAAAAGTAGGCGAGACAAATGTTGGCGTCTGGTTGCTAAGAGAGCGTCTGCTACTGCTGAATATTAATTTGAAGATTAATTATTTGATGAGCACTCCAGTACAAGAGTGGACTTCTAATCCTGACATTCAACCCCGATGCTCTTCGTCATAATATCTGTGACACGCACTTAAAGTGACCCCCCCGCCGCCCACCACCATCTCACACGCCGTCCACCCTTCAGTGGCGCCGTCACGCCGCTGTAGTCACAGCCTCATTAGACATTTTATACAACGCTCTGCATTCATTAGACTTAAACTGTCTCCCCTACATTCCACCGTAGCTCCTCCAGCACACGGACCTACAACCGCACAGATGGTCAGACGGTTCTTCTAAAATCTGCGATAAATTGCGAAAAAACAATTGTCCAGAGGCCAGAACCGGCCCTTTAATTCACTCTTAAGGGGCGTCAAAATAGTGCTGTCTAGGTGCTTATCCTGGCTTTTCTGTCTCTCTCTTCGTCAGTTGTTAGGAAATTGTGCAGACTACTTTTTTTTTTTTTTCCTGTGATTTAGTGGAAGGGATCAGTATCTTTCAAGTGGGCTCGTCTCCAAGAGCACGCTCGCTGTTGACAGGATCTCTCAGGCACGTCTGTCCACCCACTGGTACAGGAGGATACTTTGTATGGAAGCTCCACATCAGCCCAGACTTTCTGAGCAGCGCTGTGGGAGTCGAGCCGCCAGGATGTGGAGAGCGGAGGATAAACACCAGGGTGGGAATTGACTATTGGTGGGGAGGTGAAAGGAGCAAAGCAGGGATTAAACTAAAAGTGTGAACAGGTGGACTTTGAGAGGATGATGGAGGTGTGATTTGAAAGTTATTTTCATGTGTCTTTTTAAACCTTTCTTTCTTTAGTTCAGAGGCAAAGGATTTTGGAGGTTGACATGACTTGAAAATGATCTCATTTCCACATACCAAAAATGAACTTTTAATTCTTCACACAATTGATTTTCATGTAACTTTTGTTTAAGTCACATAAAGTATTTTCCATTCGTAGTAAAAAGGTAACATTGAGGTCTTTTGTTGTCACTATTACCCGATGATTCCACACGAGGGCGCACCAGCGTGTACGTCTCTTGTTAAGTTTAGTTTTGTCGTTATTTCGTTTTTTAAATATATATATATTTTATAATTGTGAAAATCTTAAAACAATATACATATTGTAGTTGTCACTTTTTATAATTAAGTGTTTTAAGCATTGATCATTTTTATTTACAATTTTAATTTTAAATTGATCATCTATGAAAATGTTTTATTTTTTAAAAATATTTATATATTTTTTCTTCAAAGTACATTTTATTGATTTATTGAATTGTGTAGGGACTTGAGAGCTGCAGTGATCAGTGGCAATTTCGAGATTGTTTCTGTCGTGTTCTCCTTTAATCCTTCCATCATCCTTGAGCATGGTCCTGTATGGAAGCCCTCAAACGTTTAGTTATTGATCATGTTTCTGACACCTAACCATTGAATTTATATGTATTCTCTTTTTCTTTATGATACTCTTAATACATCTATACTTGACATAATGTAAAGAAATATGAGTAAGTAGTAAGTAAGTAGTAATACTAATAAGTTATTTTATGTTATATTTTTACATAGAATACACATTAATTGATTGGAATACAATAATGATAATTATTATTTTTAAAGCCTCTTTTTGTTTCTTAGTTTGTTTGTTTGTCTCTCACAACTATCACAGTAAATGATATCTACGCAATCTAGAAATGGTTGTAAATGAAATGATGCACAGTCATAATGTTTGCACTGTGAGGTGGAATATTCAAAGTTAGTTGATCTTGCTGTGACTGTGTTGCTGCACAGTCTGAATGAAGACGACGCTGTAGTGTTTCTTCCCTTGTAAACAAACACAGCCCCTGGCTAACAAGGGCATGAATATGTGTGCATACATGCTTACGTCAACTCTGGAGAGGGAAACGAGCTACAGACCATGGACAGACTTTATTTTGGAGGCGGATATGGAAACTCCTGCAGCGCCGCCTGTCACTGCTGTCACTGCTGTCACTGCTGTCACAAGACGCTTGTCATGAGGGTCTGATCCTCTTCTCTGCATATCTGATCTAATCCATCCTTTAATGGCCTCCTCTGATTTGTCTCATCTTAAGTGTCTCTGCCTTCAGGTCAGACTCTCTCTCTCTCGCTCTCTCGTGGTGATAATGCTGAGTTGGCAAAAGTGTGAATGCAAATGAGGCAGAAGTGCTTCGCTGGTGTCACAGCGTGACTGACCGGCCTTGCAGCAGGTTTGATTTGAGGAGCACAAGTCAGTCGCAGTGGTTGGTTACTCCCCCCCCCCCCTTCCTCTCGCACCCCGAAAACAATTTTGACACTCTTTCCTTCACCCTGACCCCACGAGCTGCGGGAGATTTATGAGTAGCCGGCTCTGTCTCTCGCTCTCGCCCCTCTGTTCTCACGGCCGTGGGTGTTCTGCATGGAAATGGGCTCACCTCTCTCAGCTGGCCTGCAAAGCTATCCCACTACTACTGACATCTTTTATTTATGGTATCAGCTTCCCTGAGCAACAAGACAAGAGGGATACTCTCCTCTAGCCTTTCCCCTTTTGTCACTTTCCAAACTCCCACTTTTTCCATTTCTTTGTCTGCTCTCCTTGATTTTTCCATCGATTCCTCTGACACTCCAATTTCCTGTACACCTGGACTTTACTGGATTCCACTCCAGTCAGCTTTCCAATCAACGTACAGTTTTTTTTTCTTCTTCAAGCATGAACCTGTTGAGCCGACCAGGACTTGATTTCTCCACCAGCGTGCCACTTAAGTCACTCCGCAGACAACAACACGCCGGAGTTGATTGGACAAGCACAGCTTTGTAATTCCCATCGCGTTGGTGAGACCCTTGTGAGGGTGACGCTCCGTCCCTGACCCGCTGGAACCCAGTGATGCGAGGATTTTTAGGGACTAATTAGCAGCTGTTGATGAGGAAATACATGAAGCAGCACGGAATAATTCCAGCAGCATGTTGATCTATTAATGCTCCCTTTATCTTGTTTAAATGATCAGCTGATAGATCAAAGAACATTTTTTTTATATAAGACAAAGACATTTATTGATATAGTAACACAAGAAATAAAAATAAAGTTTCTTAACTTATGTTTGTAAATAATATATATGAGACGAAAAAAAACATAAGACGAAGACATTTATTAATATAGTATATTCATCTCAAGTGTGAGTCTGTGGTGACTGTTCTGAGGGACCCTCAAGCCAAAAGACAGATGGAAGAAAAAAATGTAAATATGGCCTAAAAAATATATAACTTGAGTAACTGTAAGCATGACGATATGAATATACTTTAAGCTAAATATGTTTTTTGATATGTATAGTATATTTTTATTTTACTTAAATATGCTCAAACAAATGTGATGATGTAATAAGATCTTAATAATTGAATGCGCTTTATCAAAGAGCTATATAGCGATAAAAAATAATTCCTTGAAGTAATAATTCTCCCAAATTTTACTGATTTTCTACTCACCCTCATGTTGACTAAGCATTGGGATTTTTTTTAGGAGTTATCTATTCTTTTTTTTAAGGTTTAGGCAACAATGTAGCGACTAGAGCTCAATTGTCTTTGTCTTGCTCTTCACCCAAAAAAAACACACTTCAAAACATCTCCATACCTCCATGCTGCTTGTCTGTAATGTCCATCTTTTATAAAACGCATATATTTATTATACTTATAGTTTATATCAATACTTGCGTGTTTCTAGCAGTCTCTCGGCTCCTACTCTACTACTCTAGTAGAAGAACTCACATTTCTCCAATCCTTAAAACTCTTCATTGGCTGCCAGTTTCTTTAAGGCTCAACTTTACAATTCTGGTTCTTACTTTCAGATCTATTCATGGTCAGGCTCCCTCTGCTCTTGATAGAGTCTAGAACCTATAGAGTCTTCTAACATCTTAAGACGTTTTTATTCGTGCAGGCTTTTCCTTGATTTTCTGGAACTCCTGTGTTCGTCTCGGTGGTGTCTTGATCTTTTAAGCATATATTTGTAGTATAGTTTTGATCGTTTAATCGCTTACTTACTTACTCTAAGGGTGAATAGAACATTTTTAATTTTGGGTGAACTAACCCTTTAACTTGAAAATCCAACAAGAAGAATTAAAACTGTCTAAAAAAAAGAAAATAAGGAACTTGAGTGAGTTGTGTTTGAGTATAAAGTAGATTCGAAATGAAGTAGTCAAAATGATATGAAACAGCAGGTCTACTTTATAAAATATTTAATGCCAGTAATGTCAGAACAAAAAAGGAACTTTGTAAAAACAAAACAGGAATTTTTCATGGAAAAAGCAAGACAGTCACAAAGAATAGAATAGAAAAGCTTTATTCATCCCCAGAGGGGAAACACACTTTCACAACAGCGCAGTTTAAAAAAATAAAGTGCAAGGAAAAAGAAATAATAAAAGAGATAATACAAAATAAAATAAAAACGATCTTAAGAATATACAATTATTTACAAAAATAAGAAATTTAACACTATTAACAAAATAAAATAGAATAAAATAAAATAAAATAAAATAAAAATAAAAACGGGAAAAAAAAAAAAAAAAAAAAAAAGGTTGCCATTTTTCCGCGCCAAACTTGTCCTGCACTAAATCCCATGAGGAAAGGTGGGGGAGGAGGAAAACAGGAATCCCTGCTCTGCTCCTGACACAAACAAAACACTTCTGAACATAAAAGCACTTACACATTAGGTTTTTAGTTTGATTTTTCTGTAACTGTTGACCCACAAAGACTGCCAAACTAAGGCATAGGGATGCAAAGTAACTCCAGGGACACACAATCCCACAACAGACAGGGACTAAGTAGGTTTGGCTTCAGTCACATCACCTATTTTCACATTTATTCTCTTTAAACTCTCATAATGCAGGAAAATAATCTTTTTCTGCCTCATCTTAGAAGCACATGGAAAACAGGTTCTGGGCTCAATGAGGTGTAAACAACTGAGTCATGTGAATTAGAATGAAACTGTAACAACGTCCACACTTAGTTTGTCTAGTTTCTAACTGTGTATTCATGAATTGAATGTTGTACTCGTTAGGATAAATGTAATGATTCTTCTTCAGGGTCCGACCATGAGCTCGGCATTAGTGTGACCGCCTCGACAGCGTTGGGGAAATGAGGCAGATATGGAACCCATTTGCTCTCGGCGTGAAGAGACATCCTTCAGCGAGATGGATATTTGCTTCCTCCACGTTCCAGCAACTTGAAGGCGACGGTGTGCAGGAGGTCTAAGGTGGACACGGCGGACTTAATGCTGCACCTGTGAGCCAGCTGACCATGTGTGAAATGGATATGCATTTAGTAAAAGGTTGAGCAGCTATCACCAGCAGCAGCTTCCTCCGGAACACTCTGCATGGATCACGGCTTGCTGAAATGCTGCACCTGATGGATGATGGTGCAGTGGCATTTTATTTGCTGCTTAGTTAGCACCGTGCTCGTGAGTGATGTGTATGGAAAGTGCAGTTAGCAGTTGAAATATGATCCAAAGTTCTGACATATCTATAGATCTTGAGGAGTGTAACTATAAGGTTATGCTACCTATTAAAAAAACATGTTCTATAATGATGCACTAACAGAGCTTACTTTTAAGGAGGACCTTTTTTTACTGTCGAAATACCCATATATACAATATATAAGTGCTGTTTGCTGATGGTTCAACGGGACATTAGGGCCGTTGAAACCTCTTCCTCAGCCGACCGGCACCTTCCTCCCTCAGACTGTTGGCTACAAATGTCCTCATCCATCTTCTTGTCCCATTATGTCTTCTGAAGGATGTCTCTCAGCCATTAGAATCGATAGGTGTGCAGTGAGAGGGCGAGGCGAGGCAGGGAGGGAGATTCATCTTGGCTTCACACCAGGAGAAATTAGCTCTGAATTTAATCCTGACTTTCATCGCTGCTCTCTGTCAACTCCAGAGGAACACAATGGTCCATCATCTTTGCAACTCACTCGGGCAGAGACACGAACGAGGGAAACACAAATAGATGATGTTAGGAAATGAAGCAGGTTCATCATCGGACACAGCATGCTCTTGCCGCCTCTAACCAGATTCCATCGCTGTCAGCTAAGTGGGTTTGAATCCTAAATGAGCTACACAGATGCCTCGCTCGACGTTGAAGAGGCTTCTGGACCTCTGAAGGTCGCGAGACAAAACCTGAACATGAATATGTCTTCTACATATACAGTATAATCTAGTTCTCACTCATACTGCAGCTTCTTCTTACTATCTGAAGACTTTCTTCTTTAGAACGAAGATTCTTAAATAATCCAGAATAAATGCCTCAAACTATACTTAAAACGTAAATTTACACTTTTTATTTTAAGTTGACATTACATTTTAAAGATTTAGACGAAAACATCGACACAGAGATTCATCCGATCTTTGTCAGAGAATACTAATTCATGAGAAAATATCCTCAGTGACAAGATTCCTGCAGCATTTGTTTTATCCTCCGAATCAAACATTCCTTTGATCCTCCAGAGAGTCGCAGTTGGGGAGCTAACCCTTTATTCTTGTGAAAAACATATAAAACACTGTTATCTCTCACTAGAAAATTCTTCATTATCATAAGTAAATCCACTGCAGAGACCCGGTATGTAACGCTAACAATGTTCCCTGACATCACACAGCAGACAAAAACAAAGTAGGATATGTTTTGCTACTGAAAAATTATTCTTACGACATGATAATGATGATAGAAATAAGTTAAACAAAATGTTTCTGGCCACATAGACGGTACAATATGGACGTTCACTTGGTCCTAGGGTGAGCTTAAGTCCCCCCCAAAAAAGGCTGCAGTCCATGACGGTTATCAGTCAGTCCACTAATGCTCGGTGTGGAGCAGCAGAGGGGATTACAGAGTGCTCTGATGAACTGACCTTTTCCTTTTCATCTGTTCCTTATCTCAATAAGAACCAGCTGACCTTTGCCGCTGCATCAAATCTGCGTCTACTTACACGTCTTCAGTCATTTCAACGGGACACTTCAAGCTGGTTTTTATCTACCACATCAGCTTGCTCTGGGTTTCTCCCCAGACGAGCTGCTCGTAAGAACGTGTCTCGTGGTTGGAGAATTTATTTTGCCTGCCACTGATGTATTCACGGAGGTAATCATCTAATGCATGTGCTGGGAAAATGAATCCAATTTCAGACGCAAACAAGGTCTTTAAGGTTATGAAAGTCGTTCTCTGCCCCCTCCCTTTTCAATTTCTGCTCCCTCAGTGGTTCATCGGGATAAAGGGGGGAGTCTTCAGGGATCGGGGTGACATCAGCGTGTCGTCATCTCTGAGTAACACCGAGGGTTTTTATTGTTGTGAGCTCATCAAGATCAAACTCCGTCAACTTCAGTCGGACAAAGAGAGCGAAGAAGCGGATGAAGCGCATGCCAGAGTGCTTCACCGCGAGGTTCCCAGTGAACCAGAACATCAATCAAATCAATTCAACCTGCTGCGAGATGACTCTGTTTATAAGCAGAGAAAAGCTTTCAGGCGTCAAAACCGAAGGCGTCTTCACACGTGTTTAATCATCTATTAGTCATCGATTAGTGATGCCGTCAATTCACTAATGGGATTAGGAATCATTTACTAACCATACAAGCTTGATGAAGCTGTTCTATATCAATACAATTAAATGGTAGAGATTGATATATATATTCAAAACCTGTCTAGAGAAAGAATAGACACGAAACAGATATTTGGATTTCATATCATAGGGATAGATTTTGTTATTTACGGTAAAACAAACAAGTGCAACATGATTTCAAGAAATACAGTCCAAGTAGTCATAATAACACAGTTAGTTAGCAAATAAAATACATACATTTATAGTACTGAATGTAATAATCAAATTTTAGGAATAACAAGTTATTGTTTTTAAAAAAAGGGTAATTTCCTTGTTGATTTAAATGTATTTTAAATCGATGTTGGACCTCTATTGTATCATCAGTATGTGTCTGTTTGTACAAAAATCTCTTTTCATTGAAATATTTACATTAGAATATGTGCTTAAGCCCCGCCCACTGAAAACACTTTGGTTTTCTGGAGATTAAATCTTGTTTACCATAACCACACCCAATCTGCTGTGATCAAGCATTTGTCACTATGCATCATCAATCCCAGAAGTCTCCACTTCTAAGGGACTCGTTGTATAAACAAAGCAGGGCATGATTGTAGCTTGTGGGAGGATTACTATCACTTTAAATCTCCTCAACATACATGTTCTTGTTGAAGCCATCAGAGGAACTTCTCATGGCCATGAATGATCTGCTTCAGTATTTTGAATTTAGTAGATAAAGCAACAAAACCTGCTGCTCACTGTACTACTTGTGTGAAGAACAAATTATGACCACCAACTGCTCACTTCATCTCACATGGGTTATTCATAGAAACATGTTCGAGAGAACATGGGTCCATACTTCTCTGCATCTGTGCCTGTTTACTGTAAATATGAATGTGTTTGTTGCAGGTTTCAGGGGAAAATCTGGATGTTTTTTTTCTGTCCAACTTCTGTCCGTAAGTGTGTGTTGGAGCATGTGTGAGCGGGAGATGAGAACAGGCCTGACAGCTTGTGCCTTTCACAACAAACACTAGTGAAAATAAAGAGCTGTGAGTTTCACAGCAGGCTGTGCATCTGCATCCGGGGGTTGCTCTTTGCAGATTATCAGTGTTTAAGCAGACATAAGGGCGCTCATTAACTCATCTCTTTTCACATCGACAAGCAATTAGAGAAGACGCTTGTTTATTCTGCTAACCCAGACGAGCAGCGAATATTGATATCTCAAGATAAGTGGTCACTTTCGTTATAATATTGTCTTGAGAAGCTATGGTGTTGATATGTGGTTATATGTGTTGCTTCAGTTTGTTTTTAGTAGTGGGCTGATTAAACTTCATGAAACAGTGTCATGTTGTATAGTGGTCAGTAGGTGGCGCCATCTGTTTAAAAAATATTAAATGTCTCATTAGAACAGTTGTTATAGAAACCGCAATCTAGTGGACTTTGAAAGTCACTGTTTCATGAAGCTTCATCAGACTATCACAGTCTGTCTGTGTTGCAAGTGTAACTAATTAATTTCCTTTTTTATACACATTTTCCATAATGAACTGAAAACAAAAATATAAAATTTCATATAAAAAGCAATTACTTAGATAACCTAATAATTGTCATTCAAATGACAATCTTAAGAAAATGCATGTAAAATTAAGTCATGTTAAATTAACTAATGCCAAACCTTTTGATATAAATATTTTTCTATGAAAGTTTAGTTGCTGCAGACAAATAAATGAAGACACTATGACTGGCCTGGGTGAGGTGTTTATTTCGCTCTCTGTGCAATAATAAGAGGCATTAGTTGTGAGAGGGGAGTCGGATGAGCTGTTTTTCAATCAGATCTGTGGTCACTCACTATATATTTAACTCTTTAAATATAACGATTTGATCAACATTCTTGTTTGGTTCTGTTCCGCGATAATAAATTCTCAAAATATTCAACTTTTATTATTAAAGGTCTTGATATCTATGTGTAAATAGATGTACTTTTATTTCTAGCCAACTATCTGGTGGGCCACATAAAACCACTTCTCTGGCCATATTTGGCCCCCCGGTCTTGAGAGATTGCAACATGTGGTTAAGATATTTAATTTTTTAAGTTATTATTATTTAAAAAGACTATGTGCAGTTCCATTAAAAAGATGGCTGCACCAGATTTAGCACAATGCTACTTTCCATCTGTAGTCCTCAACAAAGATGCAGACAGTTTACATAATACATCACATATGAATAAAGCAAAAACACAATAATATACAAAAACACAATACAATCTAATAATGTCTTGAATTGTCACTTCATTTTGTTCATTATAAATCCCTTTTTTTTAAACAAGAAAAGTTATTAATAGTGTAGTATGACCAAGAGTGGGAAGAAAATGAGGATTTTTTTTTCATTGCAAGATGACAGAAGGTCTGACAGGCTACACAGGCTTTCTGTTATCTGGACTATATACAATGTGTTTGGCGTCCACTTTCCCCCCGAGCCGTTTGATATCAGCGGCAACATCTCCACTGACATTTGGAGAAATGGGATGGTGTCAGCCAAGGTGCTGCCTGCGTGATCTATAGCTGATAAAAAGGGTGACAAAGCCTCGGGTTCATGCGTGCGAGCGCTCCCAGCAAGACTACTCCTCATACTCGCTTTTTTTCAATCTTTTCTTCTCTCGCGCGTCTTTTCTTACTTTCATTTTTTAGTCTATGTGTCCTGTGAAGGCGGGCGGTGTGGGTTTTCTTTGACAGGTGTGTGTGTGTTTGCACATCCCGATGCCGCTGGAGGTCAGAGATGCTTTGAAGGTGAAGGCAGAGCGGCTCAGGGGAGGGTGTGGGGTGTCACGGCGGCCCTCGGGTGAGCCAGACACACAGGGTGTTGCACCCCGGGTCAGCAGACGGACCCTGCAGCTCCACTGATAAGTGTGCTCTGACAGCAGTGTGACGGGGAGGATGGTAGAACTCACATTTAACCGCCTCTGAAGACCAGAGTCCGAGGACATCTGGTGAACTCCACTGTTGCCTTCACATCACCATATGATGATATTTTTATTTTCATGTCTTAACAAGAAGGAGCTGTCTCACCTGCAGTTGATTCAGAACTCTGCAGCGAGAATTATGACCTGCTCTAGTAGAAGAACTCACATTTCTCCGATCCTTAAAACTCTTCACTGGCTTCCAGTTTCTTTCAGGATCAACTTTAAAATTCTGGTTCTTACTTTCAGATCTATTCATGCTCAGGCTCCTCCTTACATCACTGATCTGATCCAGCCTTACACCCCAGCTCGGGCTCTGAGGTCTGTGGATCAGAATCTACTGATGGTTCCTCACACACGGTTCAGGACCAGAAGAGAGAAATCCTTCCAGGCCGTTGCTCCTAAGCTTTGGAACAATCTTCCTCTCTCTTTGCTCTTGATGGAGTCTACTGACTCCTTCAAGAAACATCTTAAGACGTTTTTATTTGTTCAGGCTTTTCCTTGATTTTCTGGAACTCCTGTTGTGTTATCAGTTTTATCTTGATCTTTAAAGTATATACTTTATTCAATATTGTTTTGATTAAGTCAATCTTAAGTTGGTGTAAAGATATATGAACTTCAAACTGACCAAATGTGACTAAGTGAAAGAGTTTCATGGAAGACGTTCAGTGGAGATCAGATCTACAGCTTGGTTGTTTCCACGAGTGCCACAATGAAACACTGACACACATCCAGAGGCTTCACTTTTAATGAGTCGTTCCCAACACCTTCTTTCACCTCAGCAAGTGTTAGTTGAGCAGATCAAGAAATAAAATCCAAGTTGGTCCACAGTCAAGATCCATCAGGTCCATTGATTTACTCCTTTTTTCTTACCGGAAGAGTTCGCTGAATTTAAATTGCTACATGACTCTTGTTTATCGCAGTCAATCTCGTGCGTGTCATTCTGATCCACATTTCAATAGGAGCCGCAGAAGAAGAGCTGAACTATTTTAACAACACGTCCCGTCGTGATACGCTCTCCAGCACAGTAGGAAATAGATTCAATCATTGTGAGGCGGCAGTGTTTTCTCCCCCGCAGCATCGTAGTCAACCCGGCACCTCCTACACAACCCAGATTCTCTCACCATCTCAAAATCTCGCAGACTGACATGCTGAGGAGGGGCACGTCTGTCTGTCTGCCTCGTGGTGCTGAAAAAGTCAAATTTGGATTTGAAATGAAAAAAAGACTTGAAGATTGCTGACACGGACTCTGTGATGAGAACAATAAAGAAAAAAGCCTTGTTGTAAATAAGAGTTATTTTAGAGGGCAGGATCTTTTTTGAGTGTTTGTTCTTTGTATCGATTATTTCACTTTTTTTTCTTGATTTAAAGAAGAATTTCATTGACAGAAAGATGTAAAGAAAAGTCAAGTCCCATGAGGGTGAATGAAGCGAGAGGGCAATGTGTTGAGTTATAACTAGTGATGGTCTGGTGAAGCTTCGTGAAGCAGTGTCATTATTTATATATATGTATCAGAGTCCACTAGATGGCGATCTCTGCACTATTTTCCTTTACCAAACCGTGTCTGGCGTCTCTTAATTTGTCTCTGAACTTTTTAGGATGGGCTCTTCCACTGATCTTGTTCTTTCTATTCACTCCCATTGAGAACCTGAGCACCTTTAACTCTGACTCTTCATCTCGTCTGTTTGCTACTGTCACACTCGGCACTCTCTTTTGACTCCATAAAATATGTCTATTACTATTTATGACGAACATTGCTGCTTTTAATAATCGCAACTTCTCATTCATTCTTTTATTTTACGTCCCGCTTAATCCCATATGTGGGTTGAGGGGGGCAGGGCACACAAAGACAGAACTATTCACACACTCTCTGTTTGTATGATACCAATCAACAGCCAAATAAACAACGACTCAAATCCATGAATTAAGGGTAGATTTCACCAACAAAATTGGAAGACTTCATCATATTTTCATCTCATCTTAAATAAGAATGAATTATTTATCAAGACAATTTATTGTGTCATAGCAGTGTAGACAATAAAATGAAGTCGACAGAAAGTGAATTCATGCACTGGGATTAGCATACAATGTTAATTGTGATTAGAAAAAGCCATTTCACCTAATTTCTGTTGATTTGTGGTGGGAAAGAACACATCAACTAATGCACAGTGACTTCCGTGCACAAATAAACGAGTCACAGTATTTTCTAGATGTTCACACTGTGCATCGATCGGGCTGTCTTAGAGTAAACAAATGGAGTGTGTGCCACTCCGAGTCAGGGACAGAGGACGTGTAGAGGGGTCACTGCCGAGGCGGTTCTGAGTCCATTACTGTCATTGGCTCGTCACTAACACTGACTTTCATTGGTCTGTGTCACATATAAAAGTCGAGGACGTTAACATGGATTGTCAGGAAACTAACTTCTTTCAAATGTGAATAAGGATGAGGATTTATGAAGGTTACACCGATTGTGAATGTTTACAGGAATAATATCGACCTGGGACTACCTTTATTTTCTGAGATGAGCGCCTAAAGGACAAAGAATGAATCAATATTAGTGTAAATTTATAGATATGTTTGAGCAGAAATCATGTTGTGTTTTCACCAGGGCATTGGAAGGATGGAGGGAAGGAGGAAGCACCTCCTGTTGCCGACATCTGTGTTTCCTCTTCTGGAGTGCTGTTTAGCTGTTTGTGTGTTTTTGCACCTGCACACATTAAAATCGTGTTTTCCACAAGATTTCCTAGCTCGAGGGAGAGTTGTATTTCAGGAAACACACAGCTTGGCAATATCCTTGCTCCTTCGGGTGTATATATATCTTGCTTGCTCTTCCTTGTGCACAATTGAATTTGACAGTCACAAACTGAGGGAGTTACACCTTTTTTCTCGTCTGACACTGCCGTCCATGGCTCTGCAGGGCCCCGGGTGCTTTCATGATGTAAAGACTCTTACGACCAGGCAGGAGAGATACAACTCCCTCAGTCACTGAGTCCTACTCCCTCTGTGCTTCACATCATATTGATTTGCAAAAAAAGTAACATTTACTTTTACTTTAGCAGTTAAATGAAACTTGTCGGAGCTATCAAGTGTCTTTCTTTAAGAATGACAGTCACGCAATTTGAGCCATTCTCACATCACACATGACATTAATCACACTTAGATTTGCCCATTCAATAGCCTATATTTCTTTTTGTTATGATAATAAACGTTGGTCCACTCCCATAGCAAAGCAAAATTGAAGATGAGATCTCATTCATGTCACATTTACATCTTCTAGATATAAATGAGCACTGATCGAAACAAAAGTGGTTTGAGACGTACTGTACCATCTTCGAATATTTGAGTTCTCAGATTCTCTTACAGTTTCTCTTTTCTAGTGGAGTGCAAGCTCTCAAATGAATCTCAATATGAGCTCAAGAAAGCCTTTGTCAACAGATGTAGAGCCAGAGCGGGTTGTTATTATTTTCAAAATAAAAGTTAGTATAACGCCATAGTTCAAATGGTTTACATTTGTTTACTAGACAAATGCACTTTACTTTATTTTTGCACTTAACTAGATTTAAACTATTATGAAAATAGTTTCTCATTTGTATGGATGAGAATTCAAGTTGAAATAAAAGAAAGAAAAAAAAAATGAAGTACAGAGTGGTTATTAATTGATTCATTTAAATTGATTGAATCTACTGTGAAAATACTTTACTGTTTTAACTTTTCAATATTAAGTATTTTTTTTACAGTCTTTTCTAATTGCTTAAGATAATGAATTTTTAAATTGCATTCTTAATTAGTTCTTTTATTTCTCAAATACAGCCTGGACCAGGTGTTGCGACTATCATTCTCATATGTAGCGCAGGTATATGGTGTCATAGCTTTAGCTCAGATTTTAGTCTTTTGGTCCATGGCCTGAAAGGTTGTGGGTCAATCCCAGCTCTGGACTACATTGTGTAAGATCTCTTTTAATGCTCATACTTCTCAGATTTGTCTCATTAAAGTCTCAGATTGATCTCATGTTATTCTCTTTTGATTCTAATTCAAATATAATTGAGATCAAGGGGATATAATTATGAGATCTCCTCTGTTTATCCTGCTTCTCAAGTATCACTCAAATGGTTTTCTCAATTCAACCTCCTTTGTCTTCCTGGTGTATTTTTAGATTATGTCTTGCTCCTAAGGGTCCCATTGGAGAAGTAATTCAGAAGCAAATGATCACAGAATGATATGAACATGAGAATCTCAAATTGATCTCAAGAGATGAGATTGAACAACGGATGAGCAACACATTTTTCCTATGGGCTTTGCCTTTTCCAGGTGACCACAGAAGACTTAATGTTAACCGCAATATTAACCAATCAGAAACAACATAAGGCGGGTCTGAGATCTTTCACGACTTCACCATTATTTTTTTACTTTAAGAATCTACTTTTGGTTCCTCGCACACGGTTCAGGACCAGAGGAGAGAAATCCTTCCAGACTGTTGCTCCTAAGCTTTGGAACGATCTTCCTCTCTCTCTGTGTTCAATGGATCTACTGACTCCTTTAAGAAACATCTTAGGAAGTTTTTATTTGTTCAGGCTTTTCCTTGATTTTCTGGAACTCCTGTGTTGTTCTCAGTGTTATCTTGACCTTTAAAGTATATACTTTATTGAATATTGTTTTGATTGTTTAAGCGCTTTGTGACCCTGGTCTGGAAAAGCGCTATATAAATACAAATTACTTACTTACACTACACACACAACACAGAAACAGCAGTGCGTTGTCAAGTCATAGTAACTTAACAGTTTAACATCAGTCATGAGCCACATTTTAATCTGGAGATCTCTCGCTTTACTTCAATGTAAATTCCACAAACGCCATTCAGCAGAAGGAAATAATGAGGTTAACAATCTGACTCATAAAATTCATGTTCGTTATCCATTTATTTATTTATTAATTTTTGTTATCCTTCATTATTTTGTTCCATATTTATTGATTGAAAACACATTTAGATTCATATTTCATTTAAAGAGGCTAGTTTAAGATGCAATTAGTCAATATTTTCCCTGAGTTACAATCATTGACTGCCGTAGATCTCCTCGAAGGGGATAGATAAATGAAATCATCATATTCTAACCATCTTAGTCATATGACTTTTTCAAAGATGACAGCTTTATGATGCTATACCCGGCATGAAGATTAGGACATCAGTCTTATAAATCATATAAATCCACATTAAAAAAGGCCAATTTTTTGCGTCAAGCTCTTCATGAGAATCCAAATTCCCTCCCGTTTATGTGAACCAATCTAACCATTTCTTGCTCAAAACACAGTCTAAATGTCTGCTTTCCTCTACATACACCTTCTTAAGTGACATCATTCAGTTGAGTTATTCTGACTTAAATCAGCAGAATGAGGTGCTGAAATGAGTATTTACGTCACAGGTGACAAATCCTGCCTCCAACATATGTTAGAAGAGCACTGAAGCGTCAGATGTATAATGGATGATTTATCTTTACAATAAACAGGTGGGTTCATTGGAAAGTCAATTCCAGCTTTTATATTTAATCCCACTATCAGCCCGCCAACATCCCTTGAAGGACTCGACAGGATTTCCACCTGCACTTCACTAACCATTTCATGTAACTTCATGGTTTTGGAACTACAGGGCAGATTGCAAAGAGTCTAACAAGACACAAATACTCATCTAAATGTTGTTGATTTCATTTACTTCATCCTTAGTCTTTAACACAAGCAAAAAAAGGTATAGAAATGTATAGAATACTGAAAATATCGCATTATAACATTCATTTAAAACAATTAACCTTTTCATTACATTGTGTGTACCAAACACAATAAACCAGTAGATATGAGAAAGACCAGACAAAACAAACTTGTATTCTACTATTTTTCCTCTGAACATTTTGTGAAAAAGACCTCCCCCCAATGTATTCAAAGTGTTTTTAGATCATTTTTTATTGTTAAAAGGTAATTAATAATTGAAGTCGCTACAATAATGCCAGTGCAAGCAGATTTTACTAAGCCTGTAGAATTACAATCAACGATGACATATTAAATATGCATTACATATGATAAAAACAGCTGAGTAAGCATTCAAGATTGATCTTCTTTACTCTTTATTTGAGTTGAATCATACAATAATATTTATATTTATATATAAATATTTATTATTGTTGAAATGTTGTACGGTTAATTATATGATGAAACAGCAGAGGCCGACAACAGTTACTCTTTTACTAAACGTAATATCAACTAGACAAGTAACTAGCTCCATGTGAACGGTTGGACGAGCAAGAGTAGTATTTTTGTCGTTTTCTTTCAATGGAAATTAGTTTTCTGTTTTTGCCAGCCACTGTGCAGATGGACATCTGTGACCATCCGCTACAGAGTTGTCATCTAATGCTAAATGTTTGTTTGGTAGAAAGGACCAGATGTTATCAAGCTTTAACCAGTTGGTGCTTCTGTTGCTTGGGACTAATTATCCTTCTCACTTCCAACTTTAAATACCCGCTAACAGTATATCATTTGAACTCACTGTAGTTATAATAGCGTTTTATTATTCACATTAATGGTCTCCATCTATTGTTTCTTCTCTGCGTGTGTTCACGACTTCTAATCATTCGAAAAATCAGCGAGGAACAGACGCTTTGCTCCTCAGCTCTTTGGCTCATCTAATTATAAAACACTAGGTGAATGTGGAGCAGATGCCATCCATCAATGCACCACCTTCCAACCAGAGAGCCATTTGGTCTCAGCCTAGTGTTACATTGGCTCCACATGAAGTCATGATCCCTGCCAAGACCATGCATAAATGAAGCTCACGTCTTGCCAGTCATGAACACTGGTGTAAGAGAACAAAGGGGAAGTCGGTTAAATTGCTTTTTTTAACATAAAATCATAAGTTTTGGTTTGATTGTAATGCATGATCAGGAAACAGAAAAGTCACACATCCAGCACATGATGGGATATAAGTTGAGAACTTTGTGTCTCCTTTTACAGTGAGAGACGACAAATAGGAATCTTTGTAGTCAAGATAGACCCGTGCTTGAACAGTCATCAAACGGTAGATGACGTTAAAGCCCCGAGAAGCCAACAATGAAAAAGTTGTTGAAGGAACTCTTGATACAACAACGTCATACCTGAACTTTTAACAAAACAAAGGTCACTCTCCATTTGTTTTTGTTTATGCCCAATTAGTACATTATTTTCGGTACTTCATTTTTAAAGGTATTTCTGATCCTTTATCTTTAAAGATACAAGCTTCTGGAAAACTTCTGTGACAATATTTAGTGTTTCAAAAGACATACAGTAAACCTCTGGGTTTTATTCTATTTTAATGGAAAGCTTCTCACTCTTCAACTTCAGCCGTTGAAGGGTCTAATCAGATGTCTACCTTTAAAGAAACATTGTGCATTCAAAAGAAAGACAAGCACCTTTAATAAATATTGCATCCATTATTATTTAATTTGGAGAAATCTAGCAACGATATCTTAATATGAGAATGAACATTGTTATATAATGCTTTTATACTGTAATTACTCTGTGCATTAATATGTTCTGATTGTATTTGGGTAACTTATTATTTAATTGTTTCAAATTTAACTGTTACTGTCTTGAACCTTATTTATTAACTTTCCAAATCACAGTATTGTATTTTATTGCGCAATCATTTTAATTTTTGAGGGAATGGAGTTTGATTCTGAAATTTTTTTCAAATGTACCTATTTTACAAAAGAAAATGGTGATCATTTTTTATTTTTTTAAATACTTATTATTTTTCATAAAATACCTAACAGTTTCCGTACAGGATTCTTAAGAAGGGGTTGTATTTCCTCATACCAATAATAAGCAGCAGCATTACTGAGTGAAAAAATGTAAGGTTTTTGTGAACCCTTTCGAAGAAGTAATAGCCGTTCTAGCTTACTTTAACTGAACACCTAATGCATTTCAATCCAATTAGTATCTCGTACTTCAATTAGATTGTTCTTTTGACTTCATAAAATCAATGAAAGCCAAGTGAAATGTATCCATTGTAATGAGGTTTAAGAGGTGTTGAATATGCAATTTCACACTTATTGAAACTGTTATAACTGTTAGTACTATTAAATAGCTCCAACACATGTCCTTGATAGTTGCTGTGCAACAGCGACACATTGAATAGGTCATTCTATTCAATGTCTGGGAGTTCATTGAACATTAGAGTTTAAAAGCAAGTTTATTTTTTAGAGTTAATGTCTTCAGTTAACCAAGAGTGATGTAGCTGTGTCTGCTTGAGATCTTTGTTCTGAGGTTCCATCAGGTCCTCGACTGCAACTGATGTCATGCTTTATTCTGTCCTTATTTAACCGTCGCTGTCGCACTGGCTCAGGTGTGTGTCCTGAAGGCACAGCAGGTTGATCAGATACAAGATTATAAAATCGTAACAGGTTAAATGCAGCTAAAACTTTGAGATCAATAACTCTTTCAGAAGGACGACAGTAGAACACATATATTATTGAACTAAAGGCAGGCAATGAAAACAAAACAAACACTGAAAAACCTGAAGAGATACTCGACAAAGAAAGTCCAGGAGTTGTGTTTACAGTAACAATTTAAAAACATGGGCACTATTCAGTGGATTTCGGTTTTAAAATGTAGCAGAAAGCTTCCAGTGAAATAAAAGTTTGAAATTAAGTTCAGTTTGGAGAGTATTTCAAGAAGATGGGGCAGAGAAACTAAAAGCTTTTTTTCCCATTAAGGTCCAAACACGTGGAGCAGATGTGTGCAAAACATCATTTGAAAGCAAGGCATAATGGCTTCTGGTTTGTAAAAAAAAAAAGGTGCTTAAATAGGTGGGGATCATACCGAGAAGAGTCTTATACAACATAGTCATCCAATTTGTGAAGCGTGTTTTAGACAGAGAGGTCACAGAAGCTATGGCAAACAGTTTACATTGTTCACTGATGAACCTCAGAGCACAATGATAGACCAGAGTCAATGATTGTAGATGTGGAATATACTGTATCTCATCTATGGAAGCCAGTCAACAGGCTCATGCTCAAGTATCTCTAAACATCTTCTACATACCCATACATTTCATTTGTGATGGAAGGATGTTGGGAACAAATAAAGTGCTAGGCTATTTCCAGTTAGCTGTTTTTACTTGTGTGATAAATTAGATCAAAGCACTATGTCTAGAATGCTCCTACGTCTCTGTAAGATGTCATTAAACCAACAGAAATCAGAACGAGATTTGTTACTTTGATTGTAAGGAGGTGTAATTGGAAAGAAAGAAGGTTTACAGGGTAATATAATTTGACATCATGTCCTCCTACGACACCCTCCTACTGGCGCCATTAACCATACAACCACTCTGTGTTGGGGAGTCAGAACATCTGTCCTCCGTTCCTGGCATGAGTGTGGGACCCTCCCCTAAGGCCACAAGTGACCAGAACTGTAGTCAAGTGTAGATGCTGAATAAACACATAATATCAACAGGATCATAGTGGATTTGTTTTTAATATTGCCCTGTGAAGTAGCTAGACAAATCCTCGTAGAAGTACACTCATGTTGTGAACAATATCATGCACCAAGAACCTCCATTATGCACCCGACCATCAATCTATCACGGTATTAACTGGTGAGTGCAGGCAGATTGCAGTGGTGGTCCCCCAGCGCTCTCCAGAATGAGAATAAATGAACAGACCCTGGCATGAACAATGCTTTATTAGCGCCATTAGCTGAGGAAACCAGAGCCTGACAAAGCAGGAGACCCCAAACACACCACCCCAGTCGCCACATACGTGGCCTACTTATGGTTCCCATGACAGTGCGAAGAACACCCCCCACCGTAGCACACATGAATACCATTACCACATTACGCACCAGCCCAGATCTTCCGGCTGTTCGCCGCAATCAGTGAACGTGGTTCTGTCGTTTTTCCCTCTCGTGTCAAAACATTGGGAGTGAGTGAGTGCTAAGATGGACTCACTCCATAAGCTCAATATGTTCATCAACACCATTTTTTTTTTTTCATTTTCTCCTCGAAGAAACTTCCAAGAAACGGCTGAATCATTAATCAGGAAGTTCATCGCTTGGTAATCATTTCCTCCCTCCACTTGAAGCTCTTGACTCCACAATGGTGCCAGCTGTTCATCAAAAGAGTTGCTTGTTGTTGTTTTTTCTCGTGCATACATTAGCACTGCCAGGTGGAGTAGTTTCTTATTAATGTATTCTCCATCAGAAGCCATGTAATGCTACGGCTCATTTACTGTGCAACACCTCGGGTCATACAGGCATGTTTTGACAGGTTATTTTATTACTTTCCCAATGAAGTCATTTGTGTTTTGTTGGAGGTTGCTGAGGGTCTTTGTTGAAGAGCAACACTGAGTTATTGCTGAAAGTTTTACGAAAGAGGCAACTAGAGATACTCAATATTCAAATAGTGCTTAAAGTGCAACTAATATAAACTTAACTCTCCTGGGTAACTTTTTTCAAATGTTAAAGTCTTCCTTGCCGAGATATAGTAAGTTATTCATCTTGATCATAACTTTATAAAGTTCTCCCCCGTCTGACGAGAGGTTACGAGAGCGGAGAAATTATCATGTGATAATGGACATTACTCTTCCTCCAGCCAGCTGCAATCACACCAGCTTTGTTTATACAACGAGTCCCCTGGAGGTGGATACTTCCGGTTCAGATCCTGGACTATTCACAGCACAGTGGGCGTGGTTATGGTTAACAATTCTTTTCAGTTTTCAGGGCTTCTGAACATTTTCTAATGTAAATATTTTAATTAAAAGAGTTTTGTACAAACAGACACGTACTGATGAGTACAATAGGTACAATAGAGTTCCAAGACCAATTTAAATGACACATTAGTTGCGCTTGATGGATCTACTGACTCCTTTAAGAAACATCTTAAGACGTTTCTATTTGTTCAGGCTTTTCCTTGATTTACTGGAACTCCTGTTGTGTTATCAGTTTTATCTTGACCTTTAAAATATATACTTTATTGAATATTGTTTTGATTGTTTAAGCGCTTTGTGACCCTGGTCTGGAAAAGCGATATATAACTAAAAATTACTTACTTACTTACTTACTTTTCAATTTCTGGAATGTCGATATTTCAAACAATTTTTCATAGCCGCTTAAGCTGGAAGCACAAGAGTAAGACACATAGAATAATGTGAGAAACAGCTGAGATGCTAAAAGAAGACAAAATTAGGTAATGTTTTCATATGGGCAGGTGACTGTCCTTGTCTTGTTTTATCTAGCCATGTTACTGCTGCTTTACTTGAATATACAAAGTATATATATATATATATATATATATATAGATATATAGATATATAGATATACACAGTATGTATTATTTACATTTGTAGTGAGGGGTGTGACCAATATGTGTACTTTTGTATCCCCCTTTTTACATTTTATTGATACAACTCATAGCAGAACCACAGTTGGAAACCTTTAATGCCAGTGGTATGCCAACATAGGAATTAAATAATGAAATAAGATACACAAAATAAGGCATATATTCCGGAGACTACAGTATTTTAATGTGGTCTCATAGCTTTAACAAAGTCCCCTACCTTTGAGAACAGTCCATAATATATGACTGAATTCTAGATCTATCCATCCAACAGTTATCCTAATTGTTGAGTAGTTACGGCAGCTCTTCTCTCATCCTAACTGTGTAATCAGGACACAGTTGGAATCCCTAAATTGCATCCAATTTTCATACCTTCCTTTTGTTTATTGACTGCGGGACATGATGACAAGTGTGACTCGAGTTGGTTTTTCTGAAGAAAACCACGGCAGCCACCCATCTAACCTCTGGCTGGCACTCTCGCCGCACCACGAGCGACACAGCAGGGGGCCTTGAAGGAGATTGATTACACGAGCGATGACTCTTGGAAGATAATGTCCTTCCGTTTAATCATGCTTTGTGCCGCTGCTCCTTACAAGGATGAGATTATCATCGGCAACTTCATCAATGTCTCATTGTCAATGCAGTCGTAATTGGACAGCTCTGCCATCCTTCCAAGTTTTCCCCTCGTTGAGTGATGTATGTCCTTATCAGAGAAAAAAGGCCTTTTCTGAATGCATCATATTCATGTTTTCCTTTTGAACCGACGCACGAGACAAAGTGTGTTCATGTGGTGACATAACAACAATCTGTCAACTGCCTCCGTGACACCAGCTGACTGCCATCAAATATTGACATTCAATGATGAAAGAATCAAACATCTTCTGTCCTAGCATTCTAAGTTAGGGGCCACTGAACCTTTAAAGCTAAACTTGAGATTGCAACTTTTTATATGGATTTCAAATCATTTCCCATATTAGCAGACGCTTTTGAAGTTTGCATTTCAAAACAATAGAAGCTCTCTCCTGTTTGAGAATTAAAGCTAAGAAATGTTGATCTAGTGTAAATGACTGTGGATCAGGCATAATTTATGTTATGTACTAAATAGAATGCAAAACAACATATACGTATATTTAGTGTAGTAAGATACAAGTAAAACTACACATATATTACTTGGATTCGACCAGAAGATCAAAGCTGATATATATAAGTAAGTAAGTAATTTATATTTGTACAGCGCTTTTTCAGACCAGGGTCACAAAGCGCTTAAACAATACTCAATAAAATATATACTTAAAAGGTCAAGACACCACTGAGACAAACACAGGAGTTTCAGAAAATCAGGGGAAAGCCTGCAAGAATAAACATTTCTTAAGATGTTCCTTGAAGGAGTCACTATGAGTGAGTAGTAATGTGTGTAATGGAGTTCTTTTCTATAATTCCCTCAGAGGTTTTTTTTTTTTCATCACCACTACCTGACCTATCTCACAGCTAATGACTAACAGGCAGCTCATTGGCCAACTGCTAAGGGACCAACCTTTCAAATACTGCTTTATTATTTGCTCTGGCACGGCTCCCGTCGACACCTGACCTCCACTCTCATTCCATCCCGCCACAGCGACAGCTCGCAAAGACAAAGAGCTAGTTGGAGAGAGAAAGAGAGAGAGAGAAGGGAAGTGAGACGGGAGGCCTTTGTTGTGATCAGGCGAGCGTCTGGGTTTATGTAAATAGTGCTTATCCAGTGTTAATTGCCTCTGCTGCTGGGATGAGCATATTAAATGTGAAGGAAGTAATTCGATGCTCTTTGCAGACCACCGTGAACCACACTGGTGTTTGTTGTTGGTGCCATCTGCTCCCAATCTTGTCAGTCACTCAAACGCAAAGAAGTCAAATTAGAAAATGTATTTGATGAAATATGAGTGATTGTTCACTGTATGCATCACTGTCAACACAAGTTATTATGGTGTGCCAGGCTTCAAATTTAAACTGGTCAAGGGTTAGAAGAGCATACATTTTTGGGCACCAAGGCAAACATTTCTTTTGAAGTAGGGGCACCACAGGAAATGTGTACATATATATATATATATATATATATACGGTATATCATGCTCTTGTTAACGCCAATTGAAAACAAACAAGAAAGTCAAATGACAACTTCAATATATATATATATATATATATATATTCATATAAGTCATTCATTTGACTTACAACAAATAGTCCAATAACATTTTTAAATAATGCACTCGGGTTTGACATAATGTCATTTTAGCATATCAGCTATGCATTAACATCTTGTGCTTCTACTGCTTGTTAATTATTCATTTATAACAAATATGTATTATAAAAAATATTCACGAACGTAAATAAAACGCTTTGTATAAAAAAGCTCCTGACATACATGTTTAAGTAATGAGAATTACAAGAACATGATAATAAATCACTGGATTATATGTAAAAGTAAAATGAATAATGAGATTTCAGGAACTGGCCAGTTTTGAGGGCAAACGAACCACTAAATACTTTTAGCACTGCATTTAAACAATTAAATAAACTTACCTAAAAAAGTTGAGTATTTTGTTACATTTTTTCCCAATAGCCTGTAATTCCTCGTCTTTCCCTTTTTTTCACCCTTTCCTTGCTCTGCATTTTTAAAGTTCTTCCTGTCGTCCTTCAAGACGCTGACGTAGCGAGTGTATCACTCGGAACTGCTCGGCTGTTTCCATCGTCAGTTAACCTTTGACACAAGCTTCCAGAATGGCTGCGCCCATGTTGTTTAACTTTTACCGTTAGATACTGAACAGTTGAAAATGTTAAATAACAGTGAAGTCGGGACGATTTTATTATGTTCATTTGACGAAACAATTACACTAACAGTATTTATTAACAAATCAAAAGCCAAGGGCGGTCACGGAAAGTTGTTGCCGTAAACACGGGTACATTTTTCTGGGCATTACGGGAAGTGTGGAGGACGTCACAGCAAGTGTTGGGTTGCCGCAGTGAAATTCGAACCCTGGTGTACATTTCTTCAAAAGACCATAGTGTACTAAAAAGATTTTTGAGAACATCATATTGTCTGAACACACTACAGGACCAGAGGAGAAAAATCCTTCCAGGCTGTTGCTCCTAAGCTTTGGAACGATCTTCCTCTCCCTCTGTGTCTATTGACTCTTTCAAGAAACATCTTAACACATTTTTATTTGCGCAGGCTTTCCAGAGAGGCGCTTTAGAAATAACCATGACATACTTACTTACTCACTTACTTAGTAAATCATTGTTCTTTTGTGGGTCAGTGGTCTTAAAAAGCAAGATTTGCTCATTCAGAGGAGAAACTTTCAATTTTTTACTCAATCATTGTGAAATTAAATATTACTCGGACATAATCTTATTTCAATGTTTTATTCTGTACTGACACCACAACAAATTCCTGTGTTGTGTTTACAACACTGGCCATACAAGTTTCTGATTCTGATATCGTGGCCCTCCTGATCAATGGGTCGACCTAATGACCATAAAAGCAGCTCTTTGGTTCATTTTTTTGGGATCGAAAGCGGAGGGTGCATACATGCTGGACCTACATGGATTTGCTTTCATTTGTTTGTTTTTTTTACACCTGCAGTTAGTGATGAAGCTTCATGAAGCAGTGTCATGTTGTTTAGAGGTCAGTAGGTGGCGCCAACAGTTTAAAAATTACATTTTGTAGTAGAACAGCTGTTGAAAACAAAGAAATAAGGTAAAACTTTATTGATCCCTCAGGAGGTCTCCTTTGGGAAATTGTTTTTTTACAATAGCCAGCAATTTTTCATAAACAATAAAAAATAATACATAAAAAATAAAATAAGAAGAACATAAAGAGGAAGAACAAGATGACACCATCTATACACAAATATAGTGCAGAGACGCAATCTAGTGGATAGAGAAGATAATGACACTGCTTCATGAAGCTTTTTCACACCAAAACTACCTGCATTGATCCTGAAACATAACACAAGTTTTTCTTGGCCAAACTTTGTAGTGGATTTTCAGGAATTAAGAATATAAGAATATAATAACTTGTATTCACTGTGGACCGGTCTAATTTAGCAGTTATGTACATTGACCAGAAAATACAAAATAGCATTTCTGGCCTCATGGACCTGTATGGGGCCCCGACCAAGTTGTTGTTGGGCACCACTGCTATACAACAT
Organism: Callionymus lyra; assembly: GCF_982586985.1. NCBI lineage: Eukaryota > Metazoa > Chordata > Actinopteri > Syngnathiformes > Callionymidae > Callionymus > Callionymus lyra. The sequence continues at coordinate 2,808,753 of NC_141825.1, read as the reverse complement.
TACATGGCGTTGTGTACTATATAGCTGATAAAGTAACACAAAACTCTCCATTTCAACTATCTGTCACTGAAGCCTAAAATACTTGAACAAGAACTTTCTTGGGCGATGTCTGCCCAGGAAGCCGTGAAAGCAGCCACCTGATTTCTCTTCAGTCAGCATATGGACGGCACCATTACTCCTCAGGATGTCTCTTCACGCCAGCTCCTCTATTCTGCTGATCTGCAGAGCACATATAGCCTCCTCCGGCTCCCCCCACAGCTCCAGCCCCTCATACCAATTACCAGTTATCACCGAAGGGAAGGCTGTTCATCCATTAGTTATTCATCCAGCCAAGTGCCGAGTTCACTCTAATTCGATTTCCTTCCGTCTATTTTGCATTAAAAGCCGGTCCTGTGTAGCTGGATTTGAAAAGTTAAGCACAGAGATTAACAGTGCATCTCTAAATCTCTTCGACAAATATACCGTGCATGTACCATTAACCTTGAACAAGCTTATTAACTAAGCACTTAGTTGCCTCCACCAGTCCCCAATCATATTTAGAATCTGTTGCAGGATTTTATAATCCTGCCAAAATGGAATTGTACAATTATCTTGCATTCAGCCATAATCTGATGGTTATGAAGATGGAACGCTGAACTCATCTCATTTCACGCAAATGTGATTTTATACAAAACAGGAGCTGGACACTTGATACAGTTGAGCTAAAGAAAATCCTCATCTGAAGATTTCAGAGTAGAAGTACAGATGTATTAGATTCCTTAGATCATCATGTCGTCATTATCTTGCCGCGAACGGACTGAAGTTAGAAAACAGCTCTGACAGAATATTCAACTCTTTTACGACTCGGCTGAACTTGTGCGTCTGTGGGTGGGAGGCAGCAGCTGCATGTCTGACAGCTTGCTCATGAAAATGTGTGATAGCTTAATATGAGCGATAATATAAATGATGTTTTGGGGGAACAACGCCACATGATACGGGCCCAGAAAGTGTCTAATCTTCCATCTTTGGGGACATTTTATATCCATGGAATCTCATAACACTGGTAGAACATTTATTGTTTGCTCGGATTTAGAGTCACCTGAAGCTCCAACATACGCTGATTTAAGCGTTTTTCATGCAGGTGTTTATGGGATACTCACACTTATGCCACCCAAAACATTTCCTCCCTGTAGGGAGGACTTAGACTCTGAGAGAGAAAGAGCCAAAGATTTGTCCAGTGCATACATACGACCAAAAGGTCTCCAATACTGATTTGATAAACAATATAAGAAGTATTTAACAGAAGTTTTGTTCTTCTGAATTTGTATTGTCAGCTCCGAATAGTTGCTGGCTTCCATCACAAAATGTGAACCATCAGATAAATCTAAACTATTTTTCTTAAAAGGTTTTTGCCTTTAAGACCAAATACATCTGGACTCTGGTCAGAAGAACATTTGAATGATGGCTTTTTGTTTCATAAAGCACGTGATGAGCTATTCTAACAACACTTCAGGTCGTGTTGAAGAGCTGGGCATGACTTGTGGAGCAGACTGAAAGAAGTCCTCAACACAAGATTGGTGTTCACAGAGGGAAATTGGCAGAATTCATCAAATGTTCTGCGAGTATAAAACCCCCTGCAGCAGCGTGCCGAGCCTTTAATGTGAAAAAGAACCCATGGGCCTCGTGGAGTGTGAGTTTTATATGGTTGCAGGGGTTAACAGAGGCCCGTACATTGGTTCATGAAGAGATGTTGAGGGGATTGTCAGATTTCCCCAGTGGCTCACGCGCTTTCTCTCTTAGTTTCATGTCAGTGGAGCGTTTGAGACGCACAGACAGTAGCGGCGACTGTCGCCGAGTGATTTATGCACTCATAAGGGATGAACTGTAGCGGACTTTGGCCCGTATTTTATCCTGACACCTATTATTGAAATGAGACATTTGGAGTGTAGGCGGGAATCCATACTGCTTCATACCAGGAAAAGAAGAAGCACGTACTGAAACACCTCAGCAAGTCTTAGTTTTGAGAATCTCAGATTGATAGCGAAAATAAAGAGAGATGAATTTATCAGGTGTTGTAGATGATATTGAAGAGATGGGTTTTGAGGGGATTTTTTAAAGATGGCGGTGAATCAGTGTTACGAATAGCCATGGCGAAGGAGTCCTAGAGGGTAGGGGGGAGCGATGGCTAACGCTCTGTCCCGTATGATGCCTTATCTGGTCCTGATGATGGGGTTGAGGGAAGAGCGTGTTCGGTGGCGATAAATGGGTAGGAGATCTGTCAGGTAAGAAGGGGTTTATAGGTCAGTAGTTGGCACCATGAGTTTAAAAATGTAGTGATGTGTCATTGGAACAGTTAAAAAGAATGAAAATGCCATCTAGTGGACTCTGAAAATAATGACACTGCTTCATGAAGCTTCATCAGACCATCACTACTCATTGTTAATGTATTAAAACAAATAACTGAGTCCAAGAGTTTAAATGTGTTTATTTTCCAAGTCACTGCAAAATAAGTCAAAGGGTCATACTTTGACATTTCATGAACGTTTTCCATAAATATTGCACTGTATTGTACCGCTGGACTCAACACAGCAATGGGACTGGATGAGAGGTCAAGGTAGAAGTGAGAATGAAAGTAGGAAATCTTTAAAACGGGGAAGTCTAGTGTGTGAGAAGGATGACAAAGGCTGTTCTCATGTCTTGTATGAGGATAGTAAAACATGTTTTATACCTTCACAAATATACATCTGTATTGCAATGGTGGTCCGGATCAGTCAGGCTCGATGACGGGTCGTTGTTCTTTGCACAATACCTGAGGTTGCCGGATGAATGGTAAACAGAAGTTTGCCATGGAGTCATTTATAAAGATGGATTGCTCCTTATGTTGTAAATATTTTACACATAATCCTCAGCTGCTCGTCTGTCTACCTCCGTAACACAGCTGCATTCAGAAAATAATAATCTCATTCCGACAAACCCATTGTAAAAGAGCTTTCTCAAATGATCTAATTTCACGAGACAGATATTCCATGTAGGAAAGATGTGATTAATGTGAGTGATGTGATCTTTGTGTGGTTATTAGATATAGCAGTAGATGTGAATACATGTTTACCATTGAAGACTTCAGAAAACAGGTGATTTAAAAAAAAGCAAATCCAAGTTGAGGGGGGTCCTGGTGCTGAGAGACCACCGAATGATATCACTGTCTTCTGCTGTCATGGCTGCAGAACAAATGAGCAGCCACAGTGATTGATATGCTAATAGACTAATTAGAAGCATATAAAGTGTCTTTAATGGTGGTTTGTGGGAGTGAGCATCAGGCTTGATGTCGTGCATGTGTTCACCATGACACATTCAGAATTGTAGGACGTTGTTACGCTCATGCAAATGTCCAGTTACAGTCTTTTCTAATGTGTTATATTTATCATTGTGTAATCTTAGACGCAAACTCTGGATAAGTATTTGATTTCAGGGACATTATCTTGACAAACTTCCATCAAAATAGAGCCGTTTATTATTTGAAGACTTGTGGTTAATAGATGTTGTCACTCAAATTCACGTTTAAGCCAAACCTCTTCTTTTGTAGTTCGGAACACGAGACATTGACTATATGTGGTCATAGTGTTACACATGTGCTTCGTAGAAAAAACTGCTTTGAATTATTGTATGAATGAAGGACTTACTGAACGGATGCGTAAGTTATTTTATTAACAATTTCTCCATTACAACTCTTACACAAGTTTTAAACATGAAAGTATTTTATCTAGCTTTAACTCATGGTCCCTAGGTGCAAACATTTCCACAACCATGATTGGATAGACAAACAAAAAATGTGAATACTCATCCAATTTTCTACTTCATTTAACTGCAACCTCCTCGTTGAACACATTGCGAGGCTCTCCCTCAACTATTTATCTTACGTGATAAAGGACCTTTCTGCATAAACTATAAATTGAACACCAGAGTCCAGACTTTTAAAGACTTTCTACTCCTGAGCAAATGAAACGTTACATCACTGTCACATCTAACATCATCCACATTTGTGTGTAAGTTTTCTCATGGAAAGCCTGGTTTCAATGAGGTTAAAACAGTAATGCTCTCCGTGACAAATGGTGTCAGAGGTTGGATGTTATCTAGAGGCCAGTGCAAGTGCCTGTGTCCAAAATGATGGCAGGCACTTTTCCAAGGGAAAGTTCATTTGTAACAAAAAATAAAAAGAGCTTAAAAACACACATGCATCCCAGCTCAGACAAAATAAAGGTCGACATCAAAAATGAACAAACACGTGTCTCCAGTTACATGAGTGGATATAGTACCTGCCAAGTGAGGTGGATTAACAGTGAGCCACACCGTGGGAAAGATACGTTGGTAAACAGGTCTGGTGAAGTATGAGTTGGATGTTGCTGAATTACAGTACACTACATAAACACTGAGCAAATGTCGTGGATGAACATCAAGTGGTTGAAAACAGATAATTCAGGAAGGATATCAGCTGATAAAAATCCAACTGGATCTGGAAAGTTCTAAAAAAAAAAGGGCAGGGATGCTCGATTACTATCCTATCCTAATGACAAGTTAGTGTTAAAAGTATTAGATTTGCAGTTTTATTCTTGTTTTCATAATGTTAAAAATGTACTAAATACATTTTAAAAGTACGTTTCCATTTAGTTTTTACGGTTTATAGAGAAAAATGTCACATATGGGAAAAGGATGAACATATCTGCCCTGAATTCCACTTTTATTTAGATGTAAAAAGGAAATGCTGGTTTCGTGCGCACAGATTCATACATCTGAATAATTTTGTGCAACATTTTCTGGGTTTGTGTGTACACCTGATTTTAGTAGGAAATCCATGCAATTCTTGGTACATAAGGCCCCTGAACTTCATGCTCTGTACTAACACACATATAGCAGCTGAGAATCGAGCAACTACCTACATGCAGGCAAAAGAAAGTGGATGTGGATTACCAGTAGTTTGAGGTTCTCTCTGATAGCTTCAGTGGCTGCAGCTCTTCTATCTGTAGAGCTGAATCTGTCCGCTCGCACCACTGCAGCACTATCAGTGCTTCAGTGTCCAGCTCTCACATTTACAGCTCCGCACACCGAGAGGTCTCTCGGTGTCGTATCCTAAAAGATGAAATGATAAAACAGGCGTGTAATCAATGGTAGTAAGTGCTGCACTCCTGAGGCGGAGTGACCTACATGTTAAGTCTGCATCCATCTGCCTGCATACACTTAACACCCTGCAGGCTGCCACTCAAACCAGCAGGTAACCCCACGCAGGGAGTTAAGGATTGTGTTAGCAGTGTTTCAGCGAAGACGCTAAACAGACTGCTCAAGGTTACGCAGGCAGATAAGTGCAGCTCATTCTCTCGCCGGTGCAGCTGAAAGTCGTGTTTATGTGTGAAGCAGCTGAGGCACAGAAAGTGAACTTTGTTAGCATTGAGCTGAGTGCACTATGAAACATAAAACAAAAGATTTCATTAGGATTCAAAGCGCCTCTTGTGTGTCAGTACGCAATACATGCAGTTAATTTGAAGGCATAAAAAAGCTAATGGACTATTAGAGTCGTACGCCTGCAGCTACCTTTGCTCCTGCTACTACATCAATCACTTCCATCAGTAATAAACGACATGCTGCTGGCTCTGTCTGGGCTCCTGAAATTGTGCCTTGGAAGAAGAACACAGGGACGGATAAACGGGCCCGGGATGATCTTTTGGTCACAACATCCTGCCTTGGAGCGTATTGATGTTCGTCAGCAGGGTTTGAGACAAAAGCACTGCTATAGCTGACGCCTGAGGAGAGGTGGAAACCTGAGGGATGAGTCGGAAGATGTGGACTCAGATGTGAGCGTCCCATTGTGTCTCGCTTAAAGCTTCAGAAACCTGCCTTCAGCCTCCTTTGTCCATCCTCAACTCGTCACACTATTGTAAGATTTTCTTTTTTAGTTTTGTGCAAAAAACACATGCAAACAAGTGACAAGACAATTGAATAATTACTGGTTTTACCTTAGCAGTTTTTCTTGAGATAAAATGAACATTGATAATGTCCATCAGTGCAAAAAGTAGCTCTTAGGGTATAGATGTTGGAGCACAGTGATACCTGGATACATAATGGTGATGGTGTGCAGACGAACGTGGTGGCCATCTTATTCACTCACGGTGCTATAAGGTGCATCCCAGTGATATATAAATCTATGCAAGTAGATCTACAGATGCATTTCAGTTGGTTATTCCAAAGCACCAAGTGTGATACCCAGCCCAAGTGAAGTGTTAATCAGCTGAGTAAGAAAGTAAGAGAACAACATATGTACTTTAGGTTTTTAAATAGCTGATGAAGGGCTGATATAAACCATCCTTCTGCATTGAGAGATGCAAGTTGAAGGGGTTCAGTTTTCCAGTCAACCAACCTTTAAAAAGTTAAAACTGACTAATATCTCCAGTTTGCAACTAGAAGAGCTTGAGGAGTTTGGATGTAGCTATCGCGTGAACATCTCTTCTTACTTCTATGTTAAATTATTACTATATCAGAATATTATTACATTTTTCCAGGTTCACATCCAGCAGCTATGAATTATGTCCCATCAGGAAATGTTCATTAGAATCACATTTCAATTGTTAAATATTTAATCTGCGATAATAAATCATGGTGATCACCGAAACTCACTAACGACTAGCCATTTTGGTGGGAACATTTGTTAGCTTGGCTGCCATCTTTGAATCTGGACTCTTGGGTCTTGGAACACGTTCCAAAAGTTTCCAGAAGTGACTATTTGCCTGGCATCTTGGTCAATTGTTTGCTGGAGCATCTGACCAGCTGAAAGTGATGTGTGATATTTACTGTTGCTGAGGCACAAAGCACTCAGCTGTGTCACAAGCACAAAATATGTGCCTGTGCTTGTCAATGTGGGACTCTGCACCAGAGAATCCGAAAGAAAGGGAAGAGGTTCCATCCTTTCGCTACACTCCACTAAGCTGGTTTAGTGCATTTGTTGTGAGGAAAGCTGGTGATCGTCTGGGGGGCTTTGAATGAAAACACATTTCTCTTCTTGCTACAGCTGCTGCAAACCCATGAGCAAACAGCCAGCAGATGGGTCTTGGTCCAGCTCCTTCATTCCAAGACCCATTTCTTTTCCCAACACCACATTCACCTGATCGGCTCCTCTCGCAGCCAATTTGTCTCATGCAAATGGTCTCTGAATAATCACCTTTGTTTCCTTCCATAACTCCTGTTGACTTTATGTGAGGCTGACAGAACACTAATGTTGCAGCTGCTACATGATTTCTTACAACATATTTGGTTTCCCTGCATTCATTTGCATGTGAATGTTTGACCAAGATTGTGGAAACTCTCGAAAAACACTTGAAAGCGATTTCAGGAGCTGGTGTTAGAACACGTTGAGGTAAATAGTTGGTTATTCGTATTAGCTCTGGTTAAAATAATGAGGATTTATTCAAATAATTGAATAAAGGTAACGTTCAAGGTGGTAAACCATAGGGCCCAAACCTTTTTGGCCATATGTAAAATGAAGGAATCCGTCAAAGATCCGTCTTTTAGGTATGGCAGATAACAACTAAAAGTGAATGAATCAGCAAAAACAGTGGGCTACTTTTCTCTACAACAACATGGTTCCAAATTCCAACAGTTTGTTTTTTATGCATTTTTGCTACTTTAGATACATTATAATCTTGACTGAAGCAAGCATCTGAATGTGTCAAGAGAGAAGAGAATCTGGTCTCTTTCTATCTATAACACTTAGTGGACAGTAATTATCAGTAAAAAATATATTAGAAAATGATCTGTTCTGTCTTGTTGTCCCAGTAACAAATGCCTCACAGACCCTTGAGGGCCGGTGGTTGGGGTCCATTGCTATAACAAAAGGCTTTATTAATCAATTAATCGATAAAATGTCAGTTTAAAAAAGCATTTTTGCTGCAAAATGATCAATCATAAAGAATAATTTCCCAGGTGACACCATACAAATAAACTGCCTTTTAGTTTTTCATCCTTGTATGTTTGTGGTTGTTCCTTGTCTCGTAAATGTAGAAATGAATAGTGTCTGTAAAGAACTTGAGTTTGTTGTGTAGACTGGGTGCTTGTTTTGCCTCATGACGCACACCATCCTGCCTGTGTGTTCTGACTCAGCTCTTTTATTGTGTGATGTCACACTATAGATGACTCATCCAGGTCCATCCTGTAACTAACACTTAAGAGTAATTAATGTGTTGATTTAAGTGTGTCTTGAATAGATCTTGGACCTCTATTGTAATCTTTTTGTACAAAACTCTCTTTAATTTAATTATTTACATTAGAAAATGTCCTTAAGCCCCGCCCACTGAAAACCCTTGTATTTTAGAGATTTAATCTTGTTCACCATAACCAAACCCACTCAGATGTGATTGGTGAAGCACCAAGGTTAGTCACAGGTCATCAATCCCAGAAGTGTCTACCTTCAACTGACTCGTTGTATAAACATAGTGGGGTGTAATTACAGCTGGATGGAGGAGGAGGGAAGCTCATTATAACATCACAATGGGCTTCGTTCTCGTAACCTCTTGTTCGCTGAGATTTCAGACGGGGGAGAACTTTATAAAGTAATAGCTTCAGAACATCATCATGATGAGGGACTTGAAACATGTAAGTGAGTCAGGAGAGTTGGGTTTTCACATTACTTCCCATTAATAAGGCTAAATATTACTGAGAACAAGGGCCTCAAACTTGATGGTTCTGATCTGTTTTCATTCATAACATTTATTAATATCACAAGTTTTTCCGTGTGATGTTATCAGCAAGATCTGTGTGTTGTATGTTGTAAAATTGATTTAATAGCATTGGGTATAATACAATCTCAGTAATGAATGACCTCAGCTGGTTCCACAGCTTGTTTTGCAATAAGCAATAGTAGGGCAAAGACTGTCAACCAGCAGGTAGTTTATACTGTCACGCTCATTGTCTTTGGCATGCTGGCTTGTTATAAAGCCAGTGTTTTCAGTAAAAGTGTCTCACAATCACACACACACACACACACACACACACACACACACACACACACACACACACACACACACACACACACACACACACACACACACACACACAGTCTCTGAGACAGGCCCGATGGCAAACCTTCAGAGTGATGATATCCTGGAAGCCCACAGACAGAAAATATTCCCATCTGTCACACAGGACTCAGACAACGGGCTCAAGCTGGACAGACATCAGCCAAGAGCACACAGCCGGGTCCCTCAATCAAGAGTTAAGACCACTTTATATTCCTGTGTTGACTGGAGATTAATTGTTCCATCTGGCTCTCATGAAAAGCAGTCGTGAGAATAAAAAACACCCCCTCCTCTCTTTCTTGACATGTTTACTCCTGGTTCCTTATAATCGGGTACCAAGGTTTGGAGGAGGAGGAGCCTCTGGACACACTATCCAGAGGGAGAGCCGGGAAATTTGATCATTTTTCTGCAGGACTGTCAAACACCATAGACGGTCTCATTTGTCTGGACCAGCTCCTTTTGTTTCAGGCTGCAGACCAGCCGAGCCACAGAAGTCCAGGAACAACAGAAAACACGCTCAAGTAGGCTAATTACTCTAGTGTCTCATGTTTCTTAAGTACAGAACTCCAGTCTGATGGACACAGCAGAGCTTAATAAGTGCTGTGGGTTTAAAAAAAATCGGACTTAATAGATGTTAAGTAAGTTCAGAGATGCTGCCAGGCGGGGATTTTGTTCCTTTAAATTGCCCTGCAGTTGCACAGGAGCCGTGTTGACCCACTTTATCGTCTACTCAGGTGATTAATGCAACATGGCTACAAACAAAGGTCACATCAGGAGGCGCGGGAGCACAACAAGGGCCCAGGGATTTTACGTGGCCGGTGTTATTGCCTAGGAAATGTGTTGTTTGCTTCCCGGGGATCCCTGGAGTCACACGTTAGCTATGTGAAGCGCTTCAGCAAGCACACAAAAACGTGCAATAGCATGGCTTTTAAAAACACTTCTTATAAGTCTCCAACAATCATTAAAATGAACTCGCGCTGGCGAGACGTATGGATGTCCAAGGTTTTATTACGCCAGAGTTTTCAATCCTGTTTCCCGCTGATATGACAATATTTATAATTAAGATGTCACACAAGTTCATGTAAACAGCTGTTATTTAATGAATGCATGCAAGATGCTTTGAATAGTAGATTTAATTTTGTATTAATCGCCTGTTTTACTATCTGTGCTGGACATTGTGTACAGCTTATAAAGCAGTTTATGATTTTAGTATGTTCTTGGGCTCTATAAAAATTATATTGAGGGCAAAAACAATTATCACGCTTTCATCCTAGTAAGCAATCTTTGGCTCACAGCAACGTTTCAGTCGGCCATACAAAGATATTGGTGATAAATGATCAATTTAAAAGTAAACTTTGACTCATTACAAGATTTAAACTAAGGCCGCAATTGAAATGTTGAAAATTGCAATGAACTCAATGGATAAAGGTAAAGTTCATTGTAGCACGTCAGAGTAAAGACTCTTTCTGGACAACACAACAATGAGCCATTTGTTGTGTTTGACACACTACCATTATTTACTCCAATTTTCTTTTTAATTGTCATACATTCACTAGTGAAAAAAGAGGATTACAGGATATAGTGCTGTGTTCATCCTGTGGTGAGGTATCCATTGTCCATTGTTTCACTCAAAATGTGATTATTTTCTGTTCATGGGGCATTAAGCAGAAAGATAAAATAAATAAATAAACTCTTAGGCAGCGGTGACAAATGCAGATTTGTAAGTGAGTTTAAAGACATTTTAAAATGATTGTTGTTGAGTGTGGATCATCAGGGATTCAACATTTAACAACTTTACAATGTAATCTTACAACAAGTGAAGTCAGTCTAGCTAACTTTAGCTTAAACATAAAACTCTTCTTGTAACTGTTTCATGACATAATAAGACATTTGTTTTAATGCCGTTACTGGAGCAAACAACGTGACTTTATTCAAGTGTCATTAGCCGATTCATATTTTGCAATGTCTAGTATCATCATATATCAGTTATATTAAAGTCTAATTCAAACTCCAAAGCTTGGTCATCATATGTTAAAACATAGATTGTATTATTGCAGTATATTGATGCAGAAAAGTAACAGGATTTGGAAGGTCATTGTTGGAGGTTTATGGAGGCCAGATCAAAGTTCATCTTCCACACTTCCTGTCTGTTGTTCAAAAAGAATCATGGTAAAAATATTGTGATAGGGTTTTATAAGAGTTCACAGAGAGCGGAAAGGATACCACCAGGTTTTTCCCTCCACCTCTGATCCACGCCTGTGGCATTAAATTTCGAGGCACTATGATTTCCCTGCTGCACTAAGGGGACGTTTTTAAAGGACACCATCTGTCCAGTCGTATATATCTCAGATAAGGGATGTATGCAGGCAGTAACTTTAACGAGTCAAAATAAAACATCCACGCTGAGCCAGAAATTCTGAAGGATTTAGTGCACTCAGGCTCCATTTGCTGCAGCGCTTCTCCAAACATGCGGATTTCTCTCAGAAAATGTGACAAATGTACTAAGACTCAGCAGCGCCGGTGAAATATCTTTCCCTGAGAATAGAAACTCTCTGTGTGGTTCTATGACTTTATTGTTCATTTGGAGGCTCATGTAGACTCTCACCTGTTCATGGATATGGACTGTTGGAAGTGGCTCTTGGAGGCTTTTATTGTTAACATGTTAAAGTCTCACTTGCTACTTCATTTAGTTTTAGTTTTCTAGAAACAAAGAACTTTGCAGAATTTTTATTCAAGATGTAAATTATGAACACAGAGTGATGCAACCAAACAACAAGCAAAGACTGAAAATACTCACTGGTTTATTCACAAGGCAGAACAAAAAAAAAAGATTCCAGTTCAACAAAGAAGCATCCAAGATCACAGGGGTTCATATCAAAGACCAAAGGGTTATACCAAAAACACAATATGAAGAATATAGAGATCAAACTCAGGAAGACTGAATAACTTAAGAGTCAATAGAGACACACTTGAGATAAAAACTCACAAGATAAAAACATGCACAGGCACAAGGTAAGCCAAACAAAGAATGGAAATAAGGTATTCACACTAGAACAGCACACAACAAAGCAAAATTGAAGATGAGATCTTATTCATGTCACATTTACATCTCCTAGATATAAATGAGTTCAATTTAGGTAGAAATGAGACATACTGTGCCACCTTTGAATATTTCTCAATTTGATCTTATTTATATCTCAGTGAGAAATACTGTCTCTCACTGCTCACTATTTCAGTTCTCAGTTTCTCTTGAGAGTGCAAGCTCTCAAATGAATCTCAATATAAGCTCAAGAAAGCCTTTGTCAACACATGCAGGACCAGAGCAGGCCTGTTTATTATTTTCAAAATAAAAGTTAGTTTAATGCCATAGTTCTAATGGTTCACATTTGTTTACTAGAAATGTACACTTTACTTGATATTAGCCCTTTACTAGATTTGCACTATTATGAAACTAGTGACCAAATCAGTGGTTTCTCATTTGTATGGATGGGAATTCAAGTATTTCAACTTTGTAATATTTAGTATTGTTTTTACTGTCATTTCTAATTACTAAAGATAATGAATTTTTAAATTGTATTCTTAATTTGTTCTTGTATTTTTCAAATACAGCCTGGATCAGGTGATGCACAGTGCTCACTGCAAGACTATCATTCTCATTTAAAGTACAAGTATGGAGTGTTGTAGCCGTTGGCCAATGGAAGGTAGAAGGTTGTGGGTTTGATCCCAGCTCCAGATGAGATTTAGTACTTCAGTTTTAATAGTCAGATTTGCCTCATAACAGTCTCAGATTCATCTTATTTTATTCTCTTTAATTCTCATTCAAAGGTTATCAGACATAATTGAGATCAAGGAGAAACAATAATGAGATCTCCTCTGTTTATCCTGCTTCTCAAGTGTCGCTCCAATGGTTTTCTCAATTCAACCTCCTTTGTCTTCCTGGTGTCTTTTTCGATTATTTCTTGCTCCTAAGGGTCCCTTTAGAGAACTAATTGAGAAGCAAATGATCACAGAATGATATGAATATGAGAATCTCAAATTGATCTCAAGAGATGAGATTGAACAACAGATGAGCAACACATTTTTCTAAGGGAGGGGACAAAATCATAGGGGTGACCACATGAATTTCAATCTTTCAAATTCAAACATTACATTAACCATATACAAGACACAAACAGAGCTGCTTGTTCTGCCAGTATTAATCCTTAATAATGTTTCATATACAATGTTATTTTTCATATATTAATTTTTTATCCATCATTCAGGTTCCACCAACATGACAGATATAAAATATAATAATATATAAAAATATACAGATGTATGTTGTTCTCAGCAGTTTTAATATTTTCTATCCCTTATAATTAAATAATGTAAATGAAGGTGTTGTGAACGTTCTTATTATTTTACTGTATGGCAAGAAGTCAATCTTAGTGCCTGCACTTTGAACATGTATCTAGCTATGAAGCCATACTGAATAATTTAGACTTTTGTTTTATATAAAATATATATATATGTCTTAAAAAAACATGGATCTGAGGCTTTTCAAACTTTTCTTCAGCACTAGCATCAATGTATTGAGACTAGTGTCAACTTTATTCACTAAGATGTATGTAATACATTTTTGTACGTGTATTTGTTATATTCTAAGTTTCAATTTCAAGTTATTTTTGACTGTAACCCAACGACTATAACGTTAACCAGTCACAGTTTAAAAAAGAAGACATTTCTTGACTCATAATGGTCACTAAGGTGAAAAAAGGTGATCTAATTAACATGTTTCTTATCAAATTGATGAAGTTGACTGAGACGTTGATTCTGAAGTAGTGTCTTTCTGACATTTAATAATGAATCATCTCTCTGCTTAACAAGATGGTTTCCTCTCAAAATGTTGGTTTAAAGAGCGAGTGGCCCATTCACTTTTTCTAAAGCAATTTAAATAAATCTTTCTTTATAAAAAAAATACAATTATTGCCACTCGAAACTTGAGGCTAGAGTTTGACTAGATTTGTTCAGACACTTTACTGTAAGAGTAGGTAGGTAGGTAGAACTTTATTGATCCCTCAGGAGGTCTCCTTCGGGAAGTTGTTTAATTTTGAAATTGGGAGTCTTCCTGCTGCTTTGTCGGTTCCTTCTCTCTTTGTCTAGTCAACAGATCCTAAATAATATCTCGGAATCTTTTATAAACCAACATATACTATACATATCTGTTGTTATCAGAAGATTATGATTTAAATGTTCTTCTGCGGCTTATACTTTCATGACCAGCCGTGAATAAAAATGACCTAAATTTGCAGTGCAAGCAAAACATCCCCTTAAAATATGTTTGAATTAAAGAGCGAGTGCAATTATTCCACTTATTTCTCTCCTACTTTTAATCTTTTTCCAAATTATGATCTCACGCTCTCTTCCTCGTATGGAAGTATATTCTCTGAGGTATTCTGCCGCCACAGGGTTTGGCAGCAGAAATTACTGGTGCTAAATGAAGCAATGATTTTTCTTTTATATGTGCCAGCTGTAGCGCAAATGGTTTTCAATCTGCTCGGATATTCACTTCACTCCGTGGATCCAACGCTTTGATGCAACATTAAGAAAACATTGCAGCAACATTTTTGGCCACTAGCGTGTTCATCTGTTTAATCATGTCACGACCAAACTTGCAGTAGAAATTTTATGGACCGTCTTTTTTAGATGAGATCATATCGGAGGCTTTTTCAAACATTTTCTCCTCTTATTGGACTATAAAACTATGGCATGAGGCAATCAGGGTTTTAGAGTTAGTTTCTATTGAAACTTTTAAACAGCGAGTATCTTGAATCCCTGTCTTATGTTTGCACCTTTCACCATCACTGAACTTATTCTACCTTCCTCCTTTGACTCCTGTTTCTACACCACTGGGGCTTTGTTCTTGCAGCACAAAAAAAAGCTGTTCTATTTCCCCCTGACAGACCAGCTCAAAAGTGTTGGCTTCAAATGTTGTGACAGCATGCCCTCAATCTAACTCCTCTTTTTAAGTCATTCTCCTAAAAGTCACTGTTTTCTCTTCTGTTCAGGTGAATGGAAAAGAATTGTCCAAGTCCAGTCATGAGGAAACAATGGAAAGTTTCCGGCCTGCCAAGGACCCCGTGGTGGTTCAGGTCATCAGGCGGACCCCGAGTGGCAGACCGCATGGCCCCCCTCAGGAAATCCATGTGGTTGATGTGTGCACTCAGACGGACATCACTTTCGAACACATTATGGCGCTGGCAAAGCTGCGGCCTTCGACCCCCCCAGTGCCTGACGTCTGTCCCTTCCTGCTCTCTGACAGGTGAGTCCAGCTCCTCCTTACACTCCACTCCGAGTTGCCCATAATGGCGGCTTTCAGGCCCTATCCCCGAGATCTATAGGACGGCTCGTCATCTTACAACTGGTCATTTCTGCATCGTAAAGACTTCCTGGACTGACTCTTGACACATTTAGATGAGAGACACAGCACATGTCGGACAAGAAATAGTGGAGATTCAAACAATTATTCAAAGTAGAAGGGAAGGAAAACCACTGAAGTTCATGAATTATTATTATGGATCGTAAAGACATGTTAAAGTGATAGTTCACCCAAAATCAATTTTTCTACTCATCCGCATGTCGACTAATGGTTGGAATTATTTTTCCTGCAAAAAGATGTCGAACTTCCTCCAAAAAGGACAAACTTAAAAACGTCCAAATACCTCCATACTGCTCGTCTGTAATGTTCAAGATTCAAGATTCATACATACGTGGAATTTTTCGTGGTTGTCAGCTTGTATTGAAGCCTTGACAAGAAGATTTTCCAAAAAAATGTAATAGTTCTATATTTCAAGATAGTTTGTGGCAAAATAGAAAAGAATATGAATAACACCGGAAGTACTCCAAAGTACTCAAAGGTAGAAATATAAAAAAAAATTCCCCTAACAATACTTCAGTATGGAGGTACTTGGACGATTTTAAGTTTGTCTTTTTGGAGGAAGTTCGTCAGTAGAGCACCAGACACTTAATTGAAATTGATGTACATTTTTCGTCCATAGCTCTAAAAAGAAACGGACTTCTAAAATAATATAATAAGTCCAAACCTCAGTCGACATGGGGGTGAATAGAAAATAAGAGATGTTTGAAATTTGGGTGAAATATCACTTTAGGGTGGTGGCTGAATTGCTGTTAAGTCCTGACAGGAAATTCCTAAATAAGGTGGACAGACAGAGGTGAAAATGAGGAAACCTATAAATCAACTTATCAGTTTCCATTTTGAGATCCGCCTGTTCATCCGAAACTGTAACACAGACATACAGTTGCAATCAAAATGATCCAACCCCCACTGCAAACAAGGTTTATTGGCAAAATGTAAAAATTAGCAACAGTTTGCAATAAACAAATCAAGCAAGAGCAACTTAGATAGCTCAACACAACTAATATTACAAGTGGTTTCTCCAAATACAACACAAAATCTAATTTTTAATCACCACTGCAGTGTCAAAATTATTCAACCGCTCCATGACAAGGAACTTTAATACTTAGTAAAGCACCTTTTTGCTGTTATGACCTGCTGCAAACGTGATGCATAGCCACACACAGACACAAGAAAGACAGAATTCTGTCTGACCCCACCCACCCCCTCTATGGACTGTTCTCTCTCCTGGCGTCTGGCTGAAGGTTCCGCAGCATCCGCTGCAGAACAGAAAGATTTAGAAACGGCTTCTTTCCTCTGGCCATCAGACTGCTGAATTAAATATAACTTGAACTATGCACTATTTAAAATATTATGTATTTATTCTATTTATAACATATTAGCACTATTGTTAACTTATTTGTATTTATACGTTATATACATTAATTATTATATGCAATATTGATGTTATTTATTTATTCTGTATATACTACGCTATTTTTAAATTATTAATATTTATATTTATACTTTTTATATACATCTCTCTGCTGTGTTTTTAACGGTTGCCAAGCAACAAAATTTCATTGCCAGCTTCACTTCTGTGTTTTCTGTGCAATGACAATAAAGGAAAGTCTAAAGTCTCAAGTCTAAAGCTTCTGGCAGCGTTCCTTGGGAATAAGCTCACTGATGTTCTTGGGTTTGCGTGCTGAGACAGCCTTTTTTCAAGTCCCACCACAGATTTTCAATGGGGTTCAAGTCAGGCGACTGTGATGGCCACTCTAATATCTTCCAGGACTTCTTCTAAAACCAAGCCTTGGTGGACTTTGAGGTATGCTTGGGATCATTGTCCTGTTGGAAGGTCCAATGACGTCCAAGCTTCAGCTTCCTCACAGACAGCATGACATTTTCTCCCAGGATTTCCTGATACTTAGAGAGTATTAGATAGAATCCATCTTGCCCTCCACATGCTGCAGGTTTCCAGTGCCAGAGGAAACAAAACAGCCCCAGAGCATCACTGATCCACCACCATGCTTCACTGTAGGCAGGGTGTTCTTCTCCGCATATGCCTCATTCTTCCTCCTCCAGACATACCGCTAATCCATAGGCCTGAAAAGTTCCATCAGTTTTGTTTCATCATTCTACATAACAGAATCCCAAAACCTCTTTGGCTTTTCAATATAGTGTTGAGCAAATTGGAGCCGACTTTTCTTGTGGCTTTGGGTCAATAGTGGTGTACGTCTTGGAATTCGGGCATGGAGCCTTTCAGCATTTATTGCGCACCTTACTGTGGACACTGAAACCTCAGTGCCTGCTGCACCAAGTCTTGCTGCAGGTCACTGGTAGCAGCCATTGATAACTTCTTCTTTCTGCCACGTCCAGGTAGTGTAGCCAGTGTTCCTTTCACTTTAATCTTACGAACTATGCTTCCAACTGTATCTCTAGGAACATTCAGTTGCCTTACTATCTTTTTTAACCTTTTCCTTGTTTATATGAGATCTATTCTCTGAACTTTTTGGACAATTCTCTTGACTTAACCATATTACTAACATGCAATACAACATCACCATCAATAGGTATTTTAGGTGTTTTATCTCAAGCTCACCTGGTGCAACTAACAAAGACCTTTATTGGTTGCATCAGGGGAGCTTGAAACGACACCT
The DNA here is from genome assembly GCF_982586985.1 of Callionymus lyra. Lineage (NCBI taxonomy): Eukaryota > Metazoa > Chordata > Actinopteri > Syngnathiformes > Callionymidae > Callionymus > Callionymus lyra. The sequence continues at coordinate 2,790,664 of NC_141825.1, read as the reverse complement.
GATTTGCAAATATCTACTGTCATGAGGAATTCTATTCAGGGGGTTGAATAATTCTGGCAGTGGTCATTAAAAGTGGAATTTTTTGTTTAATTTGGAGAGCCATTTGAATTGTTCTCATTTGATTTGTTTATTGCAAATAGTTGCTAATTTGTACATTTTTGCCAATAAACCTTATTTGCTGTGGGGGTTGAATTATTTCGATTTTCTAAACCGAATCCTATCCTGTTTAATAACCTTAAACTGTGATTGTACAATAGCCACTGGACAGATCTTTAAAATGTACTTGAACAAAATCAAATCATTCAGAAATAGTAAATTATACTGTCAACTTCTAAATAATTTCTTAGAAAGAGGGGTCAGGCAGGAGCCACTGAGAGAAAACATGTCTCATTATGTTTAATGTTATCTATTCAAATTCAGTCTTTTGTGAGCTGGTAAAGTGTGGGTTAGTAATCAGAGGATTTTCCACAAACAAGCCGTGATGTACGCAGATAGTCGTGCATCTCTCAGGGACTGCACGCACGGCCATATCTCAAAGTGAGATATTTTTACTGCTTTTGTTGAAAGGAAGCTTAAAAATGTGTTGCAGACAATCTTGGGAATTGAAAGCATCAGCCAGAGATTTTCCTGAAAAACAACAAAGGGGAAAAAAGGCTTCATTATTTCCACATCTGACATTTTAGTTTGTATTGGGTTCATCTCACAGGAGCAGTAAACTGTGAGGGAAAAGGAATATCTAGGTTCCATCTCTTGGGAATAAAAAAAAGTAAAACATTTTAGGTTACACAGTAGTTTTTATTTTTCATTTCTTTGAAGACAGTTTTTTCCCCACAACTGCTTAGATAGTGGAATGTAGGAGAATATAGAAATCCGTTATTTTCAAAAGAAAATATGGAATTGTTCAATCTTAATTTTTATACCTTCTATTAAAAAAGAAACTTCCCGTCATGCATCAAAATACCTGTCAGAACAGAATCAAGTTTAGGAGCGGCATAGCTCAGATAGTAGACTTGTTTAGCTTGTTGCTGGTCAAACTATTGACCTGTACTGTATATACAGAGATGTTCTTGTAGTAGCTCACACTGGACTTTTACTGGGTTGACAGATCATAGTCTATAAAGAAAAAAGATACGATAGTATTTGCAAACAATAGTTTTCAGTATCTAAGAAGAGCAGCAATAAAAGAAAATAACTTAATAGCTGAGCTAGTCAAGTTAAAAATGTCATCCAACTATATTTTCTTGTTTTACTGTTCCATGATTTTTAGTGCTTTTTAAGGCACCAACAGACACAGTGCCAGTTTATTACAGGGTTACTGTCGTATTAAACTGCAGGCGCCTTATTACAGCATGGTTAAAACCAAGGATATAAATGCTCTTTTATAATGTCAGGCATAAATGATTGTTAATATCAATAATGCCTGTAAAAATCATCTTTTATGTGCCTGGGGTGTGAGGAGCGATCCACCTGCTCTCTGCTTAAAGCCACTGACGAGTGTAAATATAGTAAACATTGCCTCTGGCACGAGTAAAACTGCTCACAAATGTACCTCATGAATGGTTTACAAGAGGATTAAAGCGAATGGGCCTATAAAAAAGGTAAGGGACACAATGAAAAACCTTCTATTGGCAGCCGACAGCCACAGGCTGACATGAAACTTAATCAATTTGTTCCATAAAAGTCTTATTTTCGGCTCTTCATCTGATATCAGGTGCAAAATTCTAACACGCTTTTATAGCTACTTGTGTGACTCTTCCTGCTTGTAAATGTGTAATTGTGTTCCCTGGTTTTTGTCATGAATCAATAAAGTGTTGTGACATCAACCAATCGGCTTCCGTCAGTGAAAGATTGAGGTGCGTTTAAAGTCATCAGACTCCCCCTGAAGTACAACAGGTTTCCGTTCTTCTCGTCTGCTGCCACTATCTTGTGTGGCACAGATTCTGCTATCTCCGAAGACGCTACAATGCCTTGTATGCTTCCCCCGGACCCTCGCGAGCCACAATGGAGTGGCGCTGTACAATGTGGGTGGGTTTTTGTCTGTCGAGAGAAGGAGGCGAAATGATGTGGCTGTGTTGTTATTAACAAGGGTCTTCCCTTTTATCGCACACACTCCAGCTGCAGTCAAAAGCCCCTGACAAATCCTTTATTCAACCGATTCCAGTCAAGACAAAGCCGAGCAAATCCTGTCACTTGAAGTATTTAACGCTTTTGAAAGACAATTATAAGGATCTTACTCACGCCCAAATTTGTTTCTCTGTCTCCTGTTCTCCCTTGACAGCTGTCATTCTCTCCACACAATGGACCAGGACTACTATGAAGGGACCGACTACTTCTCTCCTGTGCCAGCTGACGGGGACCGAGCAGATGAGTTTGAGTACGAGGTGAGATCCACACGCTTGTGTGAGCATGTTCACAGGACACAATCGTTGTCTTACAGTATGATGAAACGACATGGGGCAATTTTTTTGGGAAGCAGGTTTTTACAAACCCTCGGTTAAAACCTGGTATAACCAGTCAAACTCTGGTTTTCTATAAACCAATCATGCTTTCCTTAACTAAGCCCAAGTTCCCCCTATTGATACAAATTCAGATTACATCTTCATGAGTGCAAGTTTTAGTATCACAGAAAATACTCTGTCTTCCTTACAGAGTTGATGAGAATTGTCTTCGTATTCATCCGAGCTAAAATAAGGCACGATTTGTTAGGGATGGTGTAACATCCATGCACCAGGGAGAATAATGAACCAACACCTGCGAGAGATCTGAAGCAACAGTGACTAGAAGCGACAAACAAACCATCTCCAGTCTTCGCTTTGATCTAATGTGCTTTATATCCGAGTCATTGAGAGACACGGGTACAATGCGTGATGATTATTGTGCTCCTTTGCTCACTCGTTTCATTGGGAATTGTTTTCAAATGCTTCCTCTCACCGAGTCTATCGCTACACCCTGAAAAGATTTTGTGCGCTCATGTGGATCAGACATGTCAAATGAAAACAAATGTAATGTATGAAATTCTCACTTACACATCATCGGCATTTGCGAAAACGATGTTACTGTAACAATGTTCTACACGGATGCTGTATTTCATGCTTGGTGAACGAAACAAACAGTTCTCTTTTCTCAAGTGATTTAATCATGATGAAACATATATTTTAGGTTGCAATGGTCAGTATGATTTTTTTTAGAAAAGAGAAGAAGAGCAGAATGGTATCATGACTAGGAAAGTCAGACCTAATCTGTTGCTACTTTAATCATTTATATACAATAAAGTCATACACTTTATGTGTCGCATGTATTTTTTATTTATAGAGCGCTTTTCCAGACCAGGGTCACAAAGCGCCTAAACAATACTCAATAAAATATATACTTAAAAGGTTAAGATAAATCAATGTGTGTATGACGTGAGGGACAACATCTTGGTTGAAAGTCACGTACAAACCCATGACTTTTATGGTATTAAAAAAAAAAGTCCAAGTTCAAAGGATAAGATATAACAGATCAGTTTTGAAAGAAATACAGAGAAATAAAAAACCATACATTCATACAGTATATAAATACAAAAAATAATATTTTACAGTGGAAAACTTTTTATATATTTTTATAATCTTTTCTGGTCCTCTTGAGCAATAGTTAGGTTAGTTACAACCTCCACCACTGTATATATATTTCTGGAAACCATGGAGATTGTTCACCTTGACCCAGAGACAACAGAAGGGATATCACAAACACATTTATTTTCAGGCCTTTGGTTCACGTTGACCCAGAGACACCACAAGGGTTACTAAATAGGCTGGGTCACCGTAAGGAGTGTGCAAGAATCAAACAAGCAAGAGCTGAAAACAAATACTGCACTACATAATTAGTTTTGCTTTTTACCAATTTCATGCTGAACTATTCATTTTCATGAACGACACTAAAAAAGTTATAGCTATTATATTATTATAAAGCTTATATTATATAATTACAAAAAGCGGGCAAAAATCGTAAGTGGCAAAAAAATAAAATGACTAGGGAGGAGGTTGTGCATAGTTATGGTTATGTATAGTTTGTAAATTGTTGTCTTAAAGGGCAACTAACGCGAAAAGGCAACTCTCCTGACTTACTTACATGATTTAATTGTTGAATTCTTCCTCTCTAAGATGCAGTAAGTCTCTCATCATGATGACGTTTTAAAGTAATAACTGTTTATAAAGATCTTCAGAGGGCGGGGCTTAAGCACATTTTCTAATTTAAATATTCAATTAAAAGACAGTTTTGCACAAACAGAAAGGCCCAGGATCAATTTAAGAGACCCTTAAATCAACACATTAGTTGCCTTTCAAGTCAATGGTATGTTGTTTCCAAAGATTTCTTTGATTGACAGATGATTCCCCAGTCATCTATGAACTCAATTCCAACACGTTTTAAGGTCTTACATCACAGTTTTGCTCAGTTAATTGATTTGTAAAGACAAGAAATGAGCATTTTCCTCCTGACCTGAACTGTCTCTGATGTTTGACTCCATTAATGGCTGTGCCAGGCTTCACAGCAGGAATTTCACACCACACAGTCATCATATATTAGAGGCCTTGATGTTGAAGAACATCCGCCTGTTCGCTACCATGTCTCCATGTCTCGAATTAGTTCCACCGAGTTTTGGTGAAATGAAGTATTTCCAGCTCAGATGGTCTGTCCTCTCTTTCTGCCACATGCAGCCATCTACACGCGTTTGACTGCGTTTTCAATTACTGCTAATCAAAAGAGGCGATTATTATCACAGCGACCCATGTGCTTTGATGAGGCGCACAAATCCCTCCCAGAAATCACAGCATCGTGGTCATTAATTCACTGTCAGCTCCAATCTAGTAAAGCCATTTCGTCATAGAGAGCTCGAGTTTGAAAAAAGGAAATCTGAGACACGGAGAGAGATTGCTGGATTAGAAGACCAACCTGAGCGAGGGGGATGTTTTTCTCTCCGCAAGTGAGTCTCAGAACAACAATGATAGTGTGTGTGTGTGTTTCGTGTAAAACACACGGTTGTCGTTAAGAAGCCTCGAGCTTTATGTCTCACTTAATCAGAGAAAACCTGGAACAAGATCAGCATCTGCTCGATCTGTGCAGTTTATTTTCAAGATGCTTTGCACGAATGTTGCAGGTGATTACAATATATCCCACCGACATATCCCACAACTTCTGACACCAAATTGGTATGCTAAGTGTGCGCTGTCTCCGTGGTTCCCATTACCTCCATGACTGCTTCGTTGCATCAGGATATGTGCCACGTTAATGGTATCTCTACCAACCACAGAAGTGATTGCTCATTAGGAACATTTTTAACTGAGCTAATGATTGGATTTTCTTCCTACTCGCAGTCCTCACGCACTAATCTTCCAGGATTTGATGCTGATTCCCCGAAAGTTTATTAAAATCCTGAATCTCATCGGGTGGAGGAGAAACGTTGAAGGTGGTGCTTTATTCTTCCACCGCACAAATGAAATTCATAGCTCTGCCCAATCAACTAACCATGAAACAATATTCCAATTGCTTTGATGATTAGATTTTTTTACTTCAATATATATTAAGGTAAAGAGTTCAAATGCTGCACTCGCTTCTCACAATCCCACGCGACAAAAGTCCTGAGGTTTTCATTGTGTTTTGTGGGGACACACTGTTTATATTCAGTTCATTCACATCGTCACAGATATGACACGATAAACTATTTACCAAAAGTAAGTAAGTAATATTTGTAAAGCGCTTTTCTAGTTCAGGGTCCCAAAGCGCTTAAACAATCAAAACAATCCCTAATAAAATGTATACCTAATAGGTCAAGACACCACCGAGACAAACACAGGAGTCTCAGAGAATCAGGGAAAAGCCTGCACGAATAAAAGTGTCTTAAGATGTTTCTTGAAGCACAGAGGGATAGGTAGATCGTTCCAAAGCTTAGGAGCAACAACCTGGATTTCGCTGGTCCTGAAATGTGTGCGTGGAACCATCAGTAGATTCTGATCGTCAGACCTAAGAGCCAGAGCTGGGGTGTAAGGCTGGATCAGATCACTGATGTAAGGAGGAGCTTGACCATGAATAGCTCTGAAAGTAAGAACCAGAATTTTTAAATTGATCCTGATTCTGGTTAGTTTTCAGCAGTGTTGAACTAGATAAATGTCTTTGTCAAATACAACACCCAGGTTTATCAGAAGTACTGACTCAACCCTGGAACCTTATCGTCAGGAGCAATAACCACAGTTTCAGTTTTATCCACATTTAGCTGCAAAGTATTTTCACTCAGCCATTGTTTGATTTTTCTAGCAAACAATTGACTAAGCTGTTCAGCCTCCGGGGCTCAAAAGAGCAGTAGAGCTGGATGTCATCAGCAAAAATGTGGTAAAAAAATATCAGGAATTTCTGAATGATTTTACCCAGGGGAATCAAGTACATCAAAAATAATAAAGGACCAAAAAAGGACCCTGAGGGACTCCACACAACAGATGCGTCAATTCAAACCTGATTGGCAGATACACTGAAACTGCACCTAGAAAGGTATGATGAGAACCACTGTTACACAGACCCAGACATCATGATGTCACTGGACACTTTCAGTAAGGCTGTCTCCTTAGAAAATGAGGTTATAATCAGTTACGCATGCAATGATTTGTCATGCCTTCTTTATTCTTGAGGTTTAACTGCAATACAAGAATGATGGCTTTGAAAATTTTAAATAAAAAACGAATTGTTTTTTGTTTTACACTCCCTTTATTGAACAATTAACCACAAAAGAACTATTGTGAAAAATGTAAGAAATAAACCAATTTTGAAAATAAAAAATGTTTTCAAATATAGATACACAATCGTGGAAAAAGAATATAGCTATATACCCCTGTATCGATGTTTTCTAACACGCCAACAGTAAAATGTTTCGTCACCTTTACCCAAATATACAAATACTGACTTTAGTTCCAATGATACACCAGTGAGAAACAACAAGGTCAATAAGACACTACCAGCAGAGGGTGGTCCCGTAGGAAAATGGAATTTGGCAGTAGGGCGATGATTCATCATCTTACTGATGGGTCCACGAGGAGGACACCCATGTGTGCGGAACAATGCATTGTGTAGGATCAAGGCTGAATTCGTGCAGTAATTAATTATTTTTATTCATCACATCCCTGGGAATTGGAAGACATTTTTAATAGCAGAATGACCGAAACACCAGGTGGGACTTGGTAGTTCTGACCCCCCCCCTCCAGACCCTCCCCTGTCCATACTTCTGCTTCCCTTCCAGTCTTGCAATATCTGACAAGTGTAACCATCGAAGCAACATATGTCAGAGGGGAAATGAATCTCTCTGTTTGTGCGTCAGACCCCTCCTAAACCCCACCAGGGCTCTTGCTGTGGTCTCGTCTCTCTACCCCTCTGTCCTCTCCACTCAACCAGCTCACTCCTACTGCTGAGAGTCGCTGTGTTTCTGCTCTAATGAAGACCTTGGGAGGAGAGGCCATTTCACACTTGATTTCCTCCAATACCCTCGATACGCTCCACAATTTGGGGATGGAGCCCAGGCTGGGCAGTGTTAGTTCTGGCACAACTACATCTCTTTTTTTGCGTTGGGATTTCAGATATACTGTGTTGACATATTATCGATCAGACCAGTTTTGAACAATTGACCTTTCAATTAAAGCACCTGGCAATTCATATATATTCCATTATATTTTACATTGTCAGAGAAGTCAGTTGCCTAGATATGTGTCACCCTGTTCGCAGATGATGGCGCTTATCTTTGCTTCGGTTAGAATTAGCTGTTTAGGGATTAACCGTAAATCGATGTTATCTTTTAAGCAAGAAATTGAAGGATTGGACAGTCAAATCGGTTTAAGTTAGCTGCAATGCAGTTACAATTATTGATGAGGAAATAAGGGTGAAACTGGTGAATTTCTATCAAGTTGGCATCACATTCTGTAGTGTAAGAATGAGCCAGAAGATAAACCTTACACCTAACAATCCTATCCTCATTTATCTACGAATAAAAAAACGAGAGGATGAATTCAAACGACTAACATGAGGAGCTCACACTAGTTGATCCATTGTTGGCATGTGTCAGTTCAAGTGGACCTCTTGCAAACATGTTCTATGGCATGTAAACATGTTCTATGACCCTGACTGACAAGTCCAGGAGTAAAGAAAAATGTTAACCCACAATGATTATATCTCTCGACAAATGTCAGGCTTCAATGTGTTGGACGTTACATGTTATTTGGTGCTGTTAATGATTCCTGTTAGTGATTCTGATGCAATGGGATTTCAGGGTTGCTTATTTGTAATTCAATACGCTGTTGAGCTCTGCTCCTGGGACACTGTGGGAGCTCATGATACTGGATCCAATGTTTTTATCCAGTCATATTTGCATATTCGAAGTTTATTAATAGCTGAATTTTTCTACATACTTGGCAATAGCTTAAAAGAAAAAAACAACTTGAGGTCCTCTGACATTTATCAAAAGCCCACTGATGGAGAGCTGCAAGCGGCGGAATGACTTTCATCATCAAACACTTCCAAACTCCTGAACTTCAGATAAAGTTTGTGATTCAGGCTCAATGACTGTTTGGAAATTCTATTCCACAGAGAAAATTAAGCCTGGAAAAAATAAACAACTTCATATCAGAAAAACATGATCCAATTAGAGCTCCCCAACTAACTGGTAGTCATTGAGGGAGCTTCCTCTGCATTTCCGGCATGTCCCAAACCTGGTCTTTAATCTCGTTCTCTTGCTGTTCCTGCACAGAATTTGTGAAGCCATTTCAAAGAGAATTGCATGTCCCTTCCTTCAGCGAGTTAATGAGTGAGTTTGATGGCATCCAAGGCCGATGACAGCCTTTTAGCAAAGACATTGACATTTTTAATAGATGGCTCCAAACCTAATGAAACAAATTAAAAAGGGGCCTAGTATGATGATAAAATTACACTGAGTTTGTGTTACGAGTACAGATTAGTATATGACTGTTTTTTTTAGCACATTAAAATACAATCACTTGGTGATTAGACCAAAAAGTATTTCATTTATTCATACATTTATTAATTTTCTTAGGATGATTCCCTCTGTGGGTTGTGGAGAAAATGAAGGCTGCATTGTATTCATATATATATATTTTTTGTTTTGTTTCAGGAAGTGGAGTTGTGTCGACTCAGCAGCCAAGAGAAGTTGGGCTTGACTCTGTGCTATCGGACAGACGAGGAAGAAGACGTGGCCATCTATGTGAGCGAGGTGAGTTGAAGTCAGACCAGAACTTGTCGAGTTAATGATTTTGTATAAACAACATTCTGTCTGTAAACTGCATGTGTTTCGTTGGATTAGGAGAACAAACCAAACTGAACTGAATAAATGAACAGTAACAATCAATCAAACTCATGTTGAACTTTTCATGGAGTTGATGCAACACTATGTGCTTGAAAAACAGACAACCACTTCAATCCCTGTCCATCTATTGATCCTTGCACATCCATTTTTATTTTCATTATCTCCCGCGTTCTTCGGCTGGAAAGAGCAGATGTAGGAGACTAGGAAGGGGGAGAATGTGTTTTAAGTGCAGTGAAAGCTCTGACAATGTTGTCAGAAGGGTGACGTGAGGGCGAGATATAATAATAATAATTAGCTTTGAAAAATCTTCTGCCATCTCAAGAGTTTCCTTGAGGCTGTGAAGAAGTTTTGTGCACACGTTTGAAATAGAACATTTGTTCTCAATGTCGGCAAATATTTCCTCATTTTTTAAGAGAAAGGTCGATGTGAAGTGCAACTCAGAATATCAAAATACGCCCCAACTAATCGAGTTTATTATATTCCCAGCATGTTACCATAGCAACATGCTGGGAAGTGAAGCTCGGTGATGAGCTTTTACAGTAAAATTGGATCAAATATACGCAGAAACATCTGACCAAAAGAAGTACTGTTGAGGTAATACGTCTGCTCGGGATTTCTGTTGATTTGTTGATGAAAGAAGTGCTTTGGTCATGCCCACGGATGGTCCGCTGTACAAGCAGCTCTGGAGCATTTCTTTCAACCTCTTTAATGTAAGGAAACATATAAGAACAATATGTTCACTATGGATATATTTGCTTAAGAATTGTGTCTTCATTTTAATTGTGTCTCCAGCGGTTTATTACATCACCAATCACAGTCAGTCAAATGTATTAATAGAAAAGAAGCGTCTCCTCTACTACCAACCAAAACCATTCACTTGTTGCAAGCGTAGAAAATTCTCTCCTCAACTTTCTCTCACATTCGTTTGAAGATGACTGAGCCCCTGAAAGGTGTTTTTTTAAGAGCTGAGCAGAATATAAATCTTAGCTGTGTGATTCTTTTTAAGAGTTTGCTCTGCAAAGAGGCCCAGGGGAAGTGTGCAGCATTGAAATGAGGGGGTGAATGTCACTGTACACAGGAGGTGTTAGACGAGGTAATGGGGGCTCTGATCTTGCAGGAGAATAGACAAACTGAGTCAAGTACATAGAAGGTCAAAGTTAAACAGTTTTTTTAAGCTGCAGTCTTTTTCTCTTAATAGCTACCTGGTGGATATGAAAAGTTGTCACAAGTTCCCACTAACCTCTTTTTTAAACAAGCAGGATAGTTTGTATTTATTTTATTCCTTAAAATGAGATGCACCTGTAACTCACGATGTTGAAAACACAGCTACATATAATTCATGGCAGATTAAAAGAGCTTTCTGTCCCTGTGTTCAGGTCCAGACAATGACCATGATGTAGCACCAAAGCTCGTCATCCTCCCCTAACGCCCTGGCTTTACTAGCGCAGATGAAAGATTCACCTGACAAACTTTAGTCCTTTACGGTTATGACAGATGAGCTCACCGGCAACATATACATTTTTCAAATGAAGTGAGATGAATCGTTTTTAAGCGGGATGTTACTGATCTCTCACATCCAGTCGCTTTGTGATGCAATCATGAAGGATGGGTGGGTGGGTGGGTGGGTGGATGGATGGATGGATGGATGGATGGATGGATGGATGGATGGATGGATGGATGGATGGATGGATGGATGGATGGATGGATGGATGGATGGATGGATGGATGGATGGATGGATGGATGGATGGATGGATGGATGGATGGATGGATGGATGGATGGATGGATGGATGGATGGATGGATGGATGGATGGATGGATGGATGGATGAACTTTATTGATCCCTCTGGAGGTCTCTTTCGGGAAATTGTTTTTCCAGCCAGCACACAGCAACACAGATTCTTAAACAAGAATGAGCAAAAAGGGTAATAATAAGAAAGTCCAAGATTACGCAATCTGAGTCTTAATATAAAGAACATAGATCAAAGAAAAAATAACAAACACAAAGGATACAAAGATTAACATGGGATATCATCTTTTCACTCCACTCCTGCCCCCAAACAGACTACGAGGAATGAATGAGTACCTGAGTCAATTAGTGTTGCATCTGGGAAGGAGCATTCGTGCTCCATCTGCTTCTCTGCTCACCGATGACAGTGTTCAGAGGATGACTGTCATCATCCATGATGGACAGTTGTTTGTCCAGTGATCTCCTCACTCCAGTCCACAAAGTCATGTGTCAGACTCCTGTACTCGTCCTCGCTGTTGTCCCTGATGCATCCAACAATGGCAGTAACGTCTTACTACATACTTCTGGACGAGACTTAGCTCGGAGTTGAATTGACGTTCCCCATCGTGATCATGGGGATAGATGGTCTGTGATGTCTCCGATTGTCCGTTAGCTTAGCCTTTATTCTCTTGGCAGCTCTACATCCACGATACCGCCGCTGAAGTTCCATTGGGATATTATGAAGATCTCCAGCCCGTGCCATTGACTTCAGTGACAGCAGATCCTCTCTTGAATAAACAAGAGAATTCTCTCCATGTTCAAAAGTATCCAGCGAAAACATTATAATAAAGAATATTAATAAAAAATGAGTAAGATTATTGATCGTTATTGATTGTTGCTGCGAAGCTACTGGAGAGGCTGCTGTTCTTGTCGACACCTTACATGTATATGGTGGCGCCATCAGTTTTAAAATGATGTGATGTTTCATTAGTACAGTTGTTCAAAACTAAGAAAAAAATAGAGCAGAGACTGCCATCTAGTGGGCTCTGGAAATAATGATACTGCTTCATGAAGCTTTATCAGACTATCACTACCAGAAGTGTCTGCTTCTATGTTCTACCTTCTATCTTTAGATATCAAGCTTCTTCGCACTCTCTTGGGTCTTCTGGGGTTCAATTAAAATAAACATTTATCCAGACTTAAATTGTTCTTATTTCTTCCCTTCAGGTCTGTCCCAACAGTATAGCTGCCAAAGACGGGCGAATCCGAGAGGGAGATCGTATTCTGCAGGTACGTTTGCAAAAGCCCCCTAGTGGATCCCTCAAGAATATCTTGTACACCAAGACGATTCTTTAATTCGTCACAGCGAACCTCACTCTCCCAGCATGAGAAAACATACATTTTTAATGGCCCCATATTAAAGGGGGCCAGGGGGAGACTCCCTTGCTGTGTCTGTTAGAGATGGAGAAATGCCCCCCTGGCAGTCCTAATGGTTACACTGAGCACTCGGGGGTTTTTCAAGAGTCCCACCACAAGATCTTATGGTTCAATGGCTCTCTGCTTCCTTCTGCTGGTCAATGTATTGTCATTAATATATACATTAAGATTCAAGTAAAACAATTACATCTGCAGTGTACTACTGTGTTGGTGCATTTTATTGTTATACATGTATTAGCTTGTTTTGGGTTTTTTTCCATTCATTTCTCCCATGGTACTAATGGTATCATAGCTTGTGGAGTATTTTCAAACTTATATAATATGATATTGATGCATCATGATCTCCTGATGAGCTGAACCATTTATGTTACAAAAATTGGATTTTAAAAAAGCACTTTACAGATCATTTACATCTATTTAGGGATTCAATATGTTTTTTGGTAACCAAATAATTGCCATATATTTATTTTGTCGATTCAATTGGGTACAATTTTTAGCATTTGAAATATCGTTACACTACTAAGTGAGTCCATTGGGAAAGCAAGGGGCAGGAACTCTGGTACTCACCTGCACAACACAGTACACCCAAGCACAGCTTGTTTTGGACTAAAGACGGAGTGATGTTGTTTATGTGTGTCAAATAACTACTAAATGCAATCACCTGTTCCTTGGCACGTTAGCAAAAATTCAAATAAAATGTTAATAATCATCATGATGACGGATAGATAAACATGGAGAATCATATAACCTTCTTGTGGTAGTTTAAAACAAGAATTACTAATCCAAAAACAAACTCATCTTATATTTTTACTTATATCACTTTAACAATGAGGTAATTACAATAAAGAAACAGGAGACTACAAGCTCAAAAGTTGTTGTGTTGGCAAGAATCGAAGAGGAAAGTAATAAAACAAACAACAGTTTACGCTAAGACAACAAAGTACAAACCAAACCGATTTGCATTTTCTGCTTGTTTGTACATTTTCAGACGACATTAATACACAATGTACGGTCAAGAATTTCAGTTTTATGAATCCTGTGCATGTGTAGAGAGGAATACATGCTCAAGAAATGAATCTCTTTGAGGAAGCACTGTTCCTTTAATTGCCGGCCAACATGGAGCATGTGTTCCTGATTTGAGTTATTAGAGTGTATGTGTGAGTTTTGGAGGCAGACCAGTACTGTAGCGCTATTATCCGCCGGTGACAGGGCCATTACTCTGCCAGCAAAAAGATGGACGCTTCCTGTCACTGGGCAGTTAATTGTACTGCTGGATGTATGTACATAGTCGTATACTTGGTCAACACAACAGCTGCTTCTGCCCACAGCCAGTGGCACATTTATAATCACGGCGGGTCCTGCCTCACATTAGATAGGAGCACGAGGAGCAAACAATTACCTGTGAGAAATCACCCCTTCGACCCAAACTGTTTTCTACAGGTTTTTTAAAGTGTTTGTATTGGAGGTTGTGTTTTTTGGAAATCGTTTCCACCTCAAGCACACCAATGATTTATTTATGATTGTCATCTTCAGATCAACGGCCAGGATGTGCAGGACAGAGAGGAGGCGATGGCTGCGCTGTCCAACGACGAGTGTCGGACCATCGTCCTGCTGGTGGCCAGACCGGAGATGCAGGTGAGACGGGACTTATATATATAAGTGAGTTTACTGTATCCGTCTGCTGTGCTCTTCTTTCCATCCCCACCGCTGAGACGTCTCATCATGTTTTATCTTTATGTATTGCCACTGTAATTGACTTCCAACAGTACGCCATAAAAGCTAATGGCATGCTAATGTGAAGTGAGTTCAGGCCCAAGGCCGATATAAGTAAGGCACTCTGCCGCGGTGCAGATGAGCCAGCAGCAATAGTAGACGGGTTGTAATTGTAAAATCTGAAGCTTTGAGATATGGATTCCATTTAGCTCCCATCGAGCCCACCAGAAGATGACGAATGGTGCAGAGTGACTAGGTCAAAGGTGGCCGTCTTTGCCTATTCAAGTATATTGGCTAAAAATTGTTATTATTAGGGAGATATGTTTTAAAGATGAGGACCAGTCTCTTGTCATGGCACTGCTCCTGAAAAACATCGACATAAAAGAGTGCTGAGGGTCAAGATTCAGAACTATTTCACCAAATTACTTCTTTCAGGACTGGCTCTTCTATTCAACACACTGCCCACAAGAGGTGTATTAGAAAAACCTGTTAAAACCAACACATGACATTTTAACTGAAAAAATGTCAAGATTAATTTGTTGAATAAATGTAAAAAATTAGATAGGATGATATATAATATTCTTCCAGTATTTTCCCATTTGTATAGTCTATTTTTGTGTGTTTAAAGTGTTGACAAAAAACTGTATTTACTAAAAACAATATAGTAAAAATCCTTTCAGGAATTTTGTTGCAACAAATTCAGGAAATGTTCTGCCAAAGAAATCTGTGGGATGTGAAAAAAATATCTTTTTTATTTAAACTTATCAAAATTATGAAATGGTGATGAAAGTCTTTAAAAAGTTAGACTTAAAACCTTGTGCTATCTCAAGGTGACCCGGTGGCCTGAAAAGAAAAATGTGTATGGTATTGTGTACGACCTCCCTGGCTTCCATAAATACATATGCAGTGGTGGAGGTCGTTCACCTTGACCCAGAGACAACACAAGGGATACCACAACATATTTGTTTTCGGACCTCTGGGTCACCCTGAGATAACACTAGGGTTAAGATGTAGCTTGCTTCAACCAAACCCAAGGCAGTTGACTAAGAGGAAATGTTGTCATACAAGGACTTACAAGTATTGGCTTCTATTGGCTTCTTAAAATGAAGCGGAGCAACTGCTGTACTTTGTACAACAGAAAGAGATTACTTCTTGCTACCAACAAACCTAAACTCTTCCCTCCTTGTGAAAGATGTTTCATTTGACAAGACTTCCTATAGAGGCTAGGTTTTGGTGTCACATACAAGACACCCGGAGAAATAAGTGCAATTTTATAAATTGTTTTCTGAATCTATATGGTTTCTTTTGAACTCGTCTAGCTTGAGGAGGCGTGGCTGGACGATGAGCACAGCGAGTTCTTGGAGCAGCTGAAGATGGAAATGCTGGAGGAGCAGCAGCGCGAGGAGCTGGAGTTGGCAGCTCTGCAGGAGGAGCAGGAGCACGAGCAGGTCAGACGGCAGAGACGAGTATGTGGGTGACTGCATTCATGAGAATATGAGCAACACGTGAACTCTCGCTGTCTGACGGACTAGAATACACAGCTCTTATCTCAGAATCACCGTTTTTATTATTCACAAGTCAATATTCACCCGAACAGAGGATAGACTTCTGCCAAAAAAAAAAGACGGCATCAAACTTTTCTGATTTGACCTTGAGTGGGAAATATTCATGACGAGGGAAAAGATTGTCAATTTCCATTCCAAATATTAATAATCATGTTTCAGAATTCTCTTTTGTTAAAAAGATTGTTGGCCGACAGTGATGCATATTAATCCCACTTCAAAGACTGGAAAGCAAAGAGGAGCAATCCCAGAAGTAATAACTGTGTATACAAGAGTTCCACACAAAACCTCCACAACTGATGTTGCAGATTGTTTGAAGTCGTAGCATCGTAAACAGTGACTTGTTTGTTGTTTCCCAAATGTGAAGGATTTAAACTTTGATAGCGCGGAGCCCAGAGACAAGGAAAATCATTAGGCCTCCCGTGCTAATGAAATATTTAACACACAATATTCCTCCGAATGAAGCAGACACTATTATTCACTTTATATACTGTCCCTGAACCATCATCCACAGCCAGCTGCACCCACGTCACTGTTGGACCGAAGGATGCTCTTGGTGTGGATTAGCCACGGAGTTATTGGGTTGGAAACTTAACCAGCTTAAAGTAAAGGGTTATTTCACCCAAAATTCAAACTTCACTCATTTTCTACTCACTCTCATGTCGCCTAAGGGTTGGGATTATTTTCTGAGAAATCTGTTCTTTTTTACAGTTTAAAATTAACTTTCATTTTAATGTAGCCACTGAGCGCCCAGGGTGGAACTTCCTCCAAAAAGACTTGACCACTTCCAGAGTCTAATTTCTGTTCCTACTTCCTGTTATTCTATAAACATCTGCCACAAACAAGCCTAAAACATTACATTTTTTCTCATCAAGATGGACATTACATATGAAAAGTATAGAGGTTTATTTGAATTTTTTTAAGGAAGTTTGTGCTTGGGCGCCAGTCACTTTTTAAAATTGACATATGAGAACATATTATTCTGAAAAGAATGCCAACCCTTAGTCGACATGAGGGTGAGTAGAAAATGAGTGAATTTAGGGTGAACTAACACTCTTAATGTTTCATATAATCAACAATAATGTCATGAGTGTAAATGTAAATCCCAGCTTTAAAGTCACAACCAACATTTAAACATTAACTTTAAGTTAATTTATTCCAAAATGTGTTTATTTTATTTTTTTTGCTGCACTGGAGAAGCATCTCAGTCCTTCTATATGCACTGCCCAGTGAAGCAGGATACATATTCTGATGGAATACAAAATAGCTCCAGGTCACATTCGCAAGACTGTGTGCAATGTAATGTTTGCTGCATATTGAGAGCTTGGTAGTACTTTACTTCTGCTGGCAAAAATGTGGGACAAAAGTAATTCTTCCTAATTAATTCAACTATTATTAACCCTTGCGTTATCTCGAGGTCAAGGTGACCCGAAAACAAATGTGTTTGTGGTATCTATTGTGTTATCTCAGGGTCAAGATGAATGACCCTTCCTGGCTTCCATAAATAAATATGCAGTGATGGAGGTTGTTTACTTTGACCCAGAGACAACACAAGGGATACCATAAAGACATTTGTTTTCGGGTCACCTTGACCCTGAGATAACAGAAGGGTTAAAACAAATGATGTTTGGAGACTTATGAAAGTTACCAGACCAGATTATGATACAAACTGCGGGGTAATATTTATCTGGACCATGAACAATGTTTCATCTGCATCCATCATGTGTGTAGAATGGTGGACGAGTATCCATATGATTTGTTAGTAACGTTTATTTTTCCAACCACTGACCGCAGCTTTTTTTTTTACTTTAGTTATTTCCGTGAATAAAAGTGTTTGACTTTGACAGCTCATAGTGTGATAACATATTGTAATATATTGAAAAACGACAAATTAAATGTAGATACTCCTTATCATTAAAGAGATGATTCCCATAATTGTCAAAGTCCACATTCATTACTTAAATGTCAAGAAAAATTCAAACGTAAAGAAGAATGTCTTTTTGTCCGCCTTAGATATTTTTGTTCTGACTTTTAAAATCAGTAACCAGACTACCCAGTTGTTACATCAGCCATTTTAAACTCAAGAACAGAGGTACCCGTCTGGAGTTGAAAGAACCTGCCTTAACAAATAAAAAATTCAATTAAACCGAAAAAAGGGAATTTTTAAGACTTATGTGCTCAGACTCTATCTGTTTCAGCCGAGCGGCGACCCCATCTTGAACCGCCCTCATAACGGTATCTGCTCAAGTACACTTTGAAGTTCATATCCCCACATTTTATATGGATCATAAATTGGTTGACAAGCCATGTCCGTCTGGTTTTTGATTTATTCTTTAAAGTACAGACAAGTATTTGATCAACTCTTTTATATTCCTAGTTAAACTTTGCTGGGATTTCATAGAATCCTTATAGCTCACACATTTTTACTTATTATTTTCTTCTGTTTCATTGCAGAGGTCAGAAGACGACAAGCCCACCTGCTCCACACTCCACAAGTACCGGGACAATGGACTCAACCTTAGGGAAAGAATGGAGAACTCTGAGAATAACGTCCTGGCCCAGATCCAGAAGCGCTTGTCTCAGTGCCTGAGAGACAACAGGGACACTCACCGGAGCACGGGCTCGACACGGCTGGAGGAGGACGAGGAGGAGATGGAGGGCGACAGTTTCCAGCAACTCCTGGAGCTCAAGTGTCAAATCCGCAACAGTGGTGAATACGACCTGTTCTACAGCCGCCGCAGCACCATCGAGTGCAGCGTCGGGGAACAGGGGGGGGTCCAGCACGAGCTCCGGATGCTCAACGAAGAGCTGAGGAGCATCGAGCTTGAATGTCAGAACATCATGCAAGCGCACAAACTACGAAAGGGGAAGCAGTCGCCCTCGAAAGGCTTCTCTGCTCCCTCTACCAAAACCCAAAGCCTTCACCGGAGTGACTTGACACGGACCAAGCTAGGGGACATTAATGAGAGGCTTGAGAAATCTGACAAAGACAGTTCCAGTGCCTACAACACTGCAGAGAGCTCGAGGAGTACCCCTCTGGCGATGGACCGATCCCCTGAACACTCTATGCAGAGGATGGTGAGCGTGACCAACCAGAGGAATCTCTGCAGCGGTCTCGCCACCGGCCACTCCATCAACTTGAGCCCCACGCCCGGGTGTCTCCTTCAACTCGCCGGCAAAAGTAGCAGCCCCGACCACAGCAACCCCTCCGGGTCGGACCAAACCATCCTACCTGACGAGGAGAGGAGGAAAAAACTCAAACCTCTAGTTTCCCAAATACCGTACTTCTCACCGTCACACAGTGCCCAGCAACGACAAGCCACCATCCCGGCGCACGCCCGCCACTACCAGAGCTACATGCAGCTGATCCAGGAGCGCTCGGCCGTGGAGTACGCACAGAGCCAGCTCAGCCTTCTCAGCGTCTGCAAGGAACCCCAGGGACCCACTAATGAGCCCAAGATGGAGTGGAAGGTGAAGATCCGCAGTGACGGCACACGTTACATCACCAAGAGGCCGGTGAGAGACAAGATCCTCAGGGAGCGAGCCTTGAAGATCAAGGAGGAGCGCAGCGGAGGAATGACCACGGACGACGACGCCATGAGCGAAATGAAGATGGGGAGATACTGGAGCAAAGAGGAGAGGAAGCAGCATCTGGTCCGAGCCAAGGAGCAGAGGCAGAGGCGAGAGTTCATGCAGCGCAGTCGTCTGGAGAGCTTGAAAGAGAACCCTCAGAGCAGCGGCGAAGGGCGCAAGGAGGTCAGCATCATCGAGCTCAGCCACAAGAAGATGAACAAGAAGCGCAACAAAAAGATTCTGGACAATTGGATGACCATCCAGGAGCTGATGACTCATGGTACCAAAGCTCCTGAAGGGGCCAAAGTACACAATGCCTTCCTCTCAGTCACTACTGTGTAAGATAAACACTCTCTACCTGATTGGTAGAATATATTTGCCTCGTTCAAGGTGGCGTTTTTATGAGGATGACAGGAATATTTTTCACATTTGTAACTCAAGAAAAGCATTTTGTACAGAGTTTGTCAGTGATATCGCAGCATTTTACTCATTTTAACAGTTGTTTTCCCACAACACAAAACTGAAAAAATGTTTTTCTATGGAATCGAGCAATACAATTATTTTGATACTGTATACCGTTTTTTATTTATTTGTATCATAACTATCCATCTGACGAATATTCTTTTGTATCTCAATGACAACGGAACCATAAACACAAATGTTATCATGACAATTTGGAAGAAAATACAGTTTTATTTGGTCCTTAACTAGAAATTGAAATGAAAGGATAATCTTTTTATGGTTATAACATATTTGAATGGTGATAAAATGCGGTACAGTGCTTCAATTATATTATCCAAGGTTCAAATCCAAAAGTTCCAAAACATGTATGTCATTCTTATTTGACCATTTGTGTCTCTCTGCAAGGCAATCGACTGGCCATCCTCAAGATTAGAAATGTTCTGTTGCTCCATGACTCTGGTAGCTAGGAGAAGCTGAAAACAATTCATTCTATTTTCATTATTTACTGGATCTTCGCCCAAAACATGGCTTTGAATTAAACTTCAAAGTGTTCTAGAATGTAGCAGAATCAATCTCTGGCGAGAGTATTGTAAGTATGTGATGTCCCAAAATCATCATAAGTGCTGAAAACAAAAACAGTGGAAATTAAGGGGTTCTGAATAAACAACTCAGAGTAGAAAAAGTGACTCGAAATGTGTTTTTGTCCAATTACGAAATTACGTAATTTCAGTATTAGACTCCAGCACATGCTGATGACTTCATATTGTCGGCATCTACTTTACCAAACCATCAGGATTGTTGCCACTGAGCAGGACTCAGCCAGTGAAGGTTTTATTTCATCCTCCTGACCATCTGGGTATTGTATATTTGACATTTTAAACAAATTCCTGTATTTGTTTTGGGTCAATGTCTAATTTTGAGTAATGAGTAGTTGACAAATTTGTATCCAGTTGAAATGTGTTATGATGGTGAAAAGAAATAAATTATTGGTTTTTGGTAAAATGTTGGTTGTTGTTTTTCTATTCCAACATTTAACTTATAATATTCAAGATGTTATACAATCATTAAAGAATATTTTGTTTATATTGCAGTATTTGGTAGTGGTATGTTTTTGAGCAACATCCATTATTTCAAAGTACTATTTTCTTGTGTCTTAGAGGCGTGGAATGGTTAAATGACAATTATAATATGAAATATTGATACTACACATGAGTAATATAGTGAACAAATTTAACCTAATTCAGATTTAACATTTTAAACACTGAAGAGAAGTTAATGTTGACTTTTAACCAATGCACCAGATAAATAAAAACTTTTTTTCTTTGTAAATAATTGACTTTGACAATAAATCATCTGGACTATTACGTTGAGAAGCATATACTGGCTGTACCACAAGTACTGGATACTGGTACTTTTCTGATTTCCTGTGAGCCTGTATCACCGGGCCAGGTGTAATTAAAGCTGAGCTCGTGACAGCCATGGCATTTGTCGCTGCCGCCCCACAGTTCGAATACCAATAGTGACAGAAATGCCAGTGAGATAGCCACAGCTCATCTCCGACGAATCCACAAGCACAACCATCACCCTGCTATGGCTTTTGTCTGATAACCTTTAATGGTCCTTCAGCAGCTAAACTTCACATTTCTTTCTGCTTTGCTTTTCTTTCTGCAAACTTAAAACAACTGAGGACCCACGACCCTTCTTATATCGGAGAGTAGTCGGTTTTAGCAACATGCAATGTTCTTTTGTTAAAGGTGTGGGATGTTCAATCTTGGTTCAATGTCTACATGCAGGAAGAGCTGAGCTAAAGGTCAACGGGTAAACTACATTCCTATTCTCACCTAAACTCACAGGGTGTCTGATTGTGAGTAAGCTTTATTTGTACCGTTTTGTCACACAAAGAAACATATTTGGGGGTTTGTGTCCTTCAACAATGTCAAATCTTTCTAACTGCAAATTACTTTTCTCAGTTTTAGCATAAGTCTTGTTTAGCAACATAGGTAAATTCAATCTTGAGCACCACATGGGTCTCCTAAAATTGCATCCTCCAGTTAAAGGGAAGATTCTGTGCAAGTCAACACAAAATAATGTTTTAAATTAAACCTCATCAAGGGAGATATTTGTATCACAGCTTTGTGTAATGTTTTTCATCTCTGCCAACCATTGTGTACTGTACTGTGTTGACTACTATATATTATTTCAAATCATACACATATGACAAGCTTTGTCAAAGAAAACCTGTGTATATTTCAGGACATAATTCAAGGACTTATTGCAAATAATTCTTGTGAGTCAATGTGCAATATGTAGTGCGTCTGTTCGAAGTTTGCACCGATGAAATAAATAGATCATTATTGCAATAGATATTATTTACAGATTCATCCATGCCAGCTGGAAGGACATCAGGCTTTTACTGACAGTATTCGCTTAATATTTCCTCAAACTCCATAACTGAGTCATGTACTCATTACATTTGTGTGGATATGTTGTGTATTAACACAACATTGAAATGATGTTCTCATGTTTTTTCAGGGAAGTGATATCAGTCTTTGAACAATCTCAATCTTACCGACCAATATGAGTACATAAGTGAACCATAACCAAAGCATGAATCATTACATCCCTTGGTGTGTAATGGTGTGTAATATTCACACGACCGCCTGTACACTCTGGTATGTTGTGGACAGAAAGTGAGCTCAAAATGAATGTTGTTTCAAAAAAAGTACAATCAGCACTTAAGATGCACTTAACTTAAGTAGCATTAGCTCAACTGAAGCAAACAAACTTTGATTCAAAACTAAAAATGTGTTCTCATTGGTTCAGCTTATTTTTTTACCTAATAAAAAGCAAATGTACTAATGCTGGCAGAACTCAGATCATCCTTCAGGAGGATTCATTAACAACTTCCCAGGATGCCTGATCATGGATACTTGAGATGATGACTTATTAGCTAATTAAAGTCAGCACTTCAAATTCCAGCCGGACGCAAAACCCTCTCAAGGTGTATCAAGATAAATGAAATGATCAGATCGTGCGGCCAGAAAATATCCACAGAAGAGAAATCATTTGTTTCGTCTCTTGTTCTGCATCACAACCATCTACGGTATTCAGAGTGTGGCTCGTGAGTCGTCTGGATTATCCAGTGCAAAGGAGTAACAGAATAAACAGGCAACTGCAAGAACTGTTTTTGAGAGAAACTTAAATTTCCAAACAATCTTTTAATTTTGACAAGAAGCTCTAATTTACTGGTTCCTAACCACGGGGGCAGGGCCCAGTACCGGTATATAAAGCATTTGTTATTGGGCCTCTCTACAGGAGTCCTTGTCCTCCACCCTTTTCTCAGCACATCTGGAACATGCCGCTGGATCATGCATCTTCTACACTTTGCCTTTACAGGGCCACTGGATCCAGGATCATCACCCTGGCCCTCTCATCACTCATGGCTGCCTCTGCTCTACACTGTTCTCAAATCTCTTTCTATCTTCTCTTCTTCTCTCAATCCCCTTGTCTCCTCACCACTGTTGCGAATTATGACTTTCCAGCACCTGTTTTTCTTTTCCCATGTAATGGTGTTGTATAGTGTCTTGAGAAAACTTTGACACCTATTTGACACTTTGAAAATTAAAATTTTATTAAATTTAGAAAAAAAAACTACATAATTAACAGTCATTCCTGTTGTATTGATTATTACTGTCTGAAAGGTGTTTTATTTTGAAAAAAGAACATTTTCTCTGAAGTAACGTACTTTAATGTAAGTTCCTGTAAACGTGCAGAAATTTGTCAAACACAAACTCTATTTGGGACCATCTTAATGAGGATAGACCAGTGTAGGCCTGTTGCTGACTCATCATTTCTTTTATATGAATTTTACCTTTTTTTGTTGATGTTATTTAGCGGTTAGATGTGGGCATTATATTCATGACAAACCATCATATAAAACATATTTTCCACAAGTTAACTGGTCTGTTTTTTAAGAAAACTTGTCCTTGAGTCACAATCGAATGTTACTTCAGGGAAAATAACATATTTTTCATAAGAAATTATATTTATTATTTTTTCTTTTTGTGCCTCGAGGACTGGGGTGGGGACCACTAGTTGGGACCACTGATCCAGCCCACGAAATTTGTGCCTACCTTTGTTGTTGGGCCATGTCCACACAACCGTCTGTTAGACACTTGTTTTCAGTATATTCAGGCTACTTATAATTCGTAAAATATTAATTTATATTCATAACCAATGGCTGATGTCATTCATATTACCATGTGTGATACCGTGCTGATCAAAGTAGTGTTTCATTATTGTGTTCTTATTAGCCGAAATAAACAACGTGTGCCGAACAAGTGGTTGACTTTAACTATCAAGTAACGCATGAGTACACGTGAGGCACAGCAAGAAAGAAGGGAGCCGGCGTACTCTTTAAACAGCAACAACAAATGAACAAGGTGACAGTGAAACAGAGCTCAGTCAACTGTGTCAAATCAATGTTTTGTACAAATGCAATCTGACATTCACCCTCTCGATGAACCACATTAGGATTGCAGCAAAGTCTCTCTGTATTCATAAGCTGCAGGTCAGCGTGTGCGTCTAGAAGGCTCTAATATGATTTACTCTTGTCTCGCTTGAGAATTAATGAATTATGTGCTGCAGTCCGTATACAGTGTCGGTTTTACATTTATTACACAATGAAACGCTGATTTCTTCCCTCTCTGGTGTTTCTTTATTGTCGGTGAAGTTGTGAATCTTGATGAGGCTTTTTTATTAGTCATGGTGGGCTCATCAGTTTAACGGTCGTGTGTATTTCATCATGCAACAACCAGGAAACACAAGGCCGGATCACTTGTCTAATTGTATATACCTCTCATTAAAACTTCAGGCTGAAGTAATTCTGCAGTGGTACATAAAGTTCAGCATCCAACTGATGCACATCCTTTTAGTTGCATTCTGGGTAATTGAACACCTGCACAGTGGATAATGAGAATCTTGCCAGGAGGCTCAACTGGTCAGAGATCAGCTCCTCAGTGCTCCGAGGCTTTTCTGCAGGTGAGTGAACTGAAAGTGCAGCACGCTTGCAGAGCCTGGTGAGTAATGACTCTGCGGTAATAGCACCTCTGTAGGGATCATTAAGTAGACACAAATGTGGCTTCTTCAAGTACTTTTCATTTACAGTGATTGTACAAGTTGTAGCACTCGACTAAAGTCACTCTAGAACAAATGAAGCCTTTAAAGATTGTTGGGACCAAAAGAAGACTTAGTTTAATAGACGTTTATAGACCATGGGTGAGAGCTGTAGTTACTTTTGTATAAGTCTTGTCTTTTTGACCACTTTGCTAATGTCTCTTCAACTATTGCTGCCAAATATCAATCTAATAATGAATCATAGTGGTCAGTACATGTCAGGTTTTACAAGAAGACAAAGAGAAGATGCAAAGATAGTTGAGACTAGGGACGTGTGGGGATGTGTTCCAAACACAGGAAGGTCCATCCCACAGTAGAACCTATGAGGAGTAATATAGTTTAGTTTCCAGTTATGGATAAATGCTCTTAACCTTCATTGGCGTTTTTGAATGTTCGTCTGAAGTTTGCTAAACCAGTTCTATTCTGTTTGTGGACTTCAAGAAGGTATTGGAGTGTGTTCCTTGAATATCCTGTGGGGGGGCTCTGAGATAATGGGTAAAAAAACTAAAATTTTTGTCCGACTCATTTCCAATTCAATTCAATTCAATTAATTTAAAGTGTCTTATCATAACAAAGTTATCTCAAGACACTTTACAGTTGAAGTAAGACTATTATTATAGTTGATTAGGGAAAAACAGATATCAGCAATTCAACAGAGAGCAAGAAGCGAAACAGTGTGCAGTGAGCTATGGCGAGGAAAAAGTTCCTTTTAGAAGGCAGAAACCTCGAGCGGAACCAGACTCATTGTTGACGGCCTGCCGCTTTGACCGGCTGGGAGGAAGGATGGGGGGGTAGACAGATGGATAAGGAGAAGAGTGAGGGAGGATAGAGTGAGAGAAAAGAGGAGAGTATAGAAGAGTCCATGGAGGTGCTGAAGAGAAAACGGGATCTGATAATGTGGTGAAGATCCTGGATCAGCAGCAGCTCTGGAGTGGAGCTCTGGGGCTCCGGGAGAGAAATAAAAAGTGTGGGTTTAAACTGCACAGGTGATGAATGTAATGCAGAAAAGAAGGATGTACAGAGCTCGGTGTCTAAAACTCCTCCAGCATTCTCAGCCTATAGCAGCTAAGATAAACAGTTAGGTTAATTATAGGCTTTATCGAAAAGTAAGGTTTTAAGATTGTTTTTAAACATAGAGAGGGTGTCTGCCCTCCAGACAAAAGCCAGTAGTTGGTTCCACAGCAGAGGGGCTTGAAAACTGAAGGCCCTGGCTCCAAATCTACACTTAAAGATTTGTGGTATAACTAATAGATCTGAGTTTAAGGATCGTAAGGTCCTAGAGGGTTGGTAAGTTTGTATTAGATCTTTATTGTACAGTATGTTGGTGCTAGACCATGTTAGGCTTTATAGGTTAAGAGATTTCCAGTGAAGGTTGGAGTCTTCCAGGTCTGCCCTTCATCGCTAGTTCTGTTCATAATTTGTATGCACTGAATTCTCCTCAATCACAGTCGACAGAATCATGGTTTGGTTAATTTGGTAATAAGATGTATACTGTAGATGAGGGTTGACAATCTGCTACTCTAGATCTAAGACCATGGTTCTCAGTCAAAACATCTTGGAAGTGAGGAAAAGATGGATGTTGTTGAGGAGACTATGACTCCTGCCTCTTTGCTCTGGTTGATACCACTCCGGATAAGTGGTAGAAGATGGAAGGACTGAGTTTAAAGTTTTTTGAGAGATACCTTCTTATCGAATCTGAAGCAAGAACGTGTTTTGGTTACAACATTTACAACTACGACATAGTAAGTTATTGATTATCAGAGAGGACGTTTAAACTGGAAAAACAGATTGAAATAAATTACAGCGGGTCTTAAATGAAAAGTCTTTCTCTAATGTCTTCTCACATTCACAGTGTGTCAAAATACTGTATAATGTCCTCCTATTAGGGTATCAGAAGGATAAAGCATACTGTTTATAAACATCTGCTGCACAAAAGGGATGTGTTTGTGCTCTGACAAGTGACATAAAGCCTTGTATGTCAATAACAGCAGCGTGAAGAGGCACATGCTAGACAGTGTTTGTTGAACTCTGATTAGTTAGTGTTCCTATAGAACTAACTTAATGGATGCGAGCAAATGTGATTCAATGGCAGCCGCCTCCTGCTCACAGAGGCCGACCTTGAGGCTGAAAGTGTGCCGTTATTCTTTATTACCAATGGTAAGTCAAGTCTGTGCAGGCTTTATGATTCATAGCTACTGATTTCATACCACTTTGCAGACCGTTTGACAGCACTGGGTTTCATAATGAAAAAAGAAAGTCAGCACTGGAGGCGTGAAGTCATGGAGGTTACTGCGTTTGTTTCAGAAAGCCTTTTGGGGTCATGAAGAAAAGTTTGGGGTGACTTGATATTGTCAGCAGTTCTCACACTGGTGCACACCAACACACACACACACACACACACACACACGACACTGGTGGATTCACTCTCGAGCTCTCT
This sequence comes from Callionymus lyra, assembly GCF_982586985.1. Lineage (NCBI taxonomy): Eukaryota > Metazoa > Chordata > Actinopteri > Syngnathiformes > Callionymidae > Callionymus > Callionymus lyra. The sequence goes on along the minus strand of NC_141825.1, from coordinate 2,763,244 downwards.
TCGCCTCATTAGCAGCAAAGTTCGGATTATAAATGTAACGGCTGATATTTCAGAGGTTATATTTCATGAGAGTTTAGTGATACATACATCAAATAAAGTTTCATTAAAGAGCCAGCCTGTTAGATGAAGTAACTCACTTTATATTTCACAAGTGGATCTGGAAAGTATTGAGGGTGAAGCAGACGACAGGCCACACAATTTAGCTCAGCTCCTACAATAGAAATCTTAGAAAGAATCTCTGAGCATGAAGGTGACTTTTCGGACAACTACGTCTCATTGGCCTTAGTAACAAACTGAAAATGTTTCCCCGAAGTCATCACCCAAAACTCTTGTGGTTCATTTTGAAATCATCGTTTTATTCCACGTAACCAATAACAAGTTAAAAAGACAAATTCATAAACGCTACATGTCAGATAAAAGTGTTGCTCAAGTGACTTCAAGTAAAATAATGCTTTTTCTGTGACAGTAGTGTAAGGCATTACAAAACAAATATGATAATATAGTAAATGATTACTCAGAACATAATAATATTCTTTTTTTTCTTTCATAAAAATGAGCCAAGGCAAAATGAGCTTAGGGGGAAAATAGCTGTGCAAATTCTAGTTTACTTCCTCAATAGCCTGTGAGATTCCAAGGTTGTCAAACATTTGATCAAATTACTACTGAGATGGAAAGTGTTGTCGGAATATGACCCGACACACAAAAAAGTTACTGCATGTGATAAAGGAAGTAGCTTTCATTTCTTCAGTAGTTTTTAGTGAATTGAGACTCAAGAGGAAGACGTGATAAGGTTTTAGCAACTTATAGCTACACATCTGATGATATATTTGTTTGTCTGCCAGTCGACCAAATTACTTTCATTTAACTTAGGCACTTTGTGTCCATTTCTGGTTCCTTAAATGATGGAATATAATCTTTGTTTGGTCTGTGTTTTACCTTCCCTCTGAAACAAATGATTAATGATGATGTTGTTGTTTTTTCACAAATCACTATCAGTCACTTTGCTTTGAATTCTCTGTGTAGAAAAAAAAGAAGAGTAAATGTTTAAAGGGTTTGTGTATCTTATTTGGAGTTTTTTTTATTATCCTACCCATCCACATTCACACCTCTCCTCTCATTCAAGTCAGAATTAAGGTTGTAATAAAAAAAAACTAATTTGCTGTATCTCTGCTGAGTGTTATATGCCAATATAACTCCAAATATCTCAAATATTTAGAGTTATATTGAACTCCAAATATCTCACACTATTATTGTGCAATGAGCCAAAAATGCAGCTATCATATTGCTCTATTGAAACACCAGATTAATATTTTGGTGAACCTAATGAAAAAGTAATAAAAGTACTGTAAAACTTTACAATTTAGACAGCAAAGTTGACATATACATTTCTTTCTTTTTTTTTAAGGAAGGTTATAAGTTATAACAAAAATTCAAGTCATTCCCAGTTTTAAACAGGGAAATCATTTTTTAACTTTAGTATAAGTTGACTAACTACTAGAATATAGTGGGAAAGTTGATTAAGAGCCCAGCCAAGGATCCTGACTTATGTATTTCGCAACATCACACATGAATGTTCTATTCCTGCCTCACAAACACAACCCAGCAGAAGATGAAACATTAAAATGTAATACTCATTTTTGATTCAAGTTCATCTTCTCAGAAATGTTATTTTCATGCTAAATGACCTTTTGAGGAATGATGATGATGATGATGAGCTCTGGGTCAACTATTATCATTTAATAGTGATGGTCTGATGACGCTTCATGGAGCAGTGTCATTATTTCCAGAGCCGACTAGATGGCGGTCTCTGCACTATTTCCCTTTGTTTTGATCAGCTGTTCTAATGAAACATGACACCTTTTTTAAACTGATGGCGCCACCTACTGACCTCTAACCAAAATGACACTGTTTCATGAAGCTTCATCAGCCCATTACTACCATGTATTAGCTTTATCTGGTTGAAGGTATCTTTGCTTCATGATTCACAGGCACTATTAAAACAACACAACAGAAATATATTCACACATGGCTTCCTCAAAATGGGTAAATGCTTTTTGTGCTATCAAAAACTTAAACAGTTCAAAAGCAGTACTCTAGTAGAAAACCCTATTTCAATACAATATGAAAGCTACTCAGCTTTGCCACCTTCAGCTGCTGCAGTTATGCTGTAAGTTACAGTGGTATAATGAGAAACCACTGGAGGTCAGAAGCCTCAGGTGTGCCCTATTCTCCTTTCTCTATTAAGCCCAGGGGGATACGGGGGCTCAAAAGAACAAAGCGATCCCATAAAAAATGTAAAATTAGCAGAATGCTCCGCACGTATCGATGAAAGATGCTCCAGGCTAAAAGTAAAACACATATTTAAATGAGATTTAGTGAACTACACGGTACAAGTTATTATAATACTGGAAGAGCTGAATATTTTTTCATGATTGACTATGTGATGACAAAATGTCGACATGTATTTGCCATGAATCTGGTTCCAAGTCGCCGGCGGTTGTACTTGGAGAATAAAAATGTCATAAAAGATTTCTGAGGCCAGAGCAAAGTGTCAAACAGCCCAATTAATGGGCTTAAAATTGTAGCAAAACAATCCTCTTTGCCTCTAGAAAGTTTTCCCCTTCTTCATTATAATTATTATATTTTCTTAGTTCTAAATTTGATTGACTAGACATTTGACATTAACCTTCACAAGCCTCATTACAGCAGAAGTTCCAACCGTTACTTAATTAAAGGCTACAATTATTTTATTGCGATTCTTCCCTAAAACTAATGTGTTCGGGGTATCCCTTTTGTTGTCTCTAGGTCAAGGTGATCATACTGTAGACTCAACTAAACCCGTACGTAATTCAACACGTCCTGATTCTGCCGCTTAACCAAAAGACTGCATTTCCAAGATGGCCACCAATTCAGACTTTAAAACTGTGTTTCAGTAACAGATGGATGACCTCACAGACGCTATATCCATTAGTGATGGTCTGATGAAGCTTCATGAAGCAGTTTCATTTTTTTCAGACTCAACTAGATGCCGGTCTCTGCACTGTTTTCCTTTTGTTTTGAACAACTGTTCTAATGAAACATCACATCATTTTTAAAGTGATGCCGCCACCCACTGACCTCTAAACAACATGACACTGCTCCATGAAGCTTCACCAGACCATAACTAATATCGATAATTAGTAAAGTCATCGGTCCATAATTATGCTTCAACCGGTTGCCCCTTCTGATGATCTGCAGTTCAACAGCCTATACATCCTGATGCAGAATTTCAGTCAAAGCTCTACCCTGTGAAATAAAAGCCCCAAAAAGATGATCCAGACTTCTTCCCAAGTAGCTTGTAAAATAAGTTACGACACATCTGGTGCTTCAGTTCTCCAATCAATCCTGCATTCACTCTTTCTTCCGCATCTAACTGTCGAAATCAGTTATACTTCACCCAAAGGATTCAATCGGTTCTCAGATTAAAGTGTATAAGTTTCTCCTGATTGAAATGAAGTTAGTTTATCCGACAACTTTGAAAACCGCCTGTATGTCGACTCCAAAATAACACAATAAGATCCTGCCACCCTCGGTGAGCGGTGAGTTCCTCATAGCATCTACGCCACTCAGAGCCGCTGCATCAATTTACTGCTATTGTTCTGTTCAAAAAAGGCATTCGCTTCATGACATAAAAATATGCAGCACTAAAGAATGTATTCAGTTTTTAGAAAGTGAGAAATGGCTCCACTGAAACTAGAGCAAACACCATTTCTACTTTAAAATAATAGAAACCTTTGTGCT